>NC_067151.1:7737932-8077932 GCF_903995435.1 Acomys russatus | reverse complement strand
AGCACGTGGGAGGCAGAGGTGCTCCCAGATCTGCCTAGATCTCTGTAAGTTCGAGGCCAGCCTGGTCTACAAAGTGAGTCCAGATCAGCCAAGGCAACACAGAGAAACCCTGTCTCGAAAAACAAAAACATCTCTCTCTTTAGAAGAGAGAGATGTTTCTGTGTGGATGTTTTTCATTAATTCAAGAACAAAACATAACAGCACCAGTTTAAGTTCGCATGTAACTTGAAGGATGCAGTTTAGGACAACTATAGACTTTATAAGGGTTGAATCCTTCGAGAGTAGCAGACATGTCTTCAGTCCAGCTCTGTTTTCCACCCAAGCTCTACAAAACTCATAGCAAGTGTCCTGCTTAGTGCCAAGGCTGAGGGCTGAGATGACGTGTCCCTGCCTCATCACTTACTCAAAGGCATGACTTATCTGGGGCACAAGCCAATCAGGACTGGACACCAAGGCCTATTGTTAATGCTCTTAGTTTCCAGGGAAACCGTACGTCAGACAGATCTAATGATTCACGCCCAGCATCCTGCCCATCCCAAATCCTAGATGGATAGTTCTCTTTATCTAAAAAACAGGACCCTGCAATCAAGCTGTCTCTAGTCCTCAGGCCTGGGAAAAGTCCCTCACCTCTTGCCTACCATATGGAAACGGGCATAGAACTCTCCTCCAGCATCTTCTGAAAAGTAGGCTTCAAAGAACAGCCTTAGGAGGGCCTGGGCAACTGCATTTCTAACCGTCTTCCAGGTGATGACAGACATATTGCTAGACGGCAGGCCACACTAGGAGTGAGGAGGGTCTGGTTCATAGACGAACGGCTGTGCTTTCAGGAGAATAATATGTGTTCCAATATCTGAAACGCTCATTCTACATTCTAAGCAAGGGTGGCCCGTGTACTACACCCCCCCCCCTCCTATTGCATGTGTCATTAAAAACCCAGATGGGTCTCGCAAATCTCTATTCTGTTTTTACATGACCGCAGTCTGTAAGCTCTCAGACTCCACAAGGCTACCTCATCCCACCGAGAGAGGTAAACTGCATCTCCATACATAATATTAAAGGCATCCATTCTGAGATTTAGCCACGTGCTTTCTAAGGGGCATGTATCCACAGGATAAGGCCCTAATGATTTCCAAGTCTCCAAAATGGTCAGACCTTGACAGGAGGGTTCAGCAAAGGACTTGCCAGCCTTGGCTACTTTAGATGCAAAGCTGTTAACACTATGTACATAAGGGGAATGCTGCAAAGATTAATGACCAAGTACATGCAGAAGGAACACCCTCTTATTAAAAAAATAGTTCTCATTAGCATATCAATAGGAATAAACAAACAATAGTTTCAGATACATAAAGGCACTTAGGCATGGAAGCTTTGCAACAAACTTCTCAAATTTCTGTTTATACTCTGAAATTGTTTGGTGAATTCCTTCCTTCTAACACACTTTGAAAGGTCAGGTGCAGCCCCAGTATACCCTCTGAAAATTAATGAGTTTTTAATGTGCTCAGAAATGTAGAATGGGTGTCAAGGTTACTTGACTGGCCTAACCCAAAGAACTTTCTAGAATATCAAGATATTTTGGCTGGGTTTTTATCGTTAAGTCATCTCTTATGTGGAGCATTTTAAAGGACACAGGAACCGCATTACTTTTTTTCTTCTTCTTGTATCATTTTTAAGTAACAGAATAACCTTTCTTCTGGCTGTTCAAATTGCAAGAGAGGAGAAATAAAGCAAGCCAACAACACTGAGGAGCCACAGCTTGTTACTGTGATTCCTCCATTTTGAATCTAGAAAAAAGAGTTCTAAGTTAAATCAGAAATATGAAGGAGTAGTCCATGAATGACTGAGCTGAGGGGTGAGCCTCTTCACCCTTTCAGCAACCCAGTGAATTACGGCTGTTAAGTCTTTGGTGCCAAAGGGTTGTAAGTTCAAGTCTCATTGTATTTTATTGTTAGACTTAGCTTCAAAGCAGAGGTGCTAACTAGCTCTTTCCTTACGCAGTGCAGAAGTCCATACATGCAAATTACAACATGCATACATTACGTAGCCATGTCACATGCTAGTGCTGGGTCTGCTGCCAGCTCTTGACCTTCAAAGAGACTTATCAACCAGAGGTCACAAGTGAAGAACAGCCACCTAAATCACACACTAAAAATGTGGCATTCATAACCACAGAACGCAAAATAGAGATGGGTCCTGAGCAATCCTAGCAAGAGCTCACCTCACCTCAAGCTCAAGCCTGGACAGCAGTTAAGACCCTTTGCCTGTTTCTCAGCCCCCAAGGCTAATGGGGCATTGCGCTGGGGTGTGCAGACCTTCACCTCACCTAGTCTAAAATGTTATTTTAATCTTCTAACAGTGAAAATAGAAAATAATGTGTATAGTTTTAAAACTTTAAAAGATACAAGCACTTAATGTTTCTTAGAATTTTAATTTTGAGGGTAAGTTTTTGTTTTACTTGTTGGGACACACTCTTACAATGTAGTTCGGGCTGGCCTTGACCTTGAGAGACTCCTGTCTCACCCTTCCATGAACCCATATCCAGCCTGGGAGAATTTTTATAAATATCTTCTCCTTCCAAACCCACTGTGAAAGTGTTAGTACAAAGTGTTCTGTTTTTCTAACAGAACGAATTATATTTAATTATGTGTGTGTGTGTGTGTTACGTACGGGTATAAATGTGTACGTGTGTGTGGGTGCCCATGTTATTTTTAATTATGTGTGCGTGCTATGTGTGGGTAGGAATGCGTACGTGTGTGTGTGGGTGCCCAGGAAAGCCATCAGATCCCCTGGAACTAGAATTAACAATTGTTGTGAGCTTCCAGTGTGGGTGCTGGGAACTGAACCTGGGTCCTCTGTCAAGAAAGTACATGTTCTTAACCAATGAGCCACCTCTCCGGTTCTCTCAATGGTCTTCTAACACCTCATGCATGACTTATGGTCTGTCATACTGTAAAAAAAACAAAACAAACAAACAAAAAAACTAGCATGGTTTTGAACTGCTGCCATCACAGAGAAAAGTCCAATCCCAGTAAAGCAAGGAACTCAATCATATCACACACCGAACTGAGACATAGACAGATGACTGATAGACAGATGTATGAATGGACGCGTAATGAACAGCAAATATATGATAGCTATACATACATACATACATACATACATACATACTAGGTAAACATGTAGGTGCAAGTGTAGATATAGACAGTATAGAAACACACTCACTGCACAGCTCACTACCCCTGCCTTCTTTTTTAAACTAATATTTAACACCAGGCACTTTGATTATGTGTACCCTAACCTAGGCCACCCCCTACAGCCGCACTTTTGTTCACCACAGGAATAAGCACCAGCCATAGATAAAAGGTTGTCCCCAAGTGCTCCCAGACTGACAACTGACCACCTTGGTTGGTCCTTCCAAGAAACCTGGAAAGTAAACCACTCGGGGCCTTGGGAGCCGAAAGAGCAGCTCTTCCAGCCCTAGGGAGGCACAAGGTGAGGCCTGGTACTGATGTTGTTTGTGTCCTCATCCTTGCCCTCCCTGAGGAGCGACTTTCTAAAGCATTTGTGTTCTCTGTCAGCAATTAGCAGCTCAATCACAGTGAATATCTGAATCTGATGCCCAGAAGTTCAAAGACCCTCCCTGGATGGAGATAGAGACACGGAGTGCAGTCCATCCAGCTTTGGCGCTGGGACGGAGAGTGCAAGGGGGACAGTGTAAGTGGTGGTCAGGACAGGGAGACAAACAGTAACAACACGATCTAATGACCAGAAGCTCAAAAGCAGTGGCCGTGGATGCTGTACAGTGCTGTGTGCATTTTAGGAGAAACTTCACCGATACCTTTGACCGTGGCATTACTCAGTAACTTCATAAGCTAGTCATAAATAAAGGTTTCCAGACTAGAAAACAATATTCAAACAGAAAGCTTTTTTGTTTGCGAAATTGCTGTCCTGCATTTGCGCCATCGGGCTGTGTGTGTGTGTGTGTGTGTGTGTGTGTGTGTGTGTGTGTGTGTGTGTGTCTTCCCCATCCTCTATCAACACTGGTTTCTTGGCCACATCTTAATTTATGACATATTTACTAGATAATTAACTATAGATAATAGCGTTGTTCAAGCAAGCCTTTTCTTAAACAACAGATAAAGCTGAGGTCCCCAAAAGAAGAGCAGTGACAGCTCCTTAAGGACCCTCTGCTGTCCCACCTCCCATGTCATGACTGCTAGGAGCACTCAGAGGGCCTGGAACCCAGCATCCCTTCCCCAAGGAGTGCTCCTAGAAGGGATGGAGAAGCTTTGACAGGATCCTCCAGGAAACGGGTGGCTCTGGTGCGCTGGAGAATCTTTCCAAGTACCTAAGTGGATACAAAGTGGTAGAGCAAAATGTTGTCTGCGGTTCCATCAGACTATTCCTTTTCTCTGGCTGAAGTCACCAGAAAGCATAGTGGTAGCAGGGGGTGGGGGTGGCAGAACTAGAATCTACAGCATTTAAACCTCGCAGGGGGTGGGGGTGGCAGAACTAGAATCTACAGCATTTAAACCTCCTTTCAAGAGTGTATACAAACAACCCTGCCACCCTCCAAAGACGAGGACAGGCTGTCCTGTGTTTTCATTAACTTTCACTGTTGTGACACATCAAGAGAAGGAAGAAGATAGATGTCAACAGAATCTGTCATTGAAATGACTGATAGTAGCCTTGAGAGCATCACTGGTGTCCCTGGGTACCACACATCCAGACCAAACAGGCATCATCACATGGTCGGTAGTGGAAGCTGACACAGGAGTCTGTGCTGTGAGTACTTCTACCTGGCTTCTGTGATAGCATCTAGTCATAGGTTTTTTCCTAATATTGTAGTCAAATGACCTGAAAGGACAAAGTCAAAATTCTTTCTTTGTACCCTGTAAGTGCATCTCCCCTCATCACCCCTGACTCCAAATGCAGAGCCTGTGCGATTGCTTAAGGAGGAAACACAGCACCACAGAGCAGGCAGCTTGCTGAGTCCACGAGAGTTATGGGTTCGTGGGCTCCCATCTGCTCAGAATAGGGGGAAATGACGGATCATTCAGCTAGCAAATATCTGCTTCGACTCCAGAGAAGTAAGATTTATCCCTTCATTCACAAAAGCACACAACTGCAGCTGAGAGAATAAATCATTTCCACAGGCGTGGGGTGGGGGCAGGGCATCATGTCCTGTACCTTGCCATTAGAGCTGAGGGTTTGGAAAAAAACTGAGAGTATGTTGGTCCTTCTCTCTCACCAAAACTAAAGCATGAAAAAGAAGCACAGAGCATGTCAGGCAACCAGCAAGTGAGCTTCCTGTGCTGACACGGAAGTCCAGGTCGGCTAGTTCCATCACTGCAGACAGGCAATCCCAGGGTTTGCATTGTTTATTACATAAAAAACATCCTGTGTCCCATACTAAGAAACCTGTGGTTGGCTTCCAAGCAATCCATCATGGGTCTGTTTTCTGGATATAAAGATTAGAAGAACTACACGTTGAAACCAATTATGACGTCACTGATCTATATCTATTTTCTGTTTAAATGTCATTTTAAATAGCATCTCACTATGTTCTCCTCCAACTTCCAGTCCTCCTGCCTCAACCTCCCTGTGTTGGGTTAGCAGATATGACTCGATTACTCCTATTTTCAATTGAGACATATGCAGGATCTCCTGAACAAAAAAATCTTAAAACTGCAAGTCAAGGGTATGGGCAAGCATTTAAGACAATTCTCACCTGAATTTCTTGCTGGGAATTTTCTCACTGTCAAGATTAAGTGAAATAAGACATATTTCTTTCCTCAAGACCAAAGATTGACTCTACAGTTCCAAAGACATGGAGGAGAAGCAGCCTGGGAAATCTATCCTCCCTTGACAGAAGTATGTAACAGGCTCCTGAAGGTCACGTGAGCCGTGCGTCCTTGCATTTACACACACAGACAGTTTTAGATTCACATCCATGAAACCTGTTTTGAAAGGAAGCAAAATTTCTTCATTCTACCACTTTCTTTTATGCAGGACACTGGGAGGGCACCATTCCACCTGTTACCAAGTTTTTAGCTATTGCTGCCTGTTAATTATGGTCTTTAGGGGCAGTCTCTTGATTAAGGCATAAAAAAGAGTTGTGATCAAGTAAAAGGCAACGCTTAGGCCTCTGGATTCAACTAGACATAGGACTAGTGGCTTTGTTTTAAGTTGATTTTTTAAAATTTTTATTTTATTAATTTATTCTTATTACATCTCAATGGTTATCCCATCCCTTGTATCCACCCATTCCTCCCTCCCTCCCATTTTCCCCTTACTCCCCTCCCCTATGACTGTGACTGAGGAGGACTTCTTCCCCTTTATGTGCTCATAGGGTATCAAGTCTCTTCTTGCTGGCCTGCTATCCTTCCTCTGAGACCCACCAGGCCTCCCCATCCAGAGGACGTGGTCAAATATGAGGCACCAGAGTACGTGTGAAAGTCATACCCCACTCTCCACTCAACTGTGGATAATGTCCTGTCCATTGGCTAGATCTGGGTAGGGGTTAAGTTGATCTTTTTACCCACTCACTCTGTAGCAGCACGAGAGGAATGGTAGGATAGTGCCCTTGACCTGAAGGAGCTCCAGGCTAGATTGGAAGACTCCAGACAGTGAGCTCAGTGAGCTGCTACCAGGCGCCAAAAGGGCACAGGGCTCCACCAGAAAGGCCTTGGCCTGGGGCAAGTGCTAAGTTTATAGAGTCACTGGCCAAGAGAGGGGAGTGAGGGGGTGGGGTGGGAGAGGTGGGGGCAGTGGAGGGGAGGTGAACGCAGGGAGGTGCGGGGGCGGGGGAGGCTCAGGAAAGGGTTCCTGCACTCATCAACAGCCAGTGCAGTGCACAAAAGTACACCACATGCTGCCCATGGGGGAACACAGCAGGAGCCAGGGTGTGACAAAAAAGCTGGGAGAGGAGGTGAGGCGGAGCTCCAAGCAATATGGATCTGCTGTCCCTGGATGGCCAGGCTTCCGCTCAAGTAGGGCTGTGGAATGAGGGTCCTATAGATGCTAGGCAAACAATGTACTGGCAAGTGGGGGAGATAGACCCCCAACTCTCTTCCTTCAAGAACATTCTTCTGTTCTGTGAAATTAGGGAGCTTCCTGTGGATAAATGTTTTACTACTAAAAAAGTAGTTGATACATTTAAAGATGCATGTAAAGATGAAGACGAATCTCATTTATAAGACAGTAGCAAGAGCTAAGCACATGCCTGTAAGCAGAGTACTTGGTAGGAGGTGGCAGGTGAGTCAGGAGTTCAAGGCCAGCTTCAGCTACATAAAATGGTAATGCAATCAACCCCAGTCAAGAAAGCCTGATGGAGAAAGAACTCACAATATTTTTAAGGTTTCAATACAAAACTACAAAAGGGCTATTGTTTCAGTTCATCTCTCCCTGACTAGGGCATGTTACTGCAAGGGAAATAGCAAGTTTCAATCTAAGCACAAGATGCAGTGGTCCACATTGGTTAGAGGACAAGGTGGGTTTGGGTATGTCACCTAGGTAATGCCCTCATCAGGACTGGCCAATGTGCAGGCCCAGACCAGGCCTGCTGCAGGTCCAATGCCGTGTATCCAGGAGCTCTGCACGCTGGGAACATTGATTGGGAAAGTGGTGCGACAGGGGAAACACCTGCCTTGCGATCATGACAGCCCGAGTTTTGTCCCCACTAAAAAGGCTAGAAATGGCTGAATCCCAGTGCTGAAGAGGAGGGTTCCTAGGGACTGGAGGCCACTTGGACACCCTGCGTGGGAGCCTGTCTCAAAAAATAATATGGGGAATGATGTAGGAACACACACACAGTGCCTATATCTGGCCTACACACACACACACACACACACACACACACACACACACACACACACACAGGGGTGGGGTAAATTGATAAAGAGATGGCTCTGCTTTTGCAGAAGACCAAAGTCAGATCCCAGCATCCATGCTGAGCAGCTCACAAATGCTTGTAACTCCAACTTCAGAGAAACCTATTATCTCTGGTCCTCATGTACTTACTTATATGCACACACATACCTTCACAAAGACATACATATAGTAATAATGTAATAATAATAATAATAGTAACAACAACAACAATGATAATGAGAAATCTTTAGGAGAGGGAGATGAAAGAGAATGAGGGTACTGCTGAGCAGGCATGGTGACACATGCCTATAAGGCTAGCACCCAGAAAACAGAAGCTATAAATAGAATTACAGGGATTTTGATGCCCTCCCTAATATGCAGCAGGGCCCTGCCAGAGAGAGTGAATAGAACAAGGGACATGGAGAGGGACAGGGATCAGGACAGACACGGGGTGTCAGGAGAGACGGCAGCAATCCTGACCGGAATTCAGTTGGAAACAGGAGAAAACTCTGAGGTCGGGTGCTGGTTGTGATTACACAACAGTGAGTGAACTGAATATCGCCGCCTGTGATGCTGTCCTTAAACACGGCTGCAGAGGCTCCATCTGCACTGAGTGCCTTTGAGCAAAAGGAAAGAAACACAGCTAGAAGGGCAGTGGTACCCAGCAAAGACAATGAAGTGAGTACCATACATCAGCTCCCTGAAAAGGATGCACAGATCTAACTGATTTCACAAGAAAAATCACTCAGCCTGTGAATGGCCCGCCCTTGACTGCATGTCCCACTCAGTGGGCACATCACACAACCATGGGCAGGGTTCCTAAAACAGCAGAGTGTGTTCTCCCTAAAGGAGACTGAACTCCTCATACAATGTAGTCCCTAGCTCTTCCTGGCAATATGCACAGACAAGAAAGATGTTTAGTGTTATGATTCCCATTTTTGTTGCTTGTATTTATTTAGGGCTCGCTGGGAGCCAGCTACCATGATTGCATTCCTTTGTTGTCAACGGGAATGGGCTAGACACTGAAATTCTACGGGTTACCTTGGAAAGTGAGCAACAGGACACAGTTCTGAAACCACGCCCCTGAAACCACGCCCCTGAAACCACGCCCCTGAAACCACGCCCCTGAAACCACACCCAAGGCCACAGAGTTCAGCAGAAAAAGCCACGCCCACCCCTACCCCTCCACTCCTTGCTACATCTCTCTCCCCCCTAGTCCTAGACCCTCAGCAAACAAAGTATGAAGTGCACTTGCTTATCACACACATCCAAATATATCCAAGTGGATTTTTATGAGAATACACTTGAGGTTAAACTTACTATAGAGATAACAAATTCAATCTTAGTGCTCAGGAAATTGGTTGTTCTTTGTAAAGATGCTGAAATGTTTTCTCTACACAAATCATTCAAAACTGAACAGCTCTGAATTCTGCACCTATGATCCTGAGGGAGTCCCAGTTCTCAGGTTACCAACAACAACTGCAAAATAAAGGTCACTGTGTGGTAGCAACTATCGATGTTTAATTACTTGACAATACCTTATCATCACCAAGATATTCTGAAATCCAAACACTGCAAGGATGTCGTATGCTAACTGATCTTTCAGTTCCAGCATTGTGGGTACAGGAATGTCAATCTGTGCCTGGCCCTGATAGAAAATTTCATCGTCTTCTCATTTTATACCAAAAATAGATGTCACTGTAGGCTTTGAGTGTGGCCCATGGGTATAAAACTATAGCAGCATGCTTAAAGCCCTGACTTTTTGATCCTTGGCACCACAATGAAAAAAGAGAAAGTATCATTCACGGAGGCACTGGGAACCTGCTGACACCTGGTATGTCTGAATGAATGAACAAGTGTCACAAAAGGATCCCGTGTCTGCACCTTCAGCAGAGCTGCCCCCAAGCAATGCCACCAGGACAAGGAGATCGCTTTGTGCTAGGTTAGGCATTTGGCACAATTCATCTTGCTAATGGTTCTGTAGTCAGAAGGAGCCCTGGAGACTGGTTCAGCACAATCCACTCATTACACAGAATCTCTGTGACTTACAATGGGTTAAATCCTAATAAACTAACTCAAAACTTCATCTTACTCAACTCACATGCTTTAGCGGCATGGCTCCAGTTCTTCTCAGAAAGCACGGTAGCCTGCACTTGGGCAAAGATTTAACATGAAGCCTAGGTTACAATGAAGCCCGAAACATCTCAGGATATTTATTGATTCTGTATCAAAAGTGACAAACAGCATGGCTAGACAGATCCTCTTTCATACCTCTGTGGGACCACACACACAGTCACAACAGAAGGCAGAAGAACCATCCGTCTGTGGTCTGTCTGCACCTCGTCCTGCCTCACTTTTGCCACTGACCCTGAACTGGGTAAGCAGCAACCTCCAGGCCTTGGTTAATGCTGCTCTTTCCCCGAGATTCTCTTCCTTATGGCCTTCCTGTGTTTATCTATCCACTCTTCGGGTCCCAAGTGTCACCTGGCACGTGAAGCCCCCACAGAATTACCACTGCCCATACAGAGCCTGTAATACACATGAGGTAGCTGACTTATCTTGCTTCCTGGAGACTTGAGGGCATGGTTATGCCACAACTGTATACTGTGACGCTGATCATGAAGGTGGGCAAGATTGTAGTTTAAGCTGCCAGTGTATAAATGTAGTTAAACCCCTACCCAGATCTAGCCAATGGTCAGAACATTCTTCACAGTTGAGTGGAGAGTGGGATATGACTTTCTCACATACTCTGGTGCCTCACATTTGACCATGTCCCCTGGAGGTGGAGACCTGGTGGCACTCAGAGGAAGGACAGCAGGTTACCAAGAAGAGACTTGATACCCTATGAGTATATACAGGGGGAGGTAATTCCCCTCAGGAACAGTCATAGGGGAGGGGAATAATGGGAAAATAGGAGGGAGGGAAGAATGGGAGGGTACAAGGGATGGGATAACCATTGAGATGTAACAAGAATAAATTAATAAAAAAATTAAAATAAAAAAAACCCCTTGGGCTAGAAATACAAGGGTCCAGGTCTCATCCCTAAAGTAAAAAATGTCCCCCATCCAAAAATGTACACTACCTGAGAGGCCCAGCCCTGACCTGGTGGCTTTCTATTTATTTTTGCATCTGAGAGCCTGGAGGAAAAGTACTTTTCAGAGCCCAGCAGCAGCCACTTTCACTATCTATGTGCCATGGGATCACCTAGGTGGTACTGGGAAGAGTTGTTTGCAGGGAGAGAAAAGGGACCCCGGAGTTAAATGAATTCGCAATGGCCTAGTAGGGTCTATAAAAGGCAGTGGGAGAGGTGGGTGGGGGTGGAGGCGGGGTCATCTTACATACCAGAACAATTGAGCTTCCAAGCAAAATTATGGCAAACCAAAATGTACTGTCCAGCAAGCGGAAGCCCTGCAGGATGTCTTCAGCCCCTAGGAGAGTTCCACTCTACCCCACACTCCAGGATTAGGGACAAGTGAAGGCTGATAACTTGGGCATTTTTAGTAACTAAAGAGGAAATACTATTGATTCTCCCCTCCAAATGTATAAAATAATTATATCATATGAAAATTGCTCTTATCTTATCAAAGTTTTAGAATGCTGGAGCCAGTGATGCTTCCCCTAATGACCAAGCCTTTATGACTTATTGAAAAACTGTCGTTTTTAAACACTCAAGGGGTAGTAGCTAAGTTGGTAAAATGATGACCCTGCAGACATGAAGACCTGAGATGGACCTCCCAGCTGATGAGTTCTGGTAGCCTTAATGCTGGGGTGGTGGAGAAAGGCAGACCCTGGTGCACAGTGGCCAGGCGACCTTGCTCAACGACCTGAGTTCCCAGACGATGATGAACCCTATCTTCTACAACAAGCTGGATAACACCTGAGGAATGACAACCAAGGTTGTCTTTTGGCCTCTGCGTGCACATGTACCCATGTACACTCATACCCTCTACACCTACACACAGATGCATACCCAGGGAGACACACTTATACATGCATACACACAATAAATAAATATTCAAGGTGAATTACAATACCTAAATGGCAACTATGCCATCAAATGCCGTATTAGAAGCATTGGTTCTTGAATTTAATACAAGTAATGGTGCCCTGAGCAGCTTAGGCACTGGCCAAACACTAAGTGCAAAGCACGTGATGTGCACTTCTGGCTTCATTCTTCTGTGAATGTTTCTTTCAGCTCATAAAACATTCTCTAGAATCCAGATCATGCAAAAGCCTGGCAAGCATGCTTAGAAAGAAGCAAAGGTCACTGACCAGCTGCTGGGTGTCAGGAACACACTCGGGGCTTCCATGGACTTTACATACAAGTTTTCACAACCTCCCTATCAGCATCATCAACACTGAGTGAAGAAATGATGACTCGGAATAACTAAGGCAAGCACGTTCACACAACTAGAACAAGGCACAGGCACCCCGTGTCCCAGGTGCAGCGTGACACCATGAGTCCCCAGCACTTCCATCACTTCCCCCATCTGGCCCGTCCAGGCCTGCATTCTGCCCTGCACTGTCCACTCCTGCTGTCTCTGTGTCTGGGTTTAAAACTCTTGCTACTCTCTTATCCTACTGCAGAGGACTCTGTTCCTCGGGAGATGCTTAGTAAACTCTGCAATCATTCTGACTGTCACATCTTGGAGATGGCACCAGGAGCTTGTGATTGAGAGGCAAAAGACGCTGATGAACCTTCTTTAAGACCCAGACCAGCTGTCATAGCAAAGAATCTCTGGAGGCTGAGGTGGAGAAAGCCTGGCCTAGAGTAGCATGTGCATTAGTAGAGACATTTTCTCCTTACCAAATGGGACTATAGCCCTAGTGTAAAACAAAGAGCAGGTAAGCCACAGAGCCTTTGGCACAGAGTGGGTACTCAGCATCCTGATTAGGTCACGTGACCGAGTCCTTCTTAAGAGTAGGGACTGCTTCCCTTCCTTCTCCTCACTCCTACACAAGGCGCAGAGAGTTTTTCTTTGTCACTCAAAAAGTGAAGGGTGTATTTTTTTATTGGAATTTTTATTGAAAAACAAAAGAAGAAAAATATCTGGGCTGAAAAGATGGTTTAGTCAGTGGCTAAGAGCACTTGCTGCTTTCTAGGGGACCTAGATTCCATTCCCAGCACCCACATGGCAGCTGACAACCGTTCTTAGCTTCAGCTTCTCTTCACTCTCTTCTGACCTTCAGGAGTGCCAGTCTCCTTCTCTGTCTCTCTCTGTGTCTCTCTGTCTCTGTCTGTCTATCTGTTTGTCTGTCTGTCTGTCTGTCTGTCTCTGTGTGTGTGTGTGTGTGTGTGTGAGAGAGAGAGAGAGAGAGAGAGAGAGAGAGAGAGAGAGAGAGAGAGAGAGAGAGAAAGAGAGAGAGAGAGAAAGAGAGAGAGAGAACAGTTACAGGCAAAATACTCGTTCACATCAAAGAAAAAGAAATGTTTTAAAATAACAAACACACATTGCTTTGTCTAAGAAATAACAATACCTAGACTAACTCTGCACCCTGGTAGATTGACAGTCTTATCAAGACTTATTAAGAAATAAGCTTAGTATAAAAATACATCCCCTTTTAACAAACAATTAATGAAGACATCATGGTACATGTGTTTGAGGAAATTTCACAGCAGATTTTGATATCTCTTCACCTGCTCAGTCTTGGCAATAGTGATTTTCAGGTCTTGAAGAGCTTTAAACTGTCATCATAACCAGGCCAGATAAAAACACCAAGGAACTCAATCTGGTGGGCATCACATCTCATATCAAGACACTTGCACTTTCTCTCAGGTTATTCAAGTCTGAGTCAGGGTGGAAAACCTGAAGTCAGTAAGTTTTTAAAAGTACTTGGCTGAGCATTCATTCAAGTGACCTGACAGCAGGACCAAAGAAAACCATTGCCTTACTTACTTTTCTATTGCTGTGATAAAACCAGGACCAAGCAACTAACAGAAGGGGGTGTTGTTTGGGGCTTGAGGATGCAGAGGAATACCAGTCCATCCATGCTGGCAGGAAGCATGGCAGCAGGCAGGCATGGCGAGCAGGGGGGCAGGGGAGAACTTACATCTCAAAACACCAAGCAAGGTGCAGAGATAGCTGGGGCAAAATGGCACAAGTCTTTTGAAATCTTCAGAGCCTGCCCCCAGGGACACACTTTCTAATCCTTGCCAAGCAGCCATCAACTGGGCACCAAGCATTCAAATGCTTTAGACTTATGACACTGAACACCCCATTCAAGCCACTGCAATCACGTGCTTGTTTGCCCTCCTCAATAGCTCGCCCTCTCCTGCCCCTGTTCCTTGTCTCTTGCCCTCCCCTCACTGCTCTCTCTCTCCCTGCTGAACCTGTCTTGCCATATCCAGAAGACACTATTTCCTTGTAGCACCCACCACCTCTGCCTTTTGCGCTCTTTCTGCCCAATCTAACACAGGGAACCCGGAGCCTTTGGGGAGTGGGCGCAGTAAGTGTGTCCCTCGAGGGGCTGGGGGTTCTCTTTGCAATATCTTAGATAATGTCAAGGCCTTGAGTTATCAGAATGAATTAAAAATAGATTCCTGGATCATATGACAGATAGATGAAAGCAAATTTCAGAGGTACAGTCTCAAAATCCACATTCCTAGTGCTTTCCCATACACTTGTTCTGCCAACAAAATTGTCCAGACCTATTTTGTAAATGTCCAGCACACAGGCAGACCATTTAGCATAAAAACACACATAGAACATTTGGTTTATTATCTTTTTTGCAACTACACAGACCAATATTTTATGGGAAATGTTGAAAATGGAAAGACACATAAAAAGAAGTATCCAGAGAAATAGCTCAGTCGTGGGCCTCACACCTGTCACCGTCCCTGGTCTGTTAGAGAGGGGTGCTGTGACGAACTGAAAAAAAAAAAACCTCAACCTTCTTTGTCTTATTTATGTTTTTAAGTCGTTTAGTATGCATGTAAGTAAAAGCTAACACAGTCTAGAGATGGGTAAGTCCATACAGCACAATGCTGCGGCTGAAGTCATCTAAAGCAGAGACAAGCAGAAGGGCTGGATGTGGTAAATGTTTCTAAGCATGAACGTCTGGGTGGAGGCCTACAAAGAGGGGTAACTAGTGAAAGGAGAAATCACAACGTGTTCAATGCTAAGAATCCGACAACTTCAAAGGCCCCAAAGTGAGAACAGGGGTCCCGAGAAACGATGGCAGAAATTAAACAGAATAAGCCCAAAGCTTAGGAAACGTAAGGTCACAGCACGCATTAATAAAGTATTTTAACGAATGGACCTGGAGAGACGGGCCGGTGGTTGAGAGCATTTGCTGCTCTTACCGAGGACCTGAAATCAGTTTCAAACACCAGCCTGGTGGTTCATAATCATCTGTAATCCCAGTGCCATAGGATCTGATGTCCCATCCTGGCTTCTGTGGACACCAAGTACACACAGGGTGCACAGACAGTGCAGGCAAAGCACTCGTTTACACCAAAGTTTAAAAAAATACTGAAGATCAGAAGGTAGGGAAATGAAGAACTTTATGTGCACATGAAGAAAGGAAAGAGATACACAGTTAGAGAAAGGAAAGAGTCCCCAGATCTCTGAAGTCTGTGTCCTTATTGTGGTTGTGTGGAGAGTGGGGACTGCCTCTGACATGAACTCTGGTGCCCCCTATGTGGCCACTTCCCCTTGGTGGGGAGGCCTGGTGGCCCTCAGAGGAAGAGGAAGCAGGCTCTCCAGATGAGACCTGATAGGCTGTGGTCCTATGGTGGGGGAGGAGGTCCCCTTCTGTCAGAGGTCTAGGGGAGGGGAATAGGGTGCAAGAGGGAGAGACAGGAAGATGCATGTGAGGGGATAACAATCGGGATGTAAAATGAATAAATTATTTAAATAAAAATAACAATAAATATAAAAAAAGAAATAAGCTCACATTTTAGATTCTAAATAGCTGTAAGGGTATGAAAGAGATAACATTGAGAGAGATAACATTTCAGGAAGGCAGAACTTTCAGTAAGATAACATGCATCTGCATCTGCCTGAGTAGCAGGACAATGGGCTGACTGCAAATCAAGGAGTTCCGTGCAACCAGAGGTGATCAAGAACACAGCCTCCCGGGGGCAATGACCTGTGCCATCCTTATAACCCTTTGAAAGCACACACGCTCACACAGCCTTTCTATTTAAGATTCTTTTTTTTCCTTTTCTTTGATTAAATACTAAAACAAAAGCAAATTAAGGGCGGAACAGCCCATTCCGGCTGACGAATCAAGTCAGCTTACAGCAGCAACTGGTCACACTGTATCCACGGCCAGAAAGCAATAAAGGATAAAGGGAGACCATTACTCAGTTCCATTTCTCTATTTATACAGCTCAGGATGCCAGCCAGGAACGTTGCCACCTGCAGTGTTTGGCTCTTTTCACGTGAACAAAATCAAGGTAACCCTGCCAGGCAGTGGTGCTCCACACCTTTAATTCCAACACTTTCAGGAGGCAGAGGCAGGCTGAATTCGAGGCCAGCCTGATCTACAGAAGACTACACAGAGAAATCTTGCCTCAAAAGACAAAAACCAAGACAATCTCCTGACAGGCATGCCCACAGGCCCATCTCCCAGGTGAATCTAGACCCAGTTGACAATGCACATTACAATGCCTCAAACACTGAAGCCAACATATCGGTACCTTCACTGCCTCAAAGAGAGATGTGAAAAATAGAATCCGTCATATTCCCATTTGGGTTTGTCACCCTAGAGTACACTGTGTCCTCAGCCCTGCAGGAACAGTTGATACCTCATGATGGAAATTAAGAAACAAGATAGACAACATTCGTTTTTAAATGCAAGTTAAATAAATGGTAACTAATTATTTTGACTTGTTAAAATAGCCACTCTATTTCGCAGTGTCTCCCATGGGCTCACATACTTTTAACACCAGTTGCTGGTGCTTTGGGGGAGTGTATGGACACTGTAGAAGGTGTAGCCTTGCTTGGAGAAGTACATCACTGGGGTGGGTTAGTGCTCAGAGCCTGGCCCCATTTCCTGCTTGCTACCTCTCTGCTTCCTGGAACCATTCATCCATGCTGGAACAGAGCTTTAGTCCTCAGTAATAGACAAAATAAACTCTTTTTTCTAGAAGTTTCTTTTGATCATGGTATTTTATCATATGAAGAAGAAGTAACACACTCTGTAAAATAACTGTTTTACTAAAATGTGTCCAGAGGCCAGTGGATTCCCAATGAGTGACATGCTGAGAAACACTAAAACTTTAAGCAGAATGGCATGTGGCTTTGTGCTGGTTTGCTTTTTGTTTTGTTTGTTTTGGGGTTGTTTTATGATGTTGAATGTTACCTGTTCTTGTTTGCCTGTGACGTATCACGTGTAACTCAGTCCCTATGACCTATAACAAGCCAAGCTGTAGATAGGGCTTTGCCAACATGCAGAATGTTACATTCCCAGTTCCCAGCACCACATATTCTACCATCAACACCTATGATTTCTTATTATTTGTTTAGATATTTTTATTTTCTCATACAATTATACAAAGCCACTTTCATGCAAGTCTATTACGTCCTTTAAGCATAGTCTCCTTTATAACCCACTATTCTTCCCTTCAGTTACTTTTTAATTAATTTTTTCTTCTTTTATGTGTATAAGTATTTACCTACATGTACGCCTGTGCATCACTCACATGCTTGGTTCCCTTGGAGGCGAGAAGAGGGTGTCAAATCTCCTCAAACTAAGGTTACAGTTATGGCTGTGAGCCATAATATGGATGCTGAGACCCAAACCGAGGTCCCCTAGAACAGCAGCATGTACCCTTAAACACTGAGCCACCTCTCCATTCCCCTTTGGTTTGTTTTATATTGGAAAGTATAAACACGGGGAGATATGGTTTTCATTTAAAAAGCCTTAATGGAAAGTATTTTTTATATTATTAGCCTATTCCATCCAGTAAATAAATTTAAAAAATAAAACTAAATTGGATCACTACTGGGACCAAACTGTTCGAGATAGTTCTTCTGAACAACATGTAACCATGAACTTAGGACTGGGGGTGAGACTGGAGGCAGTTTTGAAAAGCTACACATTATTTAATGCATTTATATAAATGTTTCTAGTTCTAACCCAGATGCCTCTGTCTCTGGTGCAGGCACAGCTCAGAAAATACTTTTAAAAGCTACATGTGTTTTTATTTATCATATGACATATGTTCTTAAAGGCTACTTGAAAATAAAATTATACTATGGCTCTCAAAGGAGAGTTTATTATGATGAACATGCCATGAAGTAAAGGTTATTCAGTTACTTATAGCAATATATACTACTTTCTGACACTTAGGATCACCAACAGATGAATTTACAGAATTAATTTAATTATAACAATTAATAGGGTTAATATTTAATGTAAAGAAAATATTTGTCATGCAATTTTTTTTGTAGAAGGATTTCTTCCCGAGGCTATAAAATGTCTATGTGTGCCTATAGTATTTTAGCAATGTGGCTATTCCACAGAAATTATAAATGCATGGTTTGAAAAATCAGTTCCCGATTTTATTTGCTTAAGGTTGTCGTTCTGTAAGTTCAGATTTTGATGCTGGGTTTTAATCCTTTAGTATTCTGGCAGCAGCAGGATTGGACTGGTCCTGAGGAAACACAGTCATCTCTGTACATGAGGAACCCAACTTAACATGACCCAGTGGCCCAGAACACAACACAAAGTGAGTAGGAAGTCACAATTCTTTAGATAAGTCAGCTCAGGTGTTCTCACTAAATTGTGCCAGGCACAATAGGACTGTGGAGGTGACCACGTCTCTTGTTCCCAAGTCACGTGTCCTAACTGTGATCTTTCTCTGCAGTCTCCACTTCAATGATAGGCACCAAATGTTGTCAGTCTAAAGAGAAATGGAACCCTTTAGTAGGGCAGGTTTGTTTTGGCTCACAATCTGAAGACCACGGTCCACCAAGGTGGAGAAGGCGCTGCGGCAGGAATGTGACGTAGCTGCTCACACCGCAACCCTGGTCCGAAGTAAAGAGTGATGTGCTGGGACTCAGCTCATCTTGCCCATGCCCCCAACAAATAGGGCTGTACTGCCAAATTTAGGATCGGTTTCCTGCCTCGGTTATCCTAACTAGAAACTCCCTCACAGGCATGGCCAAAGGTGTGACTCCCAGGCAGTCCTGGGCCCTGTCAGGTGTTCTACCCTCTTGCAAGCTGCTCAGGTCTACCCATTGGATTAGTTGATGAAGCTTCTAAGTGTCTCCTAAATGTCTCCTCTGTCGTGGAAAGCATGCTACAATGCTGTCCTGAAACCTACATCAGCATCCCCCTGTAGCTCCGGCACATTGGACAAGAAGTCAGGAACCATTTTCTGCCTAGAACAGAGCTTGCTTCATTAGCCACGCTGTGTCGCAAGTTCAATCCAATCTCTCAAGATGCAATAACACAATCATCCAACCTAATTATCTTCATTGCAAGTATTTCAAATCACTTTCCGAGAGACAGTTCTCTCCGTGTCAGGCAGGATCAGCATCAAGTAAACAGCGGATAGAGTCTCCATTGTGCCTATTTGTAAGGGCTTGACACCTTGGGAAATGGTTGTTTCTTGCAAGGGAGAAATTGTCTCTCACCCCTGTGAGCACTAAAAAGTTCATCCTTGTCAATAAAAGTGCTGTGCATACCCACTCTCACAATACTTTAAGCAACCCTGCCCTTTTGACATTGGCAGAATCAAGATTATTACAGTCTGCATGACATCTACAACACATTGAATAAACTGAAAGAAAATTAGGCTCAAAGAAGAAATTTTTTTTTTTTTAAAGGACAATAAGAGATAATTTGTACTTGAATTCCAGCCCACACCACTGCCACTTAGGAAAAGACGGCTGCTCTGTGGCAACAACCCAGAGGACACGTCAAGCTTTTTTTGAAGGATTTTTTTAATTAATTTATTCAGATTACATCTCAATTGTTATCCCATCACTTGTATCCTCCCATTCCTCTCTCCCTCCCACTTTCACCCTATTCCCCTCCACTAACTCTAAGACCGAGGGAAAGGCCTCCCCCCACTATATGGTCATAGGCTATCAAGTCTCATCTTGGTACCCTGCTTATTCTTTCTCTGAGTGCTACCAGGCCTCTCCACCAAGAAGAAGTGGAAGGATTCTTAACAGTTTGTTTATCAAAAACTCCCAAATTCTGTTCTCAAACCAATTAGTCTATATTTCGTTTCAATCAGCAAAAGAGGAATCAATCTATATCTTTTTTTAAAATTAGATAATTTATTAGGGTGAAAGACTCCTATTAAACATATTTGGATTTGTAGGCAAAATTAATAAAAGGAAGAAGCTCAGTCCCAAGCTATCTTCTCACTATTTGGCAATTCTTGGAGGAGTTAATTTTGTTCACATGGGCTCACATGTGCTCATGTGCATTTTCTCCTCACACTGTGAGGAAAGTCATTTGACTTGTGCCCTGGGCGAGTGAGCAATTCACTTCGCAGCCTCTGTGGTCCAATAACTTAAATTTCTAAAGTGAATGGTGTCCTCTGCTCCTTAGGAAATCAGCGTGGCAGAGCTTAAAGTTAAGGGATGTGAGCATTTAGCGAAGTTTCAGATAAGCAGCAGGTACAAACACAGGGTATATCCTGCAGAGGGACGTTCAAGGCACACAGCCCTGTGTGGCCAGTTCGACCACAGCAGCATCCCCAAGGGTGGAGGAGGAGCTTACTGGTGTGTGACTTCACCTGGTATATCTGTTGTGGGGAAACATCTAGGAAGAAGTTTTGACAGCATTGCTATTCTGCATTCAGAAACCGATGCCACACACGCGCCATGTTCAAGTTTAACGTTCTTACCTTATAAACCTGACCGTATGTCCCATTTCCGACAAGTTCCACCAACTCAAAGATCCCTGCAGGGTCCTGAAGAAAAACCAACAATCAAAATTTAAAACACCATCCCAGGTACCATCATCATCAACAGCAAATAGTTACTTAAAATAAGTTTACTTAAAATAAAATTACTTGAATTTGAAGAGAGAACATCTTTTAGATGTAATTATAAGGGTAGTGTCAATTTTTTAAAAGTTTAATTAAGCTACAGCTATGGAATTAGTCAAATTCACTTTGTTTTTATTTCACACTTTTATGATAAGTTTAAATCAGACAAAAGGAAACTGTTTTCCATTAAAACAATAGAAGTGCAAGTAGCCAGAGAGATGACACAGTCCACAAAGTCCTTGCCGTACATGCAAAAGGACCTGAGTTCCCTCCATAGGACTCATTTTAACCAGCCAGGCATGACAGATCATGTCTAAAATCTCAGCACTAAAAAATAAAAAAATTAAAATAAAATAAAATCCCAGCACTAAGAGCTGAGACAGGATGGCTCAGTGCTCTCCAGGGTCAGTGGGAGAAGGGAAACTCTGTCCGAAAACATACAGTGGAGAATGACCAAGGGGGACAGCTGACCTTTGGCCTCCACACGTGACACACATCCAAGCACACCACATCTACATCCACAAGTGTGCGCATCAACACACAAACAAAAAGGAATTAGCATTAACAACGTGGACTGGTTTATTCGTTTGTTTGTTTTTGACCTTGACGCAAGCAAGATTCATCTGGGGAAAAGAGACCTCACTGAGAAAATGCCTCCATCAGATTGGCCTACAGGCACATCTGGGAGGGTATTTTCTTGACTCTCTCGACTGACTGAAGAGGACACAGTCTGTTGGTAATACCACTGTTCAGCAGGTGGTCCTGGGTTGGTAAAACAACGAGCTGAGTGAGCCCTGGAGGGCAAGGCAAGAAGCAGCTTTTCTCCATGGCCCCCCTCTTTACCCCGGTTTCTACTTTTGCTTGAGTTCCTGCCCTGATTTCTCTCCGTGGTGGGGCTGGTGGGCTATGATCAGGACATGAAAGTAGAATAAACCCTTTCCTTCCCAAGTTACTTGTGGTCACAGGCTTTACCACGGCAAAGGCAGGCATCCTATCTGCCAGGGTGAGTTGGTATTGCTTGGAGGACTCCCCTTCTCTGAGGAGGAGAAGGGAGTGGGGGAGGGGATATGAGGGTGGGACTGGGAGGACCGTGGGGAAGGGGCTGGGACCAGGCTGTAAAGCGAGTGGATGAATGAATGAATGAATGAATGAATGAATGAAAAGACACCTCCCTGAATGTTTTTCTGGGGGGTTCATCTCTCATCTCAGTAACGCTCTCCTTGCAAAAGCATCCTCTTCAGAACTCGCAAGGTAAATGCACGATTTGGAATTCAATCAAGAGGATTATGGAAGTGTATGGCAGCAAACAGGTTTCTATCAACCCTCTAAGTCAAGTGAGTGCCACAGGGTTCAGGAAATGT
This sequence comes from Acomys russatus, assembly GCF_903995435.1. NCBI lineage: Eukaryota > Metazoa > Chordata > Mammalia > Rodentia > Muridae > Acomys > Acomys russatus. Next base: position 8,055,744 of record NC_067151.1, on the reverse strand, counting down.
CCCACGGTCACTGCTGCTGTGCCCCAATCTCAAGCAGTGGAGAGGAAAGTCAGCAAAGTCCATACATCTCATGTCTGTGGCAGAAACTGCCTTTGACCCCCAATTCCTAACCCAAAAGAAATAGCTTCTTTAAAGAAGTAAACTGAGACCAGAAAGGTGACTTGGGCCATCATGCCAGAGGACACTAGGACCCCCAGGAACCACTTGATGGAAGAAAAGAACCAACATCCAGCACGTTGTCCTCTGCATGCGTGAGTGCACACGCACACACACATACACACACACACACATACACACATACACATACACAAGCGCACACACACACAAATAATAAATAAGTTTAATATTTAAATTTTAAAGGAATAAATGAAGAGTCCTAGGCATAACCTTCCACAGAGGCTATGCAAGTAAGACCAAGCAGCAAAGTGGCCCTGTCATAGAAGAGGTTATTCCTCTTCCAGGTAGAGACAGGAAGGGAAGGGAGAAGAGATATTTAGTGACAACTCAAGAAAACCCAGGGATTTCTTTAAGGGCTGATCTAATTTTTAAGTGTTAGCAACCTAAAAAAAATGTTGAGTGAAAAAAAAAAAAAAACTGAGCATGGAGCCTACCTCAGGTGGACACACAGAACACCTGATGGATGTTATGGCAGGTGGGCTGGCAGCCAGGAGCGGAACAGCCCAAGCCTTAGTCTCCAACATACCCAGACCAAATGCAGCTTTAACTTGCGCACTGTGTGACCTTAGGAGGGCCTGGAGGCAGAGGCTAGTGCCTGGGCCTATGAGACACAGTTAACTTTAACCTTGTGGTGACCCCATGAAAAGCTAACAACTTATCAAAAACTATATTCATCACTTTGGGGGTTTGACAAGGTCTCATGCAGCCAAGAGCAGCCTCTAGGATGGCATTTCCCCCTTGGTCCTCCAAGCGCCAGATTACAGATCTCTGCCACCATACACAGTTTATGTGGTGTTGGAGTTAGCACCCTGGGCTTTGGGCTGTGCTAGGAGGGCACAGAAGTGAGGAGTGACTGCTCCAAGGCATGGTCGAGGGGAAGGGATTTATTGTAGCTATGAGGTGGAGTACAGCCTGAGTCATCTGAAAGAGTCCAGAGCACGGAGAAAAATTAATAGACTTGGTCACTGGCAAGTGTGGGGCACAGGGTGGAGGTGGGGCACACCAATAGAGGAAAACAAAGGAGAACCAAGATGGCACATGGACAAAATGGCTGGGTTGTACAGAAATGAGAAACTGAGGAAGGGGAGAGCACAGGACAAGAGGAGCAGAGAAGAAGAAAGGGTAGTGGTGACACTGAGAAAGCCCTGAAGCCACCATTTGTGCCCTCACCACAGATAGCCATTTCTCCAGAGTTCCTTTTGGACCAGATCAAGTCTTTTGTAGACTGAGCCACATCCCCAGCCTGAGTAGTCATTTTTATCCTGAGGAGTGCTATACCACAGCATCAGTGAAGCAGAAGAGGAGTTGTGTTGGAGCCACCACTCTGCTACTTATGAGGAAGATGGCCAATAAGGTAGAGTTCCTGAGAATTAGTCTATAGTAAGTCAGACCCTTCTCTCAAGCCAATGGCTAACAATCTTTTCAAGACTCCACATGGGGAGATGGCTCAGCAGGTGTAGCACCTGCCTTACAAGTGTGAGGACCAGAGTAGGGCTCTCCAACAGCCATGAACCTTGCCAGGCTAGTGTTGTGACCCACCAGTAACCCTAACACTGAGGGAAGCCCAGATGGGCAATCCGCAGAGAAAGCTGAGGTCAAGTGAGCTCTGAGGTCAAGTGATAGACTTGGCTTCCTGTAAGGTGGCAAGTGTCTTGAGTGACTGCCCTCTGAGTCAGGCACCTGTCACGTTGGGGAGGTCCTCTGTGGCCACTTGCAAAGGAAAATCACATCTAGGCTGGCTGGCACTTTACAGCCAGCACTGCCACCCCCATAAATGCTCAGAATAGACCATAAGATCTCTGAAATCTGCTGCTCCTTACCTCCTGCTAAGCTGCACGTGGCCTGGGAGAGGGCCTGGAGTTTAGAGAGACTGGCAAAGACAAGAGTGCAGGCTCCAGCTGTGCGACCGACTGTTGGGTAAGGCTTTCCAAGTGCACTCTGTTTGGAGAGGCATGGCCACACCCCCGTAATTAAGCTTTTCACCTAAGCTCTGCATGGAAGCACAGTACTTTCACTGGTTTCCCAGTGAACTTTGTGCAGATTCATGCCTTTTTCATCCTCCGGACCTTGGGAGGAGGAGGAGGAGATGTTGCTTTACATCACCCCCAGGGAAGGAGTTGTGTGTTTGTTTGTTTTGTTGGGGTGTTGTTGTTGTTGTTGTTTGTGACTTTTTGAGACAGAGTTTCCCAGTGTATCCCTGGCTGTCTTGGAACTCACTCTGTAGAGGAGCCTGGCTTCGAACTCAGAGAACCACGTGTTTTAACAGGACTAGTCAGTAAGATACTCAATGTCAACCTCTGGCTTCCACACACATATGCACATATGTGTATATGCCCACACACATGCATGCAAACACACATACAATCTCATGCATATCCAACAAAATGAGAAACAGGAAACTTTGGTTATTGAGGAAAAACTAAAGTAAACATTAACAACTCTTAGAGATTCAAAAGGAAACAAACAAACAACAAAAAGGGAAACAAACAACAGAAGATGCCAGAAATTCCAGTCATGCCCCACTCTCTATCCATAGAAGGACAGAACCAAGCGGGAGGGAGATGTTAGGAACCAGCAACTCAGAGTCACTACCTTTTAAAATAAACCTTTGTCATCACGGCACAGCCAATGTGATTCCAATTAAAGCCAAGGTCCTGGATAGGACATTCTCCACATTTGAGTAGAGAGTAGGGACTGACTCAGACATGAACTCTGGTGCCCCATATTTGACCACTTTCCCTTGGTAGGGAGGCCTGGTGGCACTCAGAGGAAGGATAGCAGGCTACCAAGATGAGACTTGATAGACAGCCTATGACTATATAGTGGGGGAGGAGGTCCCCCTTAGTCTGACCAAGGGGAGGGCAATAGGGTGAAAGCAGGAGAGAGGGAGGACTGGGTGGATACAAGTGATGGGATAACAATTGAGATGTAATCCAAATAAACTAATTAAATAAAAAGTAAAATTAAAAATAAAGCCAAAGTCCTGTTATGCTCAGGCCAGCCTTTGTCACCATCCCCAGGTTTTGTCATTCTTTGCTATTACCAACTGGAACCTCAGCCACCTACTGTTTCCCCAGGAAAAACACTAGGTCTGTGCCCAGGTACAGCAATGCCTGTTTGCCATCCCTTTGGTTGTTCCCTAGCCACCAAGCCTATCCCTGGAAGCCCATGTTGCATCTTCTGTGAGGTTGGTCATGATAAACCTCCTCCCTCTGCATCTGCAGCACTGTGCAGACCTTGGTGGAACCACATCTCCTCGCTGCCGCTGCTCCTGGACATTTCTCTCCTTGGAGGAGTTACAAAAGTCTTGGGTGTGGCGAAACACTCTAACATTTACCTAAGTATTTCCTAGTACTTGATAGCACCGCATCCATGACTCCTAGCTGTAACTACTGAGTGAGGTAGATGTTCCAAGCCCAACCTCTACCACTGTGTAGAGGACGTTAGGGAAAAAAATAAAAAATGTAAGAGGATCAGAATAAAAAACCAAAGGTCTAGTGAACATGGTTCGCTTTCCATCTCAACACGCTGTTGCAGCCAATGCTGTCACCACTGCCCTGCCCTGTTGCACCAATCCCAAACACAAAAGGCTGTCACACATATACATCCCTATAGTATTCCCAGCTCTAAAGGCATCCATGGAGCCCACCGGAGTGTCAGGCTGTGGCTATGTATGTAGGGAATACTGTTCCTAATAATCATGTTACAAAGACAGACTAGCACACAGCCAAGGAAGCAGCTTAATTCTCCCGTTCATGTTTGCTTAGCTGTTCTTAAAGCCAGGATGGGCAACATGGAAGAAGACTGTGTACTCTAAGGAGAAAGGAGCAAATCATTGACATTTACAAAGTAGGGAATCCCTGTTGCAAATACATGCCTTTATTCAGATCTTAACCTTTATTGGGGAGTACAGAAGAGAATTTAATTCCAAGCCAGAGTAGTTTACATTATTTCATAATAAAATATAACTACATATCAAAACGCAGGCTGTTCCCTGAAAGAAAATGTTACTTTTCAGCAAGTGCTGATAAAGGTGATTTGATTAGTCATCGTAATAAAAATCTCAGTAATAGCTAACATTTCTTGGCCACTTATGTGCTGAGGACTACTCTCAGCACCTTCTATAAACGGCATATTTAATTATCGGAACTCTGACAAGTGGGCAGTGCTTTTGTTTTTTGTTTTGCAAAACCAGGAATTTAATCTAAAGCTGTGTGTGTGCAAGGCACATGCTCTATCATGGGGCTGTGGCCTCAGTCTTCATTTTTACTTTTTATTTTGAGGTTGTCTTGTTGTTGGTTTGCTTGGAGACTTGGTCTCATATAATTGAGGCTAATATCAAACTTAGTCGCTAGCCAAAGGCGGCCTTGAAATTCTGAGCCTCCTTCCTCCACCTTCCATGTCAGTCTAACTCCACCATTCCCTTTGCAAAGGGCCAGAGATGGAGCTCAGAGTGCTGTGTACATGCTAGCAAGCACCCTACCAACTGAGCTATAGCCACAGGCCCTACGCTTTGAGACCAAGAGGTCTAGGCTAACCTTGAACTTGATCTACAGTGCAGGCAAGGCCTGAGCGCATAGCCTCTCTACACTAGCTGGGCTCACACACCTTTACCACAAGACTTGAAGTGCCATTGCTAGCTTTAATTATTATGTTCAGGCAAGGAAACCGAGGCATAGCCATGAACCAGAACTCTTAGCCTCTAGTTTTGTACATACTATCTCTCTGACTTTGGCAAGACTCACAGCTACTCTGAGTCTCTGTCTCTTCACTTAAAAATGAGGACTCAATTCCTTTTCTCCAGGATTACGCAAGTCTCTAGAGCAGCCAGGATCTGACATGGAATCACATATCAGTCAACACCCACTGCCTTCTACTCTCGCCCCTTTTTGCTACTTCAAAATGAATTTGGCTAATAAGTGTGGAATATGCCACAGGAAAATCAGTCACTCTTTTATGGATTTCTACCTTTAAAAGCCCATAAAACTAGCAAAGTCAGGTGAAGAAAACCTATTGCTTTTCAGTCAATAACATTACCACAGGCTGGGCAGGCAGGGTTTGATATATATGGACAAGTGATGTCTCCTGGTAAATGTGAGGCCACCCAAAGGTCTCTAAGCTCCCAGGCTCCTGGATCGTTGGTATAAATTCTCTCTTCCATCAGCTGATGAAATTTAGGCGGCAATGGCACCTTGGGCCTGATTCTGTAGCAGGGCGAAGAGATTTAATTGGTCTAGGAATTGATATTCCCAGTCTCTCGCTTCGACTTTCACTCTTCCAGGTCCCCTGAATGATGCAAGACTTATTGGAATAGAAGGAAATCTCAGAGTTGGAACAATCACCCTTGCGGTCGCTGTTGAGGGCGCAGCTTGCACAGTATGGTTAATGGTACTCCGCATCATTTCCTTCATCCTCCCGCTTTTTGACAGTGAAGATGGAGAAAGGATGAGAAAGGATCATGAGCAAGAGTCTAGCCCCATCAGGATGTCTGCCATGGCCCGTGGGATGCACAGTTCCCCAGGTAGCTGTGAACATGTCCCAGCAGGCTTGTAGACCACAGCGAGATATCAACAGGTTAGACACCCCTTCTCCAAAAGCCGCTTTTAGACACTGCATATGGTTCTGAGGCAGAGTCTCCTACTTGAGCCCCTAGTCCTCTGGCAGGGTGGATAGACCCCCAAGAGAACTCGATGGTCAATATGGCTCCCAGAACGCATCTACCCCCGGATTGCCCGTTGGCATCTGCCAGACGCCTGTGCTTACTCTCTAAACTCACTGGCCTGAAAAAGACCAAAATGTTATTTCTCTCAGAGCCATATTTAGCAGCTGTTTTGTTGGGATTCAGCCCTAACTGACAAGCATATGCTTACAAAGGCAAAAGAGAATGAAGCAAACAGGAACAGGAGAGCATTTCCACATTTATCTTCAGCCTTCAGGCTTTTTCCATACCATCCTTCCAAAGCAAGTACAGTGTGAGGAAGGGCCCTGCTGACTCAGCATCCTCAGATCCCAGCCCCGCCCCTCCCCGCCCCCCCTGGAGTGGGGCCAGGTCTCTCCTAAGCATGCACTTACTTCCTGATCCCTTTTTAATTTAGGGCAATGGGGTGACAGAAGAGTCAAAGGGCACTTTGGGCCTTACACAATAGAGTTCACTTAACCTCTGATATCCACTGGCACCATCCACAGCCACCTGCTGTGTTATACATTATGCAAAGTAGACGCCCCTGGCCCACATCGTTGTGACATGTGCAAATAGCTACGCTCTGCATGAACTGGAATGACAAGTGGCATGCAGGAAAAGGCATTTCCCGACCCTATCTAGGAGGTCCAAACATGTATCCTAGGAATTTATCTTCATTCCATGCGGATGCTGGCCCAAGCCTCACATTGAAAGCAGGGCAGAAAATCCAATGAAAATAATGCACAAAATAAAGGTTTGGTGATACAGCTCATCTGAAGACATTGCGTAGCATGCACAAAGCCCTGTATTTGAGCTCTGTATTTGGATGCTCTCTCTCTCTGTCTCTGTCTCTGTCTCTGTCTCTGTCTCTGTCTCTCTCTCTGTGTATGTGTGTGTGTGTGTGTATGTGTGTGCATATATATAAAAATAAAACACTTGCTTTGTTTTATTTGATCATCTCTATAACGGACAAATTAAACTACAAAAAGGAAGATATTTCAAAGCTTTGGCTCAAAACAGTATTCAAATCTGGAATCCGCACATGGATAATGGTGTTTGACTCCTCACGTTCTGGTTGGTGTCCCCATCTGTAAAACGGGGTGATACTAGCTAGCCCGCCTTCTTTGCAAGGCTGTATCCCGCATGTGGACACACCAAGCTGGTCACCAGAGTCTCAGATGAAACTTGCGTCGAGCGCCCCCAGGTGATGACCTTCCCTATGCTGAGGGCCTTGTCTGCCAATCCAGGATGCCCAGCAAGACCCTGGCAGGGTCAAAACTACCAGGCCTCCAGGACACCACTTTCAAGGTGATTAGCTCTGAGGACAGAGTCTTGAGCCTTCTTCCCTCCTGGGTGGATTGCTGTGGATGTGGTTTCACTCTCAAGTGCTCAAGCTCTAACAGCCTTGGTACAGCTTTCCAAGGCCCTGCCACAGCTCACCCAATTGCCCACAATCCTGCAGCTCAAGCCGCGCTTCTCAGAGGCAGCCTTCAGATTGGGTTTCACACCTGCCTCCTCAGGTTAACACCTGTAAGACCTACTTTGGCTACTACTGCTTACCTCTGAAGGTTGGATCCCCTTTAATCTAGTTTTGGGTTTCATCCCCTCCCCAACTATCAGGACCATGGGGATCTAAAATTTTTTAAATGTACCCCCAGGATCAAAATTTTTCCTCAAAACTCCTTAACTTGTCCTTCTGTCTGCAGTCTGGACTTGTCCCAGCAGACTTCCAATCAACCTCAGACTTCTAACTGCTCCAAACACACCAGCCCCAGGTGCCTCTGACAGGATCGCTGACCAACATGAGCCTCTGAGCCCCAAGACTGCTCCAAGTGGCTAGCCTAGGCGGTCCTACAGAACCCAGGCAGCTAGTGAAACAGCTGTACCACAGCTTGCACTCTTCTCTCCCTTTGCAGTTTTGATAAACATCCCAGCCTTTCCGTCTTCGGCCCCCCAACACAAGGACACCCCAATTTCAGCTATGAAGCAGTTACGCAAGTTACTTCATCTCTTATCATCAACAAAAATGGCTGGCATGCCTGGTCCAAATAAAACTGGGACAAGGCTTACTCAGGACGTGTAGCTCCTCCAGTAGCTCCTCCCATAGTTCCTCCCGCAGCTCCTCCTGGCACTTCCGGCCTCCCACCACTGATCCTCCCAAGGCCGAGGCTGAGGCTCCTTTTCCACCTTCCAGCTTCTGATCTCCACATAACTCAACCATTTTTGGCCACATGCTCTTCTGGCTCTTCTCTCCCTCCTGGCTCCTCTCTTGGCCCACTTACCCCGCCTCTCTTTTCTTCCTCTCCCCCTCCCCTTTCCACTCTCTCTCCTCTCATGACCTGGTTCAGTCTGGACTCTTCCAGATGCCGCTAGCAGAACTCTCCCTCATATCTACAATAAAACCCTTCTCTCAACAATAGCCAGGAGTGGTCATGTCATCATTTTCATTCAAAAACATTATGGAGAACAGGGTTATGAACCCAAGTTTTCAGGTGATGAAACTAAGGCTTCCAGGACCAAGTAGTTGCCTGTGGTTCAAATCAATTGTAGAGGCAGCCGTCAAAGATGTGAGTCAAGGTTTAAAAAAATAAGGGAAAATGCTTCTACTGGAGAACTGTGCTAAGCATGTAAAACAACATGTATGAAGCACTTACCACAATGCATGGCAACGCTTGATAAACAGGAGCTATGCCAGACTTGGTCCTAGGATCCCTAAAAGTTGCCCCAAGCCAGTAACAACATTGGTCAGTACTGGATCTAGCATCTAAATCCAAATATTTTGAATTCAATATTTTAAACTATCGTACACTTCTCTACAAATGACCCCTGCAGAAATTAAAATGGGGATGGCAAAGACCTTGCAGTTTCCCAGTGCAGTCGGAGAAGGGGCAGTGATCTCAAGCCGAACAGCCCAAGCCTGCCAAGCGGCTGGGAACACGCAAGGGTGGTTTTGCCTTGGCTGTTCTCTCCCTGTCTCCCCCTGGAAACAGGAGCTCTAGAGGGAGGAAGCAAACAAGCACTCGGATTTCTGTCTGAAGCTGGTCACACACCCACACACACTTGGCCATTCTATGGCATGAATAATAATTACTTTGAATTAGTCAATCGTTTGGTGTGAGAAGCAGCACCATTCAGTCGCTAAGACCACGGACTCTTCAGCTGAGCAGCTGACCTCAGCTTTATTGCTTAGGGCCGAGCGGCCTTTGATCCTGCCTTTTAATCTCTCTGTGTCTCCATTTCCTCCACTCTTAAATGTATCCATATAATAAAGGCATTACAGCAACATCAGACATCTTTGAGATCCCCAAAAATGTGTGCTAAAACTTCTCGATCCAAGATTGAGTAGCTTCTACTTGTTTGATTCAGTTGAGAATTCCGGGTGTTCGAGGTCGTGTGTTATAAACAGTCAGCCAACACTAGCAGGATGAGTCAAGACCCAGATCTCAGCTGTGTCATCACGAGCAACTCCTGACGCAGCTCGGGAAGGCCTTGTCATCTACAGAAGAGCCCCCAAAGCCCTCGGTGAGGACTCATGTACACTCATAAAAGCAGGCTTTCCACCCGAAGAGTTGTAGTGACTTGCCCGAGGTGTTTGCTGCTCAGAATTGAGTCATAACATCAAAAATGTGTTCTTCTTTTCCCTTATGCTCCAAAGAGGCCTTTGATAGACTAAACGGTTCACTCTGTGTGATGTAAAGACTGGGCCTGGGAGGGAAGGATCCAAGGGCGATGGGAACACATAGGCGGTTGTAACTTTTAGTTACTTCATCTGAAAAATAAACTCAAGTTCTACACAGAGCTCATAAAACACGATGTATTACATGTAATTAATATATCACTGAAATAATCCATCTGGTTGGCTGCACATAAATAGCAAGGTAGGGAATTACTTTTTTCAAAACACATATTTTACCTCCTCACAGACCTGATATAGTCACACCCATCACTTAGCTTAGTTCCATATGATCTCCATACGGGTGAAACCAAAAAGTCCTCTATAAGCTGCTTTTGCTCACTGGCTTCCATTGGGATATGGGCTTATACAGCTAAGAACAGAAAACTAGGAGGGGAACAGCCCAAGGAAGACTTATAACATATATGTGAATGCTTCTCCTGGTTTTGATGTGCAGCGGCTTAATTTTGTTTTCTAAAGATTTATAGGTGTGTGCCTGAACGTACAGTTATGCTCCATGCAGGCCCTCACAAAGGCTAAAGGAGGATGACACCGTCCCTGGACATGGAGTCACAGGTGCCTGAGCCATCTGAAGTCCGCTGCCTTGACTCACTGAGCTGCCTCTCTGGGACAGGCCTGGCTATGTTAACCCTTTGGTAGCTGTTGAGATTCACTGGCTAATCCTTCTCATGCCTCTCGACCTGAAACCCCACCCCCACCACCCCAACCACCACCACCACCACCACCACCACCACCACCACCACTACCACCGCCGCCGCCACCACCACCACCGCCGCCGCCATATCTATAGAGTGGCCCATGGAATACAGGATATAGGCCAACATGCTCAGAGGCTGTTTCCAACACATCCAGGGTCATGAAGTGGCACGCCGATTCCAGAAAGTGTGTCAAAAAAGTCATGAGTCTTTGGCAAATTTTGGACAAGAATGAATGTGCTCAGCTCTCCCAGAGCCCAATAAAGGTCACAAACACAATTTGATTAAAAAGATTGACTGTCACACAAAGGCCCTCATTTTAGTCTCCCCCATCAGCAGGCTGCCTCAGGGATGATATGATACAAATTTTCGGGAAATGCATCACACGGTTTACAGAGATGTGCAAACACTGGGTTCCTCTAGACCTGTCAGGACAGGGTAACGTTCCTGTCTTTCCAGCAGCACAAGGTCCAAATGATGGGAACCAGACTCACAGAGACTCTGGCAGGTTGCCTTTGCAGCGATGCTCAGATGAAGGAGGAAGATAGCAGCTGCAGCAGATGGACTTCAAGACAAGAACTGATTGCCTAAATAATTAAGTAAGGAAGATTAGGAAAGCATCCAACGTTCTACTTTGGGAAGGAGAGCGAGCCTTAGCAGGACCGTTCCCCCTAAAGCTGCTCACTTACCACCTGCTTATAGCAAGCACTTAAATATGAATATTTGTTGAAAGTCTTTTCAGCAGCTCTTCCCACACTATATGTCTCCACACAGCCGGGGACTGCTAGAAGCTGGTGGAAGATGCCACTCTGCTCTGAATTAGTAAGCATCTCAGCCAACCTCGACTGCCGGCCTTTTTACCTTGACCCATCCTGTCAGCAGGCAGGACCCACCAATAAGGGTCCAAGATGAACAAATGGACACAGTGATAAAGCCAATGGGTCAGGCCTTCCCTCTAGGGTCCTCAAGAAGGAAAATAGTCATTGCTTGGATCTCCTCTGGTCCTCTCACATCCTGGGAGAGTTGAGATGGCCCAGGGCCATGTAGGAAAAGCCAAGACTATGTCAACAGATACGGGGGGGTGGGGGGTGGCAAAGCTTGTCATCTGGCATAAAAGATACAAGCCAATCCCAGTACATCACTTGATGCTGATGTCACCATTAATGGTACAGATGGCTGGCTATCAACTCAGACAGAGTGTTAACTAGTTACATGGCTCGTTTGTATATAATGCCCCTACCCAAGGCCTTCGTGGCTAAGTGATACGTGTGTGTGTAATTATATATAATGACATATATCATATATAGCATAATACTTATGTGCATGTAATATATATTAGCATAATATAATATATATTAGTTTGTTGGTTTGTTGGTCTTACAAGACAGATAATCTTTGGAACAGGGACTTTGTGCTATCTGATGAGGCTTTAAAGGCAAATTTAGACAAATCAAAAACTGTAGCTGAATTTCCTTGTGTTCTGATAAGTTCCTGTGAATATTAGATTTCCACTATCAGGTAAGTTTGGGCAGCCTGAGAAGTCACCAGTAAAGGGCTTGTTCTACAAACACAGGCATTTGAATTCAGAGCTGAAGCACTCACATGAGAGAGAGAGAGAGAGAGAGAGAGAGAGAGAGAGAGAGAGAGAGAGAGAGAGAGAGAGAGAGAGAGAGAGAGAGAGAGAGAGAGAGAGAGAGAGAAGGAGGAGGGAGGGAGAGAGGGAGGGAGAGATGGAGGGAAGGAAAAGGGAAGGGGAGGGGAGAAGAGAGGAGGGGAAAGCAGGGGAGAGGAGGGGAAAGGGAAGCACAAGAACAGGTCCTGGGAGCCCAGCCTGGGGAGATAAGAGCAGGCAGACCCCTGAGACTTACTGGCCACTCATCTGTTTTTCTGTGAAGAACCCCAGCCCAAGGCATGGTGACACCCACATTGAGGGTGGATCTTCCTGCCTCAGTTAAACCAGTCTAGAAGTCCCCTCACAGACGTGCTAGATGATCTCGGATCCTGTCAGGTGGGCAGTGCTCACCAGCACAGGCAGCTCAGCTCACGTCCTGGAGGCTGTCCTAAAGGGCTGCTCGGATGAAACCGATCAGCCTGAGAAAGGCTTTTGCGTCCTCCCCCCTCCTTCTAGCTGCCTGAAATGCAGATGCTTTACCTCTGAGAAGAATGAAAGTCATATGCCAGACTTAGGACAGAACAAGAGGGTGATCTTAAGACCCTGGTGACTAGGGGACCTCCATGCCACCGCGGGCATGCCCATGTCTGAACTACACTAAAGAGGGAGACAAAATACCTTCCTTCCTTAATTCACCGAGAGTCTGTTCTTTCTGTCTGGTGAAGAGAGATTCTAACGGACTTGCTGGGAGGTTTGCTGTTCAGATTTTTCATTTACTTCTATGTAACTAGCCATGACTATTGACACTAGCTTTTTGTTCTTTTAGTAGAAGTGGTGGCTACTACAATTGTTCAAATAGGTCATACCTTCCTCCTCCTCCTCCTCCTCCTCCTCCTCCTCGGTATTGGAAAATGGTATTTTCCTAGGCTTTAAAAATATTTTATTTAAAAATTCTGCTGATGTGTGAACCTGTGTGGGGAGTTTGTGCACAGGAGTAAGGACAACCGCAGAGGCCAGAGTCATTGGGTTTCAGGCAGTTGTGAGCCAGTCACCAGAGATAGCTTCCTGGGGACTGATCCCTGGTTCTTTGGAACAGCAGTATGCACTTCTTGAAGCTGGGTATGGATATGTGACCTATCCTGCCATTTCTGATTTCCAAAAGAGTACTTGAGACAAACTACTTATTCGCTAAATATTTTTATGCCCTAGACATTACACGGGGTGCTTTACAAAGGTTTGTCATGTTACCTCTGCCTCAATCCTATGAGGAACACTGCTCACAAAGAGAAAGATCCTAAGACCACGTCCAATTACCCAATTGTCCCTACTGTCTCCAACCTACAACATGTAAAGGTGGCTTTGGGAACCACACACCAACTTGGCTAATGACACAAATTCTGGGAATTCATTCTTACTAAGGGAGCCATAACAATTCAAAAGAGGACTCCTGCTTTTTTGCCTGACCACATCCAATAGGGCCTAAAGCAGAGCATGCTGGGACTTGTAGTCTTCGCTCCCAGCTGAAAACAGTAAACTTCAAACCTCTAGACTGCACATTGGAAAGCCTTTGAGCTCCAAACATGCATTTTAAACCACTGTCAAGGTAACCTAGCAGCTAAGAATGACTAATTGAGCAACATTCTCTGACTGCTGGCATGAACAGTTAAAATCTCTGCTCCATGGTGGCAAGCTGACTAGAAGGCTGGTTATTCACAGAGAGAGAGAGAGAAAGAGAGAGAGAGAGAGAGAGAGAGGAGATGAGAGAGAGAGAGAGAGAGAGAGAGAGAGAGAGAGAGAGAGAGAGAGAGAGAGAGAGAGAGAGAGAGAGAGAGAGAGAGAGAGAGAGAGAGAAACAGGCTCCTTGAAGCCAGGGCTGTGCTTTGACTGTATTCCACATCGCCCTTGAAAAGTGCTGCTAAAGGAACAAGGCTTCCTTTAAAAGTGTTTCCTACTGGGTTGTGGAAAAACAGCCTTCTCTTAGGCTGGAACATTTGAGAGAAGGAGAAGACAAGGAGGATATATTTTATTGCTGTAAGCAAAGAGACTTTAAGATGGCCTCTGTACAAGCAACGGTAAAGGTTGGCATGCACTAATCCAGGAGTCCATACACAGGCTCCGGAACTCTATGGGGATGTCAGTGCTGTGCCATGGGCAACAGTTCTCTAACAGATTACAGTAAACTGAATAGTGCTAGTTTCCTGAGCACTTGCAATGTGCTATCACAGACCCTCTTCCAGACCCCTCGGTGGCTCTCCTCAGTGCCTCCATCTCCAACCTCAGGCCTGTCTTTAAATCCACAGCATACCTCTCCTTCAGCGTGAGCCACAGCCCCAAGTGAGGAAGCCCTCCTGATCTGTAAATTATTTTTATTCTTGTTTCCTCCCCTCCTACCCAGATTGATTCCATCTGTCTTAGTTTGCTTTCTATTGGCGAAACAAGCACCATGCCCAAGAGCAACTGGGGAAGACAAGGTTTGTGAGGCTTGCACACCTCCAGCACTCCGCTGTAAAGGCAAGCCAAGGCAGGGATTCAGGCCAGAACCTACAGGTGGGGACCGAAGCCGGGGCCACGGAGGGGCACTGCTCACTGGCTTGCTCCCATCACTGCTTCAGCCGGCTTTCTTGTTTTGTTTTTGTTTTTTGTTGGTTTTGGTTTTGGTTTTTCAAGACAGGGTCTCTCTGTGTTAGCCTTGGCTATATTGGACTCACTCTGTAGACCAGGCTGGCCTTGATCAGCCTTCTTTCTTATATAGCCAGGACTACCAGTCCAGGGATGGCACCGCCCGCTATGGACTGGGCACCTCTACACCACCATCTGGCTTGCTTACAGGCCAATCTGAGAGATGGCAGAAGCAATTCCTCAACTGCGCATCTTCCATCCTAAGTGCCTCTAGCATGTGTCAAGTTGACAAACACTAACCAGCATGCCACCTGTCATTCAAAGATTGTCCTGCACTCCCAGGTCCAACACAGATCATGTTGCTTTGTTTAATGAAGGAATACATATTTTAACAAAATATTGAAAATATTGAAAAATAAACATCTTATTCTATTGCTCCAGAAATGCATAGAAAAGATAACAAAAAATGTAATAAGCATATTTCATGCCACTTCATTCTCTGAAAATAAATTTCATACTATAGTATATCCCACTGGTGACCTTGGCTGTTACCTGCCCCAAAGACAGATCCCTAGAGAAGAGATCAGGGCTCACATGGGCCTTTCCCACTCCCAAATGTGTAATTTCTTAAATATCTTCACATCTCTTTGAGCTGGGCTTCTTAACCTGAGAATCCCTCTCAAAGTGAGTCCATGGTCAGCAGTGCAGCCCCACCTGGGAATCTTGGGAGACATGACTTGGCTCCACCCGAGGAAGGAACGTGTTTGCACTCAACACATATTAATCTTCTGGAAATACCAGCAAACTGTTCCTAGCAGAGAAACTGTAGGAAAGGGCGATCATGGGGAGCCCCCAGCGGACTCTCACTGAGTCAGGAAAGCATTCCTCCTGGTTCTGATAAGTAGATGGTAAATTTAACTGTTTAGTATTACAGCGTTCTCAGATAGTACAGCAGGAGGACTCCCAAGCAGTGTGTCTAATTACTGATAATCAATTGATTAAGCATGCAATACAAGTGAAGAAACGTGAAAAGACTATGGCATGAAAGAGCATGTGACCACAACTAACTTCATCCTTTTACAATTTCTCTGATATTTGAGTAAATCCATTCAAATCCTCTAGGCCTTGGTTCCTTTTCTTATAAAACAGAAATAAGAATATTGGCAGGCTGCCTGACTCTGAACTGTACTGAAATGGAAATGAGATAAAAAAGAATGACGGAATTTTGCCAAATACAAAGCAATGATTAGGTGCCATTCTACCATTTGTTACTAGGCTAAAATCTTCCTGTGGCAGATAGGCCTGCTCACAGACGGCTGCCCTTGAAGGACTCCCAGATGAAGGGTGCCACACTGAGGCCACTGCAGAGTAAGGCGTGGTCTACCCGCATTAGCGCCTGGAGGGGGAGGGGAAGCACCTCATTCAGTGAAGTGCTTTCTGCGCAAACATGACCTGACCACAGTCCCGAGCACCCACAAAACTGCCAGGCATGGTGGCACATACGTCATGGTGGCCCTGGGAAAACAGAGAAGGAAGGATCCTCAGGCTCAATGGCTAGCCTACCCCACCCCACCCCACCCTGCGACCCTGACCCAGTCTAATTAGGAAGCCTTTGGTCCCTTGAAAGACCCTTTCTTAGAAAAATAAAGTGGATGGTTCTGAGAAATGACACTCAAAGTTGGTCTCTGGCCCCCACACTCATGTGAACACACACACACACAGAACACACACCAACACGCACCTATTCCATGCTGCCTGGTTTTATGTCAACAAGAAGGAAAACTCAACTGAGAAAATGCACTACCCCCACCCTCAATGGACCCATAGGAAACCTGTAATGAATTTTCTTATTTAGTGATCAATGTGGGAAGG
The DNA here is from genome assembly GCF_903995435.1 of Acomys russatus. NCBI lineage: Eukaryota > Metazoa > Chordata > Mammalia > Rodentia > Muridae > Acomys > Acomys russatus. The sequence goes on along the minus strand of NC_067151.1, from coordinate 8,039,395 downwards.
CCAGCCCTTTGATGCCAGTCTCAGGGAGGTAGGTGTTTCTGGATTGTTTAAGACGCAGGCTGAACAAGCCATGAGGAGCAAGCCAGTAGGCAGCACCCCTCCACTGCCTCTGCATCAGTCCCTGCCCCAGGCTCCTGCTGTTGGGGCGCCTGCCCTGACTCCCCTCAGTTAGGACTGGACTCCTGGAAGTACAAGTGAAATCAAGCCCTTTCTCCCCAAGTTGCTTTGCTTCTGGTGTTTCGTCACAGCCATAGACACCCTAAGGCATACACCAACACACAAATAAACAAGGAAATAAATGAGTAAAAGAAATCAGGGTATGGTTTTAATGAAAAAATGCAGAGGGCTTGTTGTTTGTTTCTTTGTTTGTTTCTCTGTGTAGCCTTATCTGTCCTGGACTCACTTTGTACACCAACCAAGCTGCTCTGAAACTCACATTGATCCATTAAAGGTGTGCGCCACCACACCCAGTTGACTGCAGAGGGCTTTTAATGGGACAACTGGCCCTGCCTCCACATGGTAACAAGAAAGTGTCTACTGCTTAGCAAATGCCAGGGAAGAGCACTGGGGGGCAATGTCGGAGCCAGGTCCCAGGTGAAAAGGAATTCACAGGAGACGCATCGCCTCTCAGCACCCAGACTAAAGAGAACCATGGAATCTCAGAGTCACCAGGATGGGAGCCTGAGACAGGATGACAGAGCTGGGCAGACCTCTCACGGGACACAAAGGAACTTGATTGGCAATGACTCCCAAACACTGTTTCTCGACAGCCCTATGCCTAAGCAAAGTGAATAACACTGTTCTGCTTTATTTTTTAAATTGATCCAAACATTTCCATGTTTAATATATTTTAAAAATATAGTCAGTAAACAGGAGTAGCAGCTGGGATTTGCACCCTGAGCAGGTACCAAGCAGAAATATTATGGCGGGAGAGATAAGACGGACAGAAACTGATGGAGACATGGTCAGTGAAGGTTGAAGGGGAAGGTGACATTGGGGTGGCCTCTGCAATACAAACCGCATTTGGATTTGGATAAGCGAGGAGTGACTGGTACACGGCATGAGTTTACCCTTCGATGGAATTATTTTGACAAACCTAATTACGGGTTTCACTTATGTGGAAAACAGCTGGAGCCCAGAATCACATCACGTAGAAGTTGGGGGGACAATCATTTATGTGAGAGTCTGACTGCCGTGACTCTTCCGTGAGGAAAGCGGTCCTGGATAGTGAGTGCACAGGGACAAAATGGAAGACCCACGTGGGGCGAGGAATCAAAGCCATTCGCTTTCAAGACAGAACTCTGTGTAAAGCCACACGCCTGCCCAGCAGCAGTGTGGGACGCAGGAGCAACATGTTAGTGGCTGCCTTCCCCACTTCCTTTGCTCTTGCTCCCACCAAATCAGAAGCCGGGCCGCATCCTTGTGCTTTTAACAATACTCACTGGAGCTGGAGAGAGAGTTCAGTGAATAAGAGTGTTTGATGAGCAAGATGAGGGGACCCGAGTTCAAATCCCTAATACCCATGTAAAAAGCCTGCTGTGGCCATGAACACCCATAAGCCCAGCACTATGGAGGAAAGAGGCTGGGGCATCGATGGAGGTAGCTCGCCACCAGGCTAGATCCAAACTCTACGAGAGACCCTAACTCGAAGGCTGATGTGGATGGTGGTAGAGCAGGACAGCTGATGTTTGGCTTCTGTGTAGTCAGTCACACACACCTGTATACATGCGCATGTATGCCACACACATACATGCCATCCACAGCATAAAGAGAGAGAGAGAGAGAGACGGGGGTGGGGACAGACGGAAGGATGACAACTGACTCATGAAGATAGGTCAGCGTTCTTCTGTTGGTCAGGTAAAGAGATGCATGTAGAAGATGTGCATGTGCTCCAGAGACGAGATGCAGCTACAGGCCAGAGCGTTTGTGAAGCCACAGACGAGGCATCTTCGCGGAAAGCACATTTCTCACAGGGTCTTTGGTGTGTGGCTGGTTTTCAAATACACTAAACATGGGAAAACTTGTATCCATTTTTTTTTTCTTTGAAAATTCAAACACAAAGAAGCTAATGAACCTCAGGCTCCTGAGGGATGCGTCTCAGTGTGCACCAGCTTCCCCAACACGCCTGTTTCAGCCAACGCGCCCAGCACCACTTGGTGCCCCTGTACCGTTTGTTCCCTCATCTCCGAGTGAGTTCAGCAAATGTCACCCCTGTTCACTCACAGTTTATAGTTTGTGATTAGAACAGGGAGAAGGTCAGTTTTCTATTGCCGATACAGGATAGATTTAAGAAAGATAATATTTTTAAGAGAAGAAAAGAGTGTTTATTTTTATTTTATTTAATAATTTTGTTAATTGCTCAAGCAGTGTTCCCAGGGTCTGGGGTGTGGCTCAGTGGTAAGGCCCCTGGGAGTCAGTCCTCGGCGCTGCAAACAAGGGTGGTCAGCACAGTGCCTGGTCCTCAACACATCTGTCAGATGACTCTGACCTTCTAGGATTACTCGAGTATTGTCTAGATCAACAGAGAATAAGACTCATGCATGCACATGTGTGCGTATGTGTGTGCACACATGCATGCGTGCACATGAACACGTGTGCGTTTGCATGCGTTATGTGTATGCTTGTTGTGTGCTGTGTGCATGTTTGTGTGTGTATGTGTATTTTTGTATGTGTGTGCTTGTTTGTGTGTATGTATTTATGTGTACTCCTGTGTATATGTGCATGTGTGTTTATGTGGATGTGCATGTGTCTGCTGTGTGTATGTATGTTTGTGTGTTTGTGTACTTATGTGTGTTTTTGTATGTGTGCATGTGTGTGTGTTTGAGGTATGTTTGCATGTGTTTGTGTGTGTATATTTGTGTGTACATGTGTTTTTGTGTGTTTCTGTGTGTATTTGTGTGTGGTGTGTGTACTTGTGTGTTTGTGTATATATGTGTTTGTATGTGTGTTTGTGTGTGTACTTCGGTGTTTGTGTGTGTATGTGTGTTTGTGTATGTTTATTTGTGTGTGTGTGTGTGTGTGTGTGTGTGTGTGTGTGTGTGTGTATTTATTTGACCTATTTGTGTCAGGGATGCTTGTACCTGTGTCCATGAGGAAGGCACTGTTTGTCCTCTTCTTCACTCTCTGCCTTGTTCTTTGAGGCAGGGATTCTCACTGAGCTTGGAGTTCCCTTTTTTGGTTAGACCGACAGCTAGAAAACCCCCAGAAGACCTTCTGTCTCCAATACCTTAGTGCAGGGGTCCCAGAGGAGCATGGCACCACATACAGCTTTCTTCAGGTGGGACTGGGATCTGAACTCTGGTCCTTAGGTCTATGCAGCAAGCTCTCTTTAACCACTAAACTGTCTCTGCAGCTCTGGGAATAAGTGCTCCATAACTTATTGTTAAGCTGTAGTTTTCACCATCCTAAATGCTTCCTGACCTTCCTAATTCCCCGAGCGATGTTGTGTGAGGCAGGTAATAGCACCCTTGGAGTCCCCAAAGGAGACATGGCCACCTTGGTGCTCCTGAGACAAGCGGAACACATTTGGTTTTGTGTACTTTTCAGTATACATTTCACAATTAAAATGTCTGAAGAATAATTCAGTCATTAAGAATGAAGCTTCAGCTGGGTGTGGTGGCACACACCTTTAATCCCAGCACTCAGGAGGCGGAGGCAGGCAGATCGTTGTGAGTTCGAGGCCAGCCTGGTCTACAAAGAGAGTCCAGGACAGCCAGGACTACACAGAGAAACCCTGTCTTGAAAAACCAAAATAAAAAATAAAGAAAAGAATGAAGCTTCAGCTCATTAGAAGGAATTCAAACACAGTCAGAAACCATCCAAGGACTGAAATAGCTATACCCTGCCCTAGAAGTAGTTGGAGGTTTGGAGCTCAGCACCAAGGCTTACTGTGACCTCAGTGTCTAGCTATCCTGTGGTTGTTGAAGAAATTCTCACCCTTTTCATCAAGTTCTGTTTGATACTTAACCATGCCATAGAGCATCGTGCTGTGGTCAAGTATCTGCTGTGTTGAGGTGCCAGGGTTCGAGAGTGATGCACCAGAGTTTGAGATTGATGCGTACCTAACATGAGCCACGTTTCCCAGGACCATGCCAGCTCTCAGCCTTCCCCACTGGGTCTGACTTTCTATGTGCAGCTCTTCCAGGCCTCCCTGTCCTGTATCTTTCTCAGCCGCTACATGAAATGTGGCGTTTCCCCTGCACTGTTTGAGATGAGAAATCAGAGGGTGTACAACAGGGGACGTTGTTAGGAAGAGGTGTGATTTATGCCTCTGAATGAGACTGGTACTAAAGTAAGAAAACAATGGAAAGGAAACAAAGACTCTGCCAGGGCTGAGCCTTCCCGTTAGAGCAGAGGCAGGTTCTGAGCTGTACTGACCCTAGACCCCAGGGCTCCCTGTCTAGGTGAGCGAGGGCGATTTCAGGGGAAAGCACAGAAGCATCTCAGCAGCTCAGAACCTGGGATCCAACAGAACTGAAGCAAAGATTTCAGCAAAATCAGAGTAATGGTGGGAAGGTGCAAGGAGGCAGATCCTTCCACAGGTCCCAGAGAACAAACTACTTAGTTTCCTTTTTACTTTAAGCATCTCCTAAAATAATATGAAATTGTGCAGCCAGCATTGCCCATGAGTATTTAGTGTTCCACACAGACACTTGCCAGGGGCAGAGGTGGTGCTGCCTTCGGCCCCCAGCTCCTACTGGTCCCAACCCATCACTCCTGGTCAGGATGCCAGGGTAATTCTTCCTCACAGACGACTTTCTGCCGAAGACCAAGAGGTCTGATTTTTCTAGAAAGCAGTGCTACTGAAAGGAGTGGCTTGAAGCCTCACTCTTTTACAGTAATCATGACTTCCCATGAGTGTACATTATCCACAAGGACTCCTCTTACCCCACAAAGGATCGTGTACTCAGAGACAACTAAAGTGCTCTACAAATATACGAGCTCATATTTTCAGGATTATGTGTAAAGTGGAGAAAGGGCCGGGGAGATGGGTCTGTGGACAAAGTGTGCTTGGTGGTTTGAATTTGTGATATAAGCCCAATGGTTCTGCTCTAAAGCATGGGTGCAATTCTGGGTAGAGTATTCATTGCAACTGTCACTGTTGTTATTTTATTATCATTTAAAAAACCCAAGTAGGTTTGAGTGCTTTTTTGGAATCACAAATGGAGACAGGAGAGCATCAGGGAAAGCTGAGTATGTACACCTGCTGGACCAATGGCGAGCTACAGCTTGGTGAGAGATCCTGCTTCAGTAAATAAAGTGAAGACACGAGGTGTATAATCTCTGGCCACACACACACACACACACACACACACACACACACACACATGTGCACACCCACACAGGGGTGGGCATTTCCCCACATTCTGTGTCAGCACTCAGAATGGGTTTCTATTGGACATTAATCACTCGCCACACACTTCACAATGCCTGCTGTGCCCCTGTTGTGTCTCACAAGTGGGGAGTCCTGGAATGGAAAGTCAGCACCCCAGTCTCCGAGGGTGAGCACTGGGAAGAACTCACCTTTGTAGAAGGCCTGCTGTGGGAACTTCTGAGTGGCTCCAGGTACACATCCCACATTCTTAATGGACAGACATTACATTGCCATTAAGCTACTCATTAGGGGACCAATGAATCTGTTAATGGAACACAGAGTAACCCATTTGGGGCTCTGTCTGGGGTGGATAATGTTCTTCATTTGCCAACTTCACATTTCAATTGAGGAGAGGCTGCGGATGGGCCCTTATAGAAGAGTACTTAAGGGACTGACCAACATTTGCCATCCAGATGCTGATATGGCTGTCATCTAGCAAGGCAGTGGGCCATAAGACTTAAAAGCCATTCATTATTAGACTTTAGCAACAACTACTACTACAGACACCCCAATAGCATCTCCTGAGATGAGACCCCATTTCTCTCAACCCATTATATCCACTTGGAGGCTAGCAGCCAGTGAATCTCTAAACCCAACCCCAAGAACAAAGTGATGGGGAATGCGGTCTGTGACAAGAGCTAAGTCACTGAGGAGATGAGCCTCTGCACCAACCTGGCCATGCCTGTCAAGGAGTACCAGGACTGCATTAATTGATGTGAGCAGGCCACTCCAACTGTGAGTGACACTAGTTCATGAGCTGGGATGCTGAACTGAATTCAAAGGAGAAAGTAAACTGGACATTCAGCGCTCTCTTCCTAATTGTGGACACAGTGTGGCCAACTGCCTCAAGCTCTTACCTACCACACTTTATCAAGACTTCCCCAACATAGTGTTCCTTTGAGCTGTGGGCCAGGATAAACTCACCCACCCACCCACCCTTCCTTCCTTCCTTCCTTTCTTCCTTCCTTCCTTCCTTCTCTGTGGTCAGGTATTTCCTCACAGACAGGTAACTAACACAAACTATGATTCCTATTTAATACAACATGATACAAATACACTGCAAATAGCTCCCCTGGAGCTGAGATGAGCAAGGCCCTGGTCTGCAGAGAAATTCAATTTTCCTTGCACCTTCGGTTGCACAGGTTTTCCAGCACATCTGGTGGCCTGGTGCTGGAGACTAGAGAGGCAAACCTCTCCCACTGGCCAGCCTTGGGTCAGAGAGGCTGAGTAATGACTCTCAACTCATTTGCTGATCCACTGACATGCCACCTAGCTGAGTGTGCTCCTGCAGGACCTCCACTCAGCATTAACAACTGCCACACCATCTCTGAAAGCATCGCAACAGGACCAGGGTTGGATAGTAAACAACAGTGCAGGATTGCTGCCTCCTCAGATGCCTTCTGCTGCGGTAACTGCCATTGATCTCTTTCCTAGACTTTTTAGCCTCGCTTTCCTTTCCTCAGTGGGTGGGGCAGTTACTGTTTATAAACTCCTCTGAAGAGACCCTGCTTCACAGGGTCTCCCACACAGCCACTCAACTAATAGAATCAAATGTCTCAGGTTTGCAGAAGCTGCCAACAAACTGCCAAGCTGGACTAGGCACCAGTTTCCAGAGGGAGGGCACTAGGCTGGGAGACACTGGTGCTCTCACTTCTTGGTGCATTGAGCTATCAAACTATCAAAGTCCAAGACTATCATCTTGCCTTCCTGCATGGCTGAGAGTATGTGTGTCAATCTCATCTCATAATTTTCATGTGGTCAAGGTCCTGGCTCACTTTCCTCTGAGACTGTAGCTATATTCAACCTCGTGCTTCTTAACCTTTGTGCTCTGGTATCTGTCAAGTTCCTGAAATTGGATATCAAGACTGTATGTTTGAACGAAGTCCAAACATTGGGCATCACAGGAAACTCTAATAGAATTTCAGTTGACTCTTCAAAAAGGCTCTCAACACCTGGGCAGGTGGCTCATTCACCTCCATTTCATAAGGGAAGAAACAAACTGAGCCATTACCTACCTGAGACAGGGCAGCCGGAGAATAAGTTTAGCAGCCTCTCTCTCCACTCTGGAACATCTTTCTAGATAGAGAAAGCATCTGCATGAACAAGGCTTGCAGACACAGATCACCACAGCTGGAGTGACTGTCTTTCATTTAGACTGTGAGGTCTTGGGACAGAAACTATTTTTATCTGTCTTACAGAGTGTGTGTGTGTGTGTGTGTGTGTGTGTGTGTGTGTGTGTGTGCGCGCGCGCGCCTGCGCACACATATGCATAAGCTAGAGGAAGGAGTATTTGGGGAATCAATATTTGCCACTCCATAACTTGGTACTTTGGCATAAGGATTACTTTGAACAGAAGGCAACAGGAAAATGACAGATGTAGAAGAAACTCTACCCTCTCCATGTCTGTTTAAAAACAGGGAATAAATTTCCCTTCACAATGCAAGTGGCATAGACCTACCTCTGCATAAATAAGCTTTAGTAAGCCGGCCCTTGTCTGCTGTCAGCTTCTCCCATGCCTTTATCTGCTCAGAGGGCGCTTTCCCTATTGGCTCATGGCTTATCTTTCCCCTCATTGCATCCCTATGATCCATCACTTTTTGCTACAGTTGAATATAATCACCAAATTCTAGCTTCTTTTTAAAATTACAATTCTTTCTGAACTCCCCTATATGTGTATCTGATTAAAACTGCTTTTTTAAAAATTATCTATGGTGGAGTCATTCTCAACTTAATCTTCACAGCCAAAATAAACAGGCTTTGGAAGAACCACCCTAGTTTGTTCCAAGCAAAGAGGTTCCACGCTCTTTTCTGTTTTATTTTCCAGTAGAAACAGCAGCGCCTCCCACCCCCCACCCCCTCCAGGCGATGTGGCATGTCATATAAGTCCCATCTCTAGGAATGCCACAGATGAGGCCACTTTACCATTACACGCAGGGAGAAAGCCTTTCCCAGCACCTCCTTCAGCCAGTCTCTCCCGGGTCAGAGCACTGCACTCTTTCTGGGTTGTACAAGTACGAACGCAGCATGGAGAATGCTAAGAATGCGTCTCAGTTTGGCAGACGGCTTGCTGTCTTCTGCTTGCTGAGCAGCCCTGCAAACTGCAGACTGCAGCCAAGCAGCCTCAGAAGCAAACTGTTAAGATAGAGGTCAAGGCAGACCCAGCTGCCCTTGTCTTTACACATTCCTGGCTGGAATCCCACTGAGCTAATATTGGGAAGGAGGAACCAGGCAGACCCAGATCCAAGAAATACCCAGCTGGGGCAAGAGAGAGCAGGCTCAGCAAACTCTCACCATGTTTATACACACCATCTTCCTTCAAGAGAGGGCCCCCCACACTGGTCTCTAAATTATCCCTGCAGATGTCTTTCAAGCACACAGTGGCTTTCTCATGAATTTTCACACCCTACTTCTTGAACCATATGATGGCCAATGGTCCCCACAACACAATTACCACATTTAGACCTGAAATAGAAACGAAATAATGTCCCTCTCTTACAAAAGAGCCACTGTATTCACTCATTTCTCCAATCTATTTTCCCCCAAATTCTTCCTATGAGAGATGCTTGCTACACCTACAAAAACACAAGGGCTCAAGGAAATCAACTAGTGGTTGCTTCACAAGGTGCCAAACTGAGAGACGTTATAACTCAGAGACCAAGTGCAGGGTTAATTTCTCAGGTGATTGTTTTGTTCCAGGTATATCTTGGATACAGGAAGAAAAGATAGTTGTGACAAAACACCCTGATAAAATAAACTCAGGGGAGAAAAGATTTCTTAAGCACACAGTTATTCTATCTTTGCGGGAAAGTTAAGGCAGCAGGAACTTGAAGTAGACAGTCAAGAGCAGAAAGGGAGTGCATGCATACATACTTAAGAAATCTGAACCAAAACCCAGAGAACAAGGTTACATACAGTGGGCAGGTCTTCTCATCTCAGTTAATGTAACCATGGTAATGCCCCACAGGCAGGACTACAGGCCAACCTAACCAGATAACTCCTCAATGAAGCTCTCTCACTGGCTGATTCTAGAGTGCGTCAATGTGACAGACAAAATGGAACATCACAGATAGAGTCTGTCATCTGGCAAATATTTATTTATTAAGAATTTACCAATGTATCAATATTAAACTTATTTTGTATCAATATACAACATCCTATACCAATTAATAAAAATAAAGTTAGGTTGAGGAGTAGATTCAATAATCTATTTTTTATCTTATCATTCCTTCTCAAGTCTCTGATGGCGTTGAAGACCAGATAGTTTAGTCTTACAATTAACCTTAATTGTTTAGGTGTCAAGATGTTTTTAGGTCTAGATAGAGCTTGTATGTAATTTTTTATTTATGGGTAATAATACAAATGTATATGCCAAAAATAAAATCTCTAAAAAAAAAAAAAAAAGAAAGAAAGACTTTACACTGACCCTAAAAATGCATATTTTCACATCTATTTACATTTCTTCTATTGGGATGCAAGTGAAAATTCCAACCTATAGTAAATAGTGGAGTCAGAAATTGAGTTTACATGTCACAGAGGGGATGACTTAGTGCTCTGTGACCACGAAAAGCCATCACCTCCTTCACATTCGTCTTTATCTCTTCAAGGCATCCTATGACGTCACCTCTGAGTCTCCAGTGCAAACTGACTCCTGTGAAGACTCTTCCCCTGTCTACATCAGCCCCACAAGAAACACAGGGTCTTCACAACATGGACTCAGTGTCGCATTTGCCTCCTGCCGAAGTTTGGTTCTTTTCCTCAGCATTCAAATTCCTCTCAGTTCAGCTCCCGTCCACAAACCACTTCAAGTACCAACTCTCCGAAACCTCTTCTCCCGAAGTTGAAAGAAATGTCTACTTTGGGGGTCTTTAGCCTGCCAAGTTCTTATAGTACCCCAACACACACACACACACACACACACACACACACACACACACACACACAGAGGAGTGCGCGCCAGGATCACTAGGCAAAATCTGTACTTTGCCTGTGCCTGAAGCAAAGCCAGAGACACTGCCTTCAGGGAATAAGAGACCAAAGCAGAATTACTAAAAGAACGTATAAAGGAGCCTCACAATACTGTCTTCTAGGGTCATGAGGTCCTGGGCATGGAGAGGTCATCAACAGCCAAATACAAACTCATGCTCCATTGTTCTGGAGGTGGGAGTGGGGTGGGGTGGGGTGGGGTGGGGTGGGGTGGGGCAGGGTGGGGCAGGGTGGGGTGGGGTGGGGGGTCCAAGCCTAGACTGATGGCCTCTAAGTTCCATCACTCAACTTGTGTTTCAAAGACAGCCACTCACCACCCTGCTCCTCAGGGTCCATCACCTGCATTACAACAGGAACAACCAAGGCTTGACAAAGTTATTCTGTCTGACAAAGATGACAAAGGATTGTGATCCTCAACTGACAGAGGGCGTGTCATTTTTAAGAAGTTTGTCAAAGGAGGAGGGGTTTCAGAGGTAACACAGCACTGCTGAAGCTGACAGGTCATGAAGGAGAAGAGCAAAGACTCGAGCATTTGACAGACAAGGTTTAATTACAGAGCTGCCCACTGGTTGCTTCTTCTATTCTAAACACTTGATCTCTCCAAGACTTAACAGTGATTTCAGGAAGATCATGAACCTCACCCATGAGGTCATTATAGGATTAGTGATGTCACAGTAGACTCTTGAAACAGCTCCCAAACACACAGTCACAATTACTACAATATCACTAATGCCGTCTCCAGACAAACAGAGACCACATTTCAGGACCTGTGTCCTTGACCAGGACACTGGAGATGCACATAGCATTCAAGAAATACAGCAGGCGGAGCTGAGAGGATGAGGAATGCCAGTCAGATAAAACACTGTTTTCACGCTATGATTGTTTTAATTATATATCGAAATGCATTTTTTCATGATTTCTATCTTTTCACCCATGAAATGTATTCCAGATTCCAATAGTGTTTATGATGTATGTGTGTGATTTAAATAAAAATAGTAGCAAACTGAACACAGTGAACATGTACCTAACCCATCTTAGAAAAAGCACAATACTGCTATGTATGTAGTCACTCAAATGTCGGTCCCGGCATGTCCCAACCTTACATCCAAACATGCAAACAACTTGAATTTTAGGTTTTTCCATTTTATCACTTCTTGCTTCATTTTCCAATGGCTTCATTAGGGTATGAGTCACAAGCCACATGATCATCCAGTTGAGGTAGACAAATCCAGTGGTTTTTAGCATGTGCGAGCATCCTTCTGTTGTGGTGCTCCATCGTTAGCAGCCCACCCCAGCCCCGGGTAACCCCTGACTGGCTGCCTTTACACACCTCTTCTGAACATTGTATATGAATGTAGTCATAGGACACGTGGTCTTTTGTAAGTGGCTTCTTTCGTGTACCGTAATGGTTAGGAAGTTTGAATTATATTTTGTTTCCCTTTGAAGGTGAGTGTTATTTACTGTTTACAGATAACAAACTTTGTTTTATCCCTTGCTCTTCAGTTGATGGGTATTTGGGTTGATTCTCTCGTTTTTTATCAAGAATCGCAGCTATGAACGTTTGTAGACAAAGCTTTGAGTCCGTGTAAGCTTTCATTTCTCCTGCACATAGAACAGACCAAAGCAGTAGCTCTCGGTCCTCCGCTGACTGTTAACCATTAGAGAAGTTAGACTTAGTAATCCCAGAAGCCAGAACGAGACAAGGATCAGAGGGTTTCAGCTGCCAGAGCAGTGCCCCCACACCACCCCGCATCATCGCCAACCCCTGCCAACTGAAGACCACCATGCCTGTAGCACGCCTGTAGAAAGCCTTCACCAGCTTAGAAATAGCTACGCAGCACTGTTCACACCTGGACAAACAGCCTTCAGCATTGCGGCTGCTGAAGGTGAGAGGTGAATTTTGTAAGGTCGGGGCTTCCTGCATTCCTGGCCATTCTCCTTGGTGCCATTTCTAAAGAACTGTTCTTGGAGCCTCGGCTCATTGTGTTTGTGGGCAATTATTTAGCTGATGAAACCACTAGAAATCAAATATCATAACTGACCTGAGAGTGATAATCTACAGAGATATTTCCACTAAGCATGGCAAGTTTTATTCTCAACTATGATTTCCTTTTATGTTCATAAAGATTAAAAGAACTCCATTCTCTGCAGAAAGACTGAATTTTCAGGAATATTCTAACATTCACAGACACTGGGTAAGGAGTGAAGGAGAGAGGGCCTCTGAAATGTGATACCTGCCAAATCCATCAGCTCACACAGCTCTAACAGTTCTGCCTGTCATTCTCAGGGAGGTCTCCCGCCCACAGTGCAAAGGGCACTGGCCTCGGATGTTCCCACTGAGCACCGCCATGTTCTCCAGGGTTCAATGCGCACCTCTTCTGTTTGTCATGAACAGACTGATGGACAGAAGAGCAACATGACCCACCAACGAGAACATGGTTTCCCTTCATCTTAGGTGTGTAGAGTGGGGGTCAGAGGGTGAGAAGTTGGGCGGTACAGAAATGCATCTGAATGTTAATATGGAATGCCTGGGTATCTTTGACTCAGATTATGCCATTGACGCACTGACTATGGGGAAAGCTCTGGAAAGCAGGGTTTCAGAGTTTCCTGTGGTGATTAGAATGAAAATATGCTGAAGGCGCCTGCGAACTACAGGTGTTGGTCTCACATGAAGCTCGAGTAATTAAAAACAAAACAGAAAAATAAAATATAAAATAACATATCTCCTGAAAATTACAAAAATCTACACTTGTATTTGAAATACAGATATATATTTGTGATTATTTATATTTAAAAGAAAATACAATATAGATTAAAACTGTATATGATTTCCAGATATTAGCAAGTAAAGTTTATTGATGAAAGAATTTCTACAATTAAAGAAAAAATTGCTTCTTTTCTACATATTAATAGTTCTGTCTAGATTTACAACTGTTACCAAAGCAAACACATAAAACAAAACAAATAGGAAATCAATCTGCTCTCCAGTGGAAACCCCAGGATTTTTATTCATTTTTTTTAAACCATATGGCCTTAGCTATAACTGATGTAAATGACCAGGAAATGCTAAAGAAAGGAAATACGGCACCACTGTGATGTGTCGGGTTTTAAATTTATGTTAGCTGAAACACGATTTCCTATTTGCTGATTCCTTTCACACCAGTCACAGCAAATAGCAAGCACTTTCAGAAACACCAAAATAAGTACTGTTTTACTATTAGCACTTTTCAAGCCATTCCTCCTTAGACTGTCACCTTTTGCTAACCTCCACTGCGTAACTCCAATATTACAATATTATCCTTTGAAGAAGTGTGAAGTGGATAAGTACACAGAGCTAACAACATAGAGTTGTTATTCTGAGGGTGGGGATGGGGGTGGGGATGGGGGTGGGGGTGGACTGGGGATGGGGGTGGGGATGGAGATGGGAGTGGGGATGGGAGTGGGGGTGGGGATGGGGTGGAGTGGGGATGGGGTGGGGATGGGGGTGGGGGTGGACTGGGGATGGGGGTGGGGATGGGAGTGGGGATGGGAGTGGGAGTGGGGATGGGAGTGGGGGTGGACTGGGGATGGGGGTGGGGATGGGAGTGGGGGTGGGAATGAGGGTGGGGGTGGACTGAGGATGAGGGTGGGGATGGGGGTGGGGATGGGAGTGGGGTTGGACTGGGGATGGGGGTGGGGATGGGAGTGGGGGTGGGAATGAGGGTGGGGGTGGACTGAGGATGAGGGTGGGGATGAGGGTGGGGATGGGAGTGGGGGTGGGGATGGGAGTGGGGGTGGGGATGGGAGTGGGGATGGGGGTGGACCGGGGATGGGGGTGGGGATGGGAGTGGGGATGGGGATGGGGGTGGACTGGGGATGGGGGTGGGGTGGGGATAGGGGTGGGGGTGGAGGTGGGAGAAGAACACATACTGTGGAACATCACAGCTCCAGAAGAAGACAGCAGCTTACACATGAGGACACATACCCTCTATCTCCGCAGAGCTATCCTGTCATACACAAGACAACTGTCCCTAAACAGCCACCAGAGCCATCCAGAGGCCTCTTGTCTGTCCCATGTAGCCCTTCACAATTTGATCTCTGTCTAGCTTCCCAGCAGTTGCTATCACCCTTACAGCACATAGACAAGTCAGTGTTGTATGAGCTTCGGACGTGAGGTAACTGGACGAACCAACCCGAGACTAAGGTGGGGGGAGGTGCCAACAGTCTGCACAGAGGCAGCACCTGGTACAGCAGAGGTTGGACATTTCCGTCCGAGTTCACCAAGGGAATGTCTCACTGTACTCTTGACATGTTATTCACGGTCACAGGCCCATGCATGTAAGTATGGTGCTCCTTTCCATAGCTCACTTTACCATCACTACCAAAGAAATGTTAACTGATCTGCAAAATTCACCTTCGATGTCATCACTGCAACATAGCACATGGTTTCTGGCCCTTGGCAGATGCCTTAGGTCCAAGACTTGGGAGTCTCTTCATTGTACCCACAGCACTTTTGGCCCGCACATGCCTTTCCCTTGCCAGTGTCTTGCACTGCAAGTGAGATGCTTGAGGGTTCATTTTTTGGTGGGAGGCCTAAAAAGGTAGGTAGAGTGTCTGACACAGAGTAGGTCCTCTGTGCTGCTCTTCATTTTTGTCAACTTGACACACACTCGAGTCACCTGGAAAGAGAGAGCCTCCATTGAGACACTGCCTCCGTGAGACTGGCCTGTGGTTATGCCCGTGGGATATTTTCTTCCTTGATAACTGATGTGTATGGGCTCAGGCCTCTGTGGATGATACCATCTTCAGAAGTTGGCCCTGGGTTGTATAAGAAAACATGCTGAACAGGCCGTGAATAGCAAGCCAGTAAGGTGTTCGTGGTCTCTGCCTCAATTTTTGCCTTGAGTTCCTGTCTTGACGTCCCTTCATGATGCACATGAAGCCAAAAAAACAAAAACAAAAACAAACAAACAAAAAAATCTTTCTCCAGTACTTTGCTTTTGGTCAGTGTTTTATCACAGCAGCAGAAGCCAATTTAAAGCCATTGCAACTTTTGAGAAGGATCCAGAATGTCTCCAAAATATTCAAGGAGCTAAGAGAACTGAGAAGAAGCCTGTGAGTCTCAGCTTTGATTGACGACAACTTGATACAACCTAGAGGCACCTGGGAAAAGAGTCTCAAGGATGGATGGTCAAAATTGGGTTGGCCGAAGGGTTTGTCTGTAGGGAGCTGTCTTAGTAATTGATGTGACTGCAGGTGGCACCAACCCTCACAGGGGTTCCTCCATCCCTAGGCTGGGGTTCCTCCATCCCTAGACAGGGGTTCCTCCATCCCTAGGCTGGGGTTCCTCCATCCCTAGAAAGGGGTTCCTCCATCCCTAGGCAGGGGTTCCTCCATCCCTAGGCTGGGGTTCCTCCATCCCTAGGCTGGGGTTCCTCCATCCCTAGGCTGGGGTTCCTCCATCCCTAGGCTGGGGTTCCTCCATCCCTAGGTTGGGGTTCCTCCATCCCTAGGCAGGGGTTCCTCCATCCCTAGACAGAGGTTCCTCCATCCTTAGGCTGGGGTTTCTCCATCCCTAGGCAAGGGTTCCTCCATCCCTAGGCAGGGATTCCTCCATCCCTAGACAGGGGTTCCTCCATCCCTAGGCTGGGGTTCCTCCATCCCTAGGCTGGGGTTCCTCCTTCTCTAGGCTGGGTTCCTCCATCCCTAGGCAGGGATTCCTCCATCCCTAGGCTGGGGTTCCTCCATCCCTAGGCAGGGGTTCCCTCATCCCTAGGCTGGGGTCCTCCATCTCTAGACAGGGGTTCCTCCATCCCTAGGCAGGGGTTCCTCCATCCCTAGGCAGGGGTTCCCCCACCCCTAGGCTGGGGTTCCTCCCTCCCTAGGCTGGGGTTCCTCCATCCACTGTCTAAGGTTATAGTGATCAAGTGGAGTAAAAGCAAGCGAGTACTGGTGATTCATTCCTCTTTAGTCTTGATTGTGGTGAGCGGTTTTGAGTTTCTGCTGTTTTCCTCAAAGTGGTAGGCTATCACCTGAAATCTGAAGTTAAAAGAAACCTTCCCCTCACCCCCCCCCAAATTTGCAATTTCCCTCAATATTTTATCACAGTAACAAACAAAACAGAAACCTAGGACACGGCGTTAACAATTGTGGAATCATCCTTAGGACACATGGTCACTTTCACCTGTGACTCAGCTGCCCACATCCAGACTGTTGAAATAATGCCCCAGCTTTCTTCAGAAATGCACCATGTAGTCAAGAGCCTGGCTCCTTAAACTGTGGCCTGTGATCCCAAATGGGATTATGAAAAATAATCATTAATAGGAAAAGATTTCAGAGCCTGCAACAACCAATCTTGGACTCAAATCCTTGGCTCACAACAAATCCTAAAGGTCTTCTGGCGGAGCTTACATGACTTCACTGCAGCCTCAGATTTTTTTCATGAGTTTTTTTTTTAACATTTATTTATTTATTGGGGTGGGGAGAGGACAGCACATATGCTGGGGACCACTCGCAGACCTTGGTTCTCTCCTTTTACTATGGGGCCTAGGGATCAAGTGGAGCTCACCAGGCTTTGGGGCAAGCACCTTAACCTGCTGAATGTGTGAACACAACACACACTCTTTGCACTGGGTGCTCAATACCGATGCACACTGCCTGAACACTTTAGCTACTCTCTGATTACTGTGTGCTGTGAACTCCCATTTCACTGTACACACAAAGCCTTCTGCTCTTAGAGTGTTATAACAGTTTAATTATGGAAAATACTTTTAATGATCTCCCACCATCATTCTTCTAGTGTCAAATTAGTATATTTCTCAATTGCATTGTGTTAGGGGATGATTTAAAGAAACTTCTACTTGAGATGCAAGACTGTCATTAAGAAAATAACTGTTAAGTGAATTTTGATTTAGGATTAGAAAAAAAATCTCAACCATTTCTGAAATAGTTCTAAATATACATCTGATGTTTTGTATTATATACTTATGTGAAGTGGCATTCTCAGCAATGAAAATCATAAAATCAATTATTGAACAAATCTGTAAAATGTTGAAGATGCCCTACATGTCCTGCAGTGTAAAGTACTCAGTCAGGATTTAATTATTTATGTAAAAATAAACAAGCATATCCATCTTTTTAGAACACAAAGTTGTTTCTTTTTCAGTAAGCATTACAATTTTACATATGTGTGTGTCAAAGTATCACTTTAAGATAAATTTCTTTATGATTACTAGCGTTTAGTTTGTGTGTCTGCTTTATATAGCTATATATTTTATATATCTTTATACTCAAGTTCTTGGTAAAGATTTCTCAGGTGAAAATGAGTGGTGAATAGAAAAATATTTTCTAGTCTTTGTCTGGAGGATCTGAAGCAAAATGCATCCCTTGAGTCCCTAAATCTCCCTTTCAATCTCTGCCTCTGTTCCTTTTCCTCCCTCCTTCCCTCCTCTCTGTCTGTCTGCCTGTCTGCCTGTCTGTCTGTCTGATGGTTTTCTCCTATACAATCAATTACAAGTGCCAGTCTCCTCCTGAAAACCAGCAATGTTCAGCATATATGTCCTAAAGTACTAAAATATGTCCTAAAGAAATAATCAGCAATGCACAGGCAATTATGTTCAAGGTTATTAAATGTAGCATTATTTATTTATAAGCACACAAATTGGAAACCACCTAAATGTTCAACAACAGGGGATACATTCAATAAATTATGAATACCTCCATGATCGAATGCCAGGAAGCCATTAAAAATGAAAACATGTTCATCACAACACAGTAAAGACCATTACCAAAACAAAACCAAACCCGAACAAGCACTACCATACACAAGCTGACCCAGATTTCACTTGTAGAAACATGTACATGACTGCTCGCATAAATAAGAGACCACAAGGGCGATGTACCAGCTTTAGTGATGTCAACCCTGAGCAGTACCATGATAGATGGTAAAAGAATGTATTTTGCTCTCCATTCTTTTTCAGTACTGTGTATAGCATGCTTTACTTGCTATTGAGAGATGGGAGAGACCCTCTTAATATAGATGGGAAGAAATCAACCCCAAAAGAGGGGACGCTCAGCCCCTGCGCTGCCCACTCCACCACAGGCAGGATCTCCCAGGAGCCCACACACAATGGGGATCTGGACTGTCAGCGACTTCCTAGGAGTTTCTCGGACTCAGAGACCACACAGGGGTTCATGGGGTTTCTAGAGTTGGTAGACACCACACGTGGTAGCCAAAGTCACCTCCCCGCTTAAGGAGAAAGCTGAGGCATGTGCTGTATTTTTAAAGTTGATCAATGCACTTCTAACAAATCATGCCAAAGTCCTCTGCTGCTTTCCTTAGCTCATAGGGAAGCCTGGATTCAGATTCTTGCCAAGGGTGCTTCTTCCCCAACGATATCCATTCACATTTTATCTTACTTAATTAAATAGGAACTATTTTATCCTAAAACAAAACAAAAAACAAAAACAACAACAAAACAAAGAGAAAGAGAATATTTGGGTCTGATTCCACAGCCTATGCATGCTGATCAAGTGTTCTCCCACTGTGTCTCAGGCCCAGCCTTCTCCAGCAGTTGATTATGGAATTTTGTTTTGTTTTGTCTTGAGAGTTGGTGCTATTAACTTGTTCTAACTGGCCTTCAACTTGAGATCTTCCTGCCTCACGCTATTGGGAAACTGGGATGCCGGGCTATACCACCCTGCCTGGCTCTATTTTATCCTGAATGTTTCTGAGAACAAACAACTAGAAACATTTGGACCAGGGAACAGATTGAGCAAAACCAGGAGTGGTACCAAGGCAAAGCATCCTTGCAGCAAATGCCCCAAAGATGCTGAGATGAGGCTGCCTTGGAGCATCCTTTAGACGCAGTTGCTAATGGCTCACATAAGGGAAACTTAGGGATAACAAAGTCAGAATAAGGCAACTTGAACATTGAAAACTCTTCTTCAAGGAATTTTCTGGAGAGAGGTACTTACCAAGAGGAGAAAACAAATCCCAGCTTATATTTGCGCTATAGTGAGGGACACATGGTGCCGGGGGGCGGGGAGGGGGATGTAGGGGAGGACAGGTGAAAATGCAGGAGAAGTGGGAACAGTGGCAGAGTGGATGTAGACTTGAAGATAAGAACACAAGAGGGGTTAGAAGGCGAGGGACCAACCCTCATTACAGGAGGAAGTCTGGCAAGGGCCTGACTAGTAATCCTTTAGCAGGCAACCCATGGGAAGGCCCCATGTCCCTAAAACAGGTCCCAGAAGACTTCCTCTTCAGGGACGCAAACTAGGCTGAAGGATTTCTAAAGATTCCCAGGTGGTGCACATGCCCAGAGACAGTCAAGAATTATCACTTAGGGGCAGTGGACATGGCTCTGTGGGTAAAGCTTTGGGTTGAAAGCCCAACAACCTAATCAGGTCCCCGGCACATGCAGAAAAGCCAGGTGCAATAGCGCATCAGTCTTGAACCCCTGTGCCCCTCCCTGGACACTCATGATTGGCACACACAACGCTGAACAAGAGACCCTGTCTCAAACAGGGCCAATGCGAAGCCTGATACTTGAAGATGTTCTTTGACCTACACACACACACACACACACACACACACACACACACACACACACACACACACGTGAAGGCAAGATTCCTTAAAAAGAACTACCAATTCGAAGAGCAGAGCAAGGACAGAGGGGGTGCTCTTTGTTGGAAAGGAAGGAAACCCCTAAGCAGGCGGGCTCCAGAAGCCACCAGGCTTAGAAGGGTCTCCAGTACAGACAAGAAGGGGAGCTTGCAACTGCCACTTTGCCTAGCAGCACACAAGGTGCACACTGGGGCTAGTTCTCCCAGCAGTGCTTTGTAATGAGAGCTTGCAGGCACTTGCAGAACAAGGAGGCAGTTCAATGCAACCTCACGGGGCCAATGGGAGACTCAAATAGTGCATCTAAACACAGTCAGCACCTCACTCCAGATGTGAATTCCATGAATGGTAGCCAACCTTGGGGTTGCCACCACTGATACCATTCATTTCTAGAGCCAGGTGAATTGACCAGGTCTGCTTTCTCAGGGACCTGTGAGACAGGAGTCAGCAGTTCCTCATCTGTTAACAGAGGAACCTTCTCAACCTTTATGTGGGTACTAAACCCATAAAGCAGAAGATGCTAACAGCCACGTGTCTCTATATGCCCCCAGTTACCACAGCTGAATAGCCAGTGGTGGGATATTCCTGTGAGAATGATGGTAGAACATTGGTGCCACTTATGGCAAATGTGTTGGCAAGTGCATTTGTGTGGAAAGCACTGTTCTCTTCAGAACATGGGAAGCCTGTGAGAAGGTGTCCGGGGCAAGATTGCTATGAACTTGTAGTTCATTATTGATACCCCCGCTTCATTCTAAAAAGACTTGTGGGAGTTGGAGATGACACAGAAAGAAGAGAATTAAGGAGAAAACAGGAGAAGATCACACAAGTGTGTGTGTGTGTGTGTGTGTGTGTGTGTGTGTTGGGGGGAATGAGTTTGGTACTTGATGAACATAATAAAACATACCAACAAATATCTTTCCGAGCTCTAGCAGTAGCTCATCCATGTGCCTGTGAGCCACCTGGCAGGAGAAGTGCAAAGGGAAAGTAGTGGTTTGGCTCAGAGTTCCCAGAGCTAAGGGGAAACATGGCAGCAGATACTGAGGTTTTGTGAAAACTCTTTCCTTCATAGGTTGAGTGACAGCCTGAACCAAGTCTAAACTATCCTTCTTTCAGCAAGATCGAACTGTATCCAGCTAACTGTAGCCATCTTCAAGAAGAGCCCTGATGGAAAAGACAAGAGATGGGCTCTCGAAATTTCAGCATTTATTTTTGCATTGACAAGCCATTTTGTGCACTGCCTTGTAGGTGGAAACATAATCAGGGCAAATATATCCGTGTTCCCACTTAGGGGAGGAAGCAGGTTCATAAAGGTAAACCTCTAGGTGAGCTCCTTAGCCTCTTACCCCCTCTAGGCTGCCTGAAGAGTCTGACTTATACCCTTGAGTTCTCTATAAATAAAACGTCATGAGCACAGGAATAGTGTTCAAATATGAATGTCTAAAGTATTTCTACTTTTTCTCTGAGAGCTACTGAAAGATATAGCCTGTGAAAATAAGTGAGTAGATAAAGAAGAAAGAAATGGGATCTGGGGCTGAGAAGCGCACAGAGGGGTGTACGGGGGGAAGAATACCTCAGAAGGCATGCTGGCTCAGGCAGTCCTGGATAGACCTGAGCTGAGACTACAGAAGAGGAGACAGCGGATCACATGGCTCCCTGCTTGCTGTAGAGAAATACATAAGGAGAGGAGAGCCCAGACCCAGGGAAGAGTGTGAAGATAGGCCAGTGGAGGATGGAGAAAAGATGCCATGAGCAACGCGACAGACAAGTACTTCTGTGTTAGAAAGGGGGCCGGTGGAGAATGGAGCAGATCCGTTTGCACAGGGAAGCCAACAGCACTAGCAGATGACATTAAAGGAACACGGGAGAGGGGATCAGAGGGTAAGGTGGAAGTGCAGCTTCCTAAAGTAGAACAGCTTGTTGATGTGTTTTCCTTTTTTAAAACCACGGGACTATGTTGCCTATTCAAAAACAAGAAAGTGAATTGTAAGAAGACTAAACAGAGGGTGTCATCTCCCAGAGCCTCGATTGGCTGACAGCCCTGTCTGTTCTTTTCCCAGCAGCAGCTGTCGGCCTGTGCCTTGCTGTCTGCCTCACACATGTCTGCCGAGAACCAAGGCACAGAGGTCACAGACGACGGCTTCATCTTAGGAAGTAAAATTGCTGCATATGAGAGAGGTGGGGGACGTAGCTTCAACTTATAGACACATGAGGAACAGCTTTGTTTTCCATAAACACTGCTGTGATGTGCACCTGCGAGTGACGTATGCACATCCATAGGAATAAGAGACAAGTCTCTTCTCACATGGATTCCTTGAGACGTTTTTTTTTTTTTTTTTTTTTTTTTTTTTAGCTCAGACTAGATATCAGACCAGAAAGACTTAAGGATTCCAACCCCTCTCTCGTCAAATGCCAATATGACTCCCATTTACCTTGGCTTTCAAAAATATCCCCTTCCCTTCCTTGGCAGACGCCTGAGAGCCACTGTGGGGGAACAGATAAGAATAAAAACTAACAGCTGCCCACTATTTCCCCATTACAGCTTCTAAGGCACATCAGTTCATAAGCTCAACGAGTCTCTGTAGCACAGTGTCAGAGCACCCAGAGCGAGCTGAACTCACAAACTGTTTCACTGTTGCTAAAGATAGTTTGTGCCTTGAATTTTTAATGAGGAAGAAAAAATGAACTAAAGAAAATTTGAGGACTCTAGAATGCTGCCAGCCTTGTCAAGCCTCCTGCTTCACTGAGTGCAGAGGGTACAGGTTAAGAGCACAACTGTTCTTAAATATACATGCATATGGTCGCTCATTGATTATGCTGATTCTCTTAAGAGTCCCATAAGCTTGGCAAGGAAAATATTCTTTGCCCCATTTCCACAGAGGAGACTCCAGAGCTCACTGCAGTTAAATGATTTCGCCCCTCCACCCCCCACCCACCGCCCATCCCTGCCAACCTCATAACTGACAGAACTTGGAGTAGAAATTGGAGCGTTTTGGCTGCCAGTTCGGTAGTTTCTCCACTCAACGAGGATATTTGCTCTAGATGGCAGCTTGTCTATGCCAAGCCCATAGCACTTCGGTTCGATTAAAATCTCTAATATAATAATTATAAATTTGAAGCCCAGCCTCATGATTTTAAATCATTGGGTCAGGTATAATGGCCCTCGGCACAGTAGGACTTGAGAATCAATGACGCTAAGAGAGTACTTCACAGAGATCGGCTGACCTGATGCTCTCAATAGCAAGTCCAGGCCAGAAGTGTCGCTCCTATCTGCAGCTGGGGATGACCAGAGGAAGAAGATGGGGTGAGAGGTGTGTTCTTTATGGTCTAACATGAGGAAGAGTGGAGGACCCAAATGCATACACTAAGTCAGTGGAGTAAATGCGCAATGGAGTAATTAGAAGGTAAATAATCAGAAAATTAGACAGGTGGGATGCTTCAGCTAAATAATAAAATAATTCTTTAGTTCCCTAAGTAACATTAAAACCAGTACTCCTGTGGAGCACTTTTGTTTTTAAGAGTAACTGTGTAATATATTCAAGATCACGCAGCCAGCCAGCCCTCTGTCAAAGTCACAGTATTGCCAGGTATGGCATCACATGTTTGGAAGCTCAGAACTTGAAGGCAGAAGAAGGAGGAATCACTGAAAACTCAAGAGCAGCCTGCTCTACACTGCAAGTTCTAGGCTAGCCAGGGCTACATAGTGACATTCTGTAAAAAAAAAAAAAAAGGAACCAGGATTTAAATTACTCAAGCCGTGACTATGTAACAAATTATCAGTGCTCTAATCTAGTAACAATGTCATTAATTATCAAATGAGACCTTTACATGTTTTATTTGAATGCCATTGAGGATGTTAGGGTTTTTCCCCCTTACACTTAGTTTACTAAATTATATCTTGAAAGGCCTAAAGAAGTGAATACTCAAAAACTAAATACCAGTCTAGTAAAAGATGACAACAGAGCTAGCATAGAGGCTATGCCCCAAGGGAACGAGCAACCCAGAGAAAGTAGGTCTATTTTATTAAACTAACTTAAAGGTGGAAATGGAAACGCTGTCTATTGTAGTCCATGAAGTGGGTTACAGCCCACCCACTGCCATGGAGGCTGCCATGTTTTTCCTCTCTAAAATTCCAGCCCACAATTCTGTTTAACTAGATTTCATCTTCAGAGAAAGTTCTGTCTTGCCAAGAGGCATTAAGATAAAATTTTTATGTAGATAAAAGAGGTTAATGAAAGGACAGAAGGGTGGCACATGGGAACCAACAAACGTGTGGTGAAAAGCCACCAGAGTGAGGGCAAGTGAGGGGTCAGGGAGAAGCACTTGGCTTGTGAGCAGGAGGCCCTGAATTTGATGCCCCAACCCCACCTAAGGAAGGCAGGCATGGCAGCATACACATGTGTACTCGCAGTACTGGGAATGCAAAGACAGGTGAATTCCTGCAGTTCATTGGCCAAACAGGCTAGGAAGCCTACTTAGTGACTTCCAGTCCAGTGCGAGACTAGCTTAAAGAAACCAAGAGGATTACACCTGAGCATCTGGGGAGGCAAGAGAAGAGATGGGGACAATGCTGGCAGTGATGTCACAAGAGCGAGCATTTATTTGATGAGCCTTGGTAATGGCTACTATTCTACAAGCTTTCCGGTTTCCAGCTCCAAGCTTCTAAACTCTTTCGCTGTAAGGCAGAGAGTGCACTTGTTTAATTTTAGGTGCAGCACGGTATGAAGACAGATGTTTTCTACCATTGCTGGGATCATAACACTCTCTAAAGTTTGGGGGCCTCTCCTCTCACTCCCCTCTCCTGCCCTCCCCTGCCCTTTCTCAAGTTGACAATGGAGAAGACAGGCAGATGCACCGTCTGCTAATTAGTTAGCACGTGTCCATTAGAAGGCAAAAAAGTGTATGTCTCCGTCTTCCAGAGAAACAGAACCATGTGAAGGTTAAATGTTTTTTTTTTTAACATAACAAGTATTTTCAAGTCCTCGTTACATATAAGTCTTTCCAGTTTTGACCTGGGGCACGTCAGCATCTTCTGCTCTGAAACACACATGAGAATCGAAGAGCCCATCTCTCTCATCAGGCTCACAGAAGCATCCACTAGTGGTCCAGGAGGGAAGAGCTCAGGGCCTCATGACTGCCTCCTACCTCTTGCACCTCACAGGCTTTGTTCTGAGTCAGTTTTTATAACCTGCAGAGAATGGCGTGTCCGCTTGAAGCAACGTGCTGACATCGTAATGTCTGTAAATGGCTAAACATCAAAGGAAAAACCCATAACACAGTAAGATGAGAATCGTACCAAGGTATCATTTTCATAAAACCCATTTTAGTTGCAGCAACTTCTACAGGAGATTACAAAGTGGGCACAACGTTGTTCACACTGTGTTTATGTGCTGTGCCTTGTGTAAATTCTGTCATGAAGGAAAAAGAGAAAAGAAAGAAATCTAGTTAAAGAGCTGAAATACCACACTAGACCTTTCTTCCCATTCTACCTGGAGAGCAAGAAAAAGAAAAAAAAAGAGGATTGTTTATATATAGGATGAATGAATGAACGAACAAATGAATGAGTGGTTTTATTCTTACAAAATGAAAAAAGCAAAGTGCTCATTAAGCTGAAAGCAAGGCGGCTAGGACCTCCCTTTTAGGGACAGCTTCTCATGATCTTTTTGAAAAGCCTAGGACAGAATTCAAAAACCACAATGCAAATGATATTGTAATGAAGCTGGGGTCTTCTGAGGACTAGGAGCCTTTTTAGGGCAATTTGGGAAGCTCTGCAGTGCCTTGGTCTCTGCTACAGCAGGAAGAGCTAGCTGCAGCCTCAAGGATGCTAAGCAGAAAGGCACGAGGGGACCATCAGGAGGAGACCCTGCCGCCAGGATGCAGCTTCCCTCACTAACTCATCTCTAACTCCGTGCCCACCTGGTCTGAATTTCATTCTTCTCTTTTCTATGGAAGTGTTCCTAGCTATCGAACCCTGTGTTCCCTATTACATATTCAACAGTGGCTGCACGTGACTATTATGCCACAGAACTAGAAATCTCCATTTATAACAATTTTATTTAAATAAGCAAGGCAAAAAAAATTAAAGGAGCTTGGAATTCAGATGAAAAGCAATATATATATATATATATATATATATATATATATATATATATATATATATATATATATATGCATGCCCTGATAAAACCAGATTCAAGAAACACCAGAGACTATAGAGATAGAAATACTAGAAATACACAATTGTGGAGAGGCACACAATCAGCTGAGTTTTTCCCCCTGATACTAAAAAAATATATCACACCCCCAAATTTTATTGGCTTAAAAATAACAGTTTTATCATCTTTCATGGTCCTGGAGTCTGGAATTATCTGAAAGCTTTGTCACTTACACGTCTGCCCCCACCCTGAGAAGGCTGGCTGGCATCTCTCTCCACTCAGCCTTTCCAAGTGAGTCCCTTGGGCTTCCATGCGGTATGGTGTTCTCAACATAATCACACTTCTTTACAGGACAGCTGGCTTCTCCCAAAGCACAGAATGGCAGCTCCAATCCCTTCAAGACTTTGCCACAAAGCTGCTAGCGACTCACTACTGACGTGTTTTAAAGGGCTAAGAGGTCATTGACCCAAACAAAAAGGCACAGGCCTACTGCCCAATGAAGACCTGACTGCACAGCCAATATTAAATGCTGAGGTTGCCTGGCCTCCATCACTAAGACAAGGCAGAGTGAACCCCTGTGGACCAGATCTGTGCACAGGTAAACACTCACTCCCCAGGGGTTAAGCCCTAGGGTGCCTGCCTGTTCAACATATCAAAGCAGATCTTGGCTCCAGGTTTCCCCCAGCATGCCTCAGTTCACCTGTTACAGTGTAGAGCTAGCTAGCGCACACCCGCCCTTTTACCCTAAACTCTCCAGCACAGGGGCTGGGCTGCCCTTCCCCAAAGACTCTCCCTATATGATGTAGACACTTTGGCTACCAACTCCTCTTTTGTACCCTTTTGTACTTCTGGCCTCCTGGCTGCTGTACTTCGTTTCTCTCTCTGTCTCTCTCTCTCTCTCTCTCTCTCTCTCTCTGTCTCTCTCTCTCTCTCTCTCGCTCTCTCTCTGTCTCTCTCTCTCTGTCTCTCTCTCTCTCTCTCTCTCTCTCTCTCTCTCTCTCTCTCTCTCTCTCTCTCTCTCTCTCTCTCTCTCCCTCTTCCCCCCAATCCTCCCCACATGGTTCAGTGACATGACCACTCTCAGATGTGTCTGCCTCTGGCTATGCTCTCCCACATACCTGTAACAAACTTTCTCCTCAACCATACCTAGGAGAGAGAGAGAGAGAGAGAGAGAGAGAGAGAGAGAGAGAGAGAGAGAGAGAGAGAGAGAGAGAGAAGAGGTAAGAGATGCAGACAGGTAAGAGAAAGGAATAAGGTGGGTTTGTCCTTTTATATACTGGGCAGGGACACACCTAGTGGCAGGTAGGTAATGATGTCATAGGTTGCTAGGCAGACTGTGGCAGTATCCAAACACTGGGGACAAGAAAAAATTAACATGGATGCAGGCTACCTGTGCTAGTTACTTACTTTTCATGTTGCTACGACTTCTGAGACAGATGACACTATTAGGAAACGTGAAATGAATGGTGTGACTTTGATTACTGACAGTGCTCAAGCTTATATATTTATTACATTGTGGAAGAATGCTTTCTGTGGAGATGTGTAGCATCCTTGAACACTCTCTTGGGGCCACAATAGGTTCAACTTCTCACTTTGGTCACGGAAAGATTGCACAGCTGTTCCTCTCAGGTGGGTCTTTCCTCAAGTGACAGTGGCACCTGATCACACGGCACCAGACAGACACATTTTCAGAGCACTGGCAAAGCAAAGTTGCATTTGAATTCCTGTTGTGAATATCCGTTTGATGATAAGGATGACTTTGGGTTATTTTAAATTAGCACCAGAAATCAATACCACTAGTACCATAGAATATATCTGCATATAAAACAGATCTTTAAAGGCAGGCAAGGAGGAAGTTGCTCCTGGAAAGGCCAGCTGAGCAATTATGCAGAAGTGCATCCCGCCAGCAACTTGTTAATGAACATCCTGGTTTTCTGAACCTCGGAAGGACAAGGTGAGGACTTTTCAGTTTCTGGTGACTATTATGTCTACAGAAAATTTTTTCCAGAATCTTCTCTTGTCCCCTTCTTGACAACTACAACAAAGAATAGAGGGTTTGACCTTGGGTATCTAGTCTTATAACCGCGCATGTTAAATCTGCTGAGGGACCTCCTACAGCAACCCAACCATCCAACTTAAATCTATTCTTGCCCCACAAGGTCAAAAAAATGGTGGAGCAAGTCTAGCATCTCACTTTCCTTTGGGCAGAAGCTCTGCTCCTACTGGGATTAAGTACTCTCTCTTGGTACTCAGTCGAGGCACACGTGTGAGCTTGGCTTCTTCTGACTTGACTTGCCACCACTGGGCATACAAGCTCCACCCAGAGCAGCCACTTGAGATCAGATCTGATGATGCAGAGCTAAGCAGTGAGTGAACAGCACCAGTGCGAAAAACTGGGTTAAGAAAATCCCAGGGAATAAATACAAAGCTAATTAGAGTTCTTAAATTAATATGCACAAACTGAAATGAATTTTCAAAGACATTCCTCTTTTCTTTTTGCCTTAATTTAAGCCTTTTTCTGTCGACCAGCATGTACAGCCAACAGAAGGACTTGGTGATGGAAAATAATGATTTTTTTTAAATCACAGAAAGGAGGCTGGAGAGCTAGCTCAGCTGTTAATATCATGTCCTGACTGACTGCTCCTGCGGAGGACCCAAATTCAGTTCCCAGCACCCACGCTGGCCATGTCACAACCACCACGCCTGCTTCAATGGATGTGATGCCCTCTCCTGGCCTCCTGGGACACCCCTACACAGATGGCATACACCTATATAGACAGGTACACTTAAGGAAAAATAAATATTTTTACGCTATTAACTGAACCTCTGCTATGTCAGTTGGGCACTTAGTAACACGTTCTCTGGTGCCTCATATTTGGCCACATCCCCTGGAGGGGGAGACCTGCTGGCACTCAGAGGAAGGACAGCAGGTTACCAAGAAGAGACTTGATACCCTATGAGCATATACAGGGGGAGGAGGTCCCCCTCAGTCACAGTCATAAGGGAGGAGAGTAAGAAGAAAATGGGAGGGAGGGAGGAATGGAGGATACAAGGGATGGGATAACCATTGAGATGTAATATGAATAAATTAATAAAATAAAATTTAAAAAAGAAAACTATCACTACCGCTGTTTCACAAACAAAGAGAGCAGACGCCGTCTGCCCAAGAGCACCTAGAACCAAGAGGCTGGGATGGGCACAAATGAATCTCCTAAGTAACTCAGGGCTGGAGAGATGGCTCAGTGGTAAGAGCACTGACCGCTCTTCCAGAGGACCCTAGTTCAATTCCCAACAGCCATATGGCAGTTCACCACTGTCTGCGACTACAGTTCCAGGGGAACCAACACCCTCTACAGACGCGAATGCCGACAAAACACCAATACTCATAAAAATTAACTTAAAATTTTAAAAAATGAGCATAGCTCTTGTAATTAGATGGAGTCATAGAATACAACCCCAGCAATCACTGTGCTAGCTGTGTGACTTTATTTGACATCCAGGCCTTGTCACAAGGCCTCTAAGAAATGTAGTTCTAAATAATTGGGAGATTTTTTTGTTACAGAGATCAGATTTTTAAAAAAATAAATAGGAAAGGCTAAAAACCGAAGGCAATGAAGAAGGAAACGCAGAAGCCTCGAGGACATGAGCATTCCATTCCCACTCCACA
Organism: Acomys russatus; assembly: GCF_903995435.1. Taxonomy (NCBI): domain Eukaryota; kingdom Metazoa; phylum Chordata; class Mammalia; order Rodentia; family Muridae; genus Acomys; species Acomys russatus. The sequence continues at coordinate 8,009,612 of NC_067151.1, read as the reverse complement.
GGAAAGAGCACTTCCTGGTCACGGCCTTCACTACTCCCTGAAAACACGCGCTGGGATAATTCTGAGAGAGTCTGTAGAGCCTATGTTCATGAGCCAAGCAATCAATGTACATTTCCCTTTAACATTTTACTTAGACACACATAACCAGGTGCCGGTGTCAGGCAAACGCACATGCTTGCATGGTTTGCTGATGTGCGAGTGTGCTGTTGTGCACACAGGTGCTCTCATCGGCATTTGTTTGATGCACAAGGAAGCCTGAAGATGTTGTTGGGTCTCTTTATTGTTCTCCATCTTATTTTTGAGACAAGCCCATCATTTTGGCTAGACTGGCAGGTCAGCAAGCTGCTGGATCCATCTGTCTCCACCTCCAAGAGTTGGGGTGACAGAGGCACTATCACTGCCTGAGGTCCACTACAAGACCTACAGATCCTTTTAAGACCATGTTAAAAGACCTCCTCTTCTAAGAAGCTCCATGATCCATCCTGCCCACGGTTCACTTCTTGCTAGAGTCTCACATAGGTGGCTTTCTCCTTTGCATTGTATCTGTCCTTAGTTTGTTACATCTCCCTAAAATAAATAAGCAAATATGTAAAAACCCTCTCCTTGTGGCATTGCAACAACTTGAAGGAGAACATGCTGATAGGTAGAGCTGATGTCACAGCTCAGTGCTGCCTGTTCTGAGTATAGGAACTTAAGAAGTGACAATCACTTAAACACAATTCCCCACCTCCATACAGAGAGATAATAACCGAAGGTACCTTGTATGGCAAGAAGAGGGTGCCTGCCTGGCATAGCACCTTAGCTCAGTGCTAAGTGATATTAGCTAAATGTGATAGTTATCATAGATTGTCAACGTGAAAGGATTTAGAAGCACTGGGAAACACACATCTGGATGATTCTATGAGGTTGTTTGCACAAAGGTTTAACTTGGCGGGGAAGAACTGCTCCGAATGTGGGTGGCACCATGCCAATGGCTGGGGTCCTAGATTGAATGAAAAAGAGGAAAAGAGACCTCTTCTTCTTCTTCTTCCTCTTCCTCTTCCTCCTCTCTCTCCTATTTCTCTTCCTCTCTCCCTTTCACTCCTTTTTTCTCCTTCCCTCTCTCTCTTCCTCTCTCCCTCTTTCTCCTCTTCATCTCTCTTCCTCCCTCCTCTTTCCCTCTCTCTTCCTCTTCCTCCCTCTTCTTCCTTCCCTCTCTCTTCCTCCCTCCCCCTTCTTCCCTTTCTTCCTCTTCCTCCCTCGTCTTCTTTCCCTTTCTTCCTCCCTCCTGCTCTTTCCCTCTTCCTCTTTCTTCTCCTCCTCCTTTCCTCTCTCTTCCTCTTTCTCCCTCAGCCTCCTTCCATCTCTCTTCCTCCCTCCACATCTCTCTACTCTTGGTTGCAGACATGATGTGACCAGATACCTCAAGCTCCTCACTGTGCCCTTCCTGCCATGATGGCCAGGACCCCTTCTTAAACTGGGAGATGAAATAAGCCCTTCACCCACTAAGTGGCTTTTGACAGGTATTTTCTCTCAGCAGTGCATAAAGTAACAGACACTAGACTTACTAGCCATAAGCAGTTTTCACAGTTCCCTATCCACCCCTGCACTGGACATATAACCTACCTACCAAGCCATCTGTCCATCCATCCTTGATAGAGACTAAGTAAGTCTCTGTGGGTTGCCTAGGGTAGATTTTTCACTTCTAGTTTATTAAGGTAGCCCCGAACCTCAGGAGGACTCTCCAGGTAGAGTCTCCCTTCAGATTCTGACATCCCAGAGTCTCAAAGGACAGTGGAAAGTGACCTTTGCTTTGGTTCACATACTGGGTTGGAGAATTGCTGAAAAGCTCATTGGGTCACTTAAAGTACATTAGTCAGACTCTGTGCTTAAAGAGATCATTTATTTTTAAATAACCATTTGTTCTTCATTTTCAAATAAAAAAATTGGTAGCAGACATCCTTACTTAACACAACTATAATAAAGGCCTAAATGCTAGCAAACCCTGTGCTTATGGAGCACATCAGTTATGCAGCGGCTCACACTCGCCACACCAGTCCATCTCCCGGCCTCGGATACATGCACAGGGCCTTCCCGAGTATGGTCTGTGGGGTTTCTCAGGATGGAGAAAGTTCCAGAGCTCTCCCACACACCAAGCTCCTTGACTCTTATTTCAGTACCACCCTTAAGGCTCCAGGGCACTTTAAATCCCTCGTACACTTTACCAAGAGATGCCAAGCTGGAGGAGTGGAGGCCACTGCTGCTTTGCATTTTCTTAGAAACACTTGCTTTATCCTCTTAAAGGCACAGTGCAGAGAAGACCCCATGTGGTGTAAAAAGCATCTCTGAGCCAAGTGGAGGCCTCAGCAGAAGCTCTTTGCCACACTTGTGATTTTTCAGGTTCGCTCACTGTTGTTTTCCAGTCCAGCCTCCTAGGACTCTGTCACCAAACCGGGCACAAACAAGCTTTGAATACTGTCTTCCGGCTCTTTTCCTACTTGCCTCCAGATGCCCAGCTAGCTAGTTGGTCCTTCCTTAGACCTAGAGTCTTCTCATCTCAACAGCTGTTGGAGACTGTTCCCCATTTTGGCTTGGTGAGGATCATGAGCATAATTGGCCCCATGTCATATCTCCAGCAGGGCAGCACCCGTTTCATTCCACTCACACCCCAGCACATGTGGGCAGCACTTCCCCCTCCTGTCTCCTCTTGTGTGCTTCCATGGTCTAATCTCTCCACCACAGAGGGGAAGCTTCAAGGAGGTAGGGTTGCCCACTGTTTATCACTGTGTTACCAGCCCCAGGGGGTATAGATGACACAAGGGAGCTCTTAAAATTATTTTGTGGAAGGAAAAGAGCTTACAACTTTCCCTGTTAAAATCCATTTGGAAGGATTCTAACCCAAATGCAAAAGAATAGAAACAGGAGAGGCAAGATGGCTGAGCTGCTCAAGGCACTTACCATCATGTGTGACAACCTAAACCAACCCCCAGGCCTCACAACATGGGAGGAAAGAAAATATTCCTGCAAATTGTCAAATTGTCTTCTGACCTCCATCTCTCTCTCTCTCTCTCTCTCTCTCTCTCTCTCTCTCTCTCTCTCTCTCTCACACACACACACACACACACACACACACACACACACACACTACATGGATTTCTATTTTTAATTTAAACAATAAAAGAGGCTGGAGATATAGCTGAGTGTTAGAATTTAGCCTAGGCATAAGCAAGGATTTGGGTTAGATTCCAAGCAGCAGAAGGAAGGAAGGAAGGAAGGAAGGAAGGAAGGAAGGAAGGAAGGAAGGAAGGAAGGAAGGAAGGACTCTGTGAGGCCAAAACAGCCTTCAGAGAATAGGCTACATAAGTCACTGGCATTAATGACATTCAACGGGTAAGATTTAAGATTTTTTTTTTAAAGTAATGGCCAGCATTCTCAATTAGCAGATTGTCTACTGGCTGCAGGAATTCTACCAGTTGTGTGCCTCAGGGTAAGTGGAGAGTGAGCAGATAGACTGCCCAGGTTGTCATGATGATGTCTGTAATCCCAGCACGTAGGGAGGCAGGAGAATCAGGAATTCCTCGCCAGCCTCCATCACACCATGAGTTAACAGACAGCCTGGGCTACATGAGACCATGGGAAAAGAGGAAAGAAAAGAAAGAAACATGGGGGAGAAAGGAAGGGAGAAAAAAGGAGATAAGGCAAGAAGAAGAAGAGGAGGAGGAGGAAGAGGGGGGAGGGAGAGGGAAGGAGGGGGAAGTGAGAAGAGGGAAGGAGAAATGGAAGGAAGGAAGGAAAGGAAGTACACATTATTTCTCGGATTTCTGCACGTAGGACAGTACATTGCAGCATGAAGTAGAAAACCTGCTTGACAGTCCCTAATCTGACACTAGGTATGTACCACCACTATGAAATGCGCTTGCTAAAAATATTCGACCTCAACGTAGTCACAAAGAAAAGATCCTATATCTAGAATGTAGGACATGCCAAAATGCAGCTGCTCAAGGTTCCTTAAATGTTACAAGTTAATGTCAGGAAAAACAGAAGACCAGAAGATTCTTCTAGATTAAAAAATTAGATACTGGACTAAAAATTAGATACTGGATCATAAGGAGAGTAGGGGACCATCAAAATAAGAAACAGGGTTGATATCAACTGAATCACAAAGCTTCAGTGGCTGTACTCTCTCTCACAGCAACACCCAGCTGATCACTATTCAGCAGTGGTGGTAGTCACGATGCCTTCCTATGTCTACACTGGCTGCTTATTGTACATGTCTGTCAGTGTTAGAGCTGGATCCTGAATTCAACGCCACTTAGCTCCCAAGGTTATCTTTAATACTAATATAAAGAAATGGAGTTTATAAATTTTTTTTGAGTTTTGTTTTGTTTTTTATTTTTACAACACGATCATTTAAGCTGTGCTCCCTCAGGTTGCTTTTGTGGCTTATAATATAGTTCTCCTTCAAAATAACATTTCATGAAGTTTCCTCAGCCACTAATTTATTAATTCTTTGACACTTGGGTGATCTTTCACCCTGTGAGACTGGCTGACAATGGCTCAGACATAGTAAATAGCTAGTACATGGCTGTTGAGTTTTAAAATTATACTAATGTAGATACAGAATGGCGAAGACCTTGAATTTTTAAGTGGCCCTATATACCTCTATGCTATGAAGTGTAATAAAAAACTAATATTTGAGATTTCACAACTCAGATTCCTCAGAAATAACATTTTATAAAATTCTTAAAAATAAAATTATACTTCACAAGTCAAAAAAAAATTTTTTTGAGGAAATGGGAAAATGAAGTCATTCTTTCCACACATGCAAACTTCAGTAAGTGATAGGGTAAGCAGGCATCCTTCCTTACTTCAAGCTGAGATGGCATGCACAGCATTTCCTGAGGGCCGTTGAATGTTCTCCTCTGTCTCTGCTAATGAACCTTGTATCACCAGGTTGCTGGGCAGATCACGTTAGCATTGTGATTTACAACCAACCACTTTCTCTGTCTTCAGGGATAATTCTGGTTATTTCTTTGAATGATGACTGAATTGATTTCAGTATTGGGAAAGGCATCATCGCATGGTAACAGCATCAATTTCTTTCCAATTTTCAACTTCCACTTTGTTTCCATTTTTATCTGCAAATCTTGCCATCTCTATATGGCAGGATCATCAGGCTCTTTCTGGTCTACATCTCTGTAGTCAAGACTGCTCATGGCCTTTCACCATGGACTACCGTCCCTCTGTGACAATGCTCCAAAACACCAAGAAGTGGGGCTTCATCCTACCTCCTTCCTACATGCTAAGTGCTCTACAAGGCAAGCTTTCCCTAAGGCATTGCTTACACTCTGACCTAGCTTTGCATAGTCAATCGAAATAGATTCAGCCAGCAGCAAACAATATAGTGAGAGTCATTCACTTCAGCAACTGAACAGGTCTCTAAGAACTGTTCCTACTTGAGAGGCTCCCAAGGCACAGCCTGGCAGAAACCAAGATCACACATCTGATCCTGGCCTAGCCACCCCCCAGCAGAACAACCTGGGAAGGAATTTCAGGTTTCTTCACTTCTGAAACAAAACAAACTAATTTGCTCCCTTGTTGTATTTGGGGAACCCTGGCAACTTGTACAGGTATTTATAAAACCTTGAAGATTCAGGGAATTGGTCAGTGATAAAGCATGTTTTTAGCATGCTCAAGAAAAAGAAGAAGAGGAGGAAGAGGAAGAAGAAAGAAGAAGAAGAAGAGGAAGAAGAAGGAGAAGAAGGAGGAGGAGGAAAAGGAGGAGAAGAGGAAGAAGAAGGAGGAGGAGGAGGAGGAAAGGAAGAAGAAGGAGAAGAAGAAACACCCAAGAGATTAAAATATGACCCAAAACACAAGATATGGCAATTTCTTTTTTAGATACATAAGCATCCCTAAAATTTATCTGTATGAAAAGTTATACCCAGATGTTCTTAGAAAAGTTATTAATAGCCCAAAGAGCAGAATAATCCCAGTGTCCAGCACTGATGGAGAGATAAACAAATCTTAACATCTTCATATAGTGAAATATTACTCAGCCGTGAAAAGGCGGTTCTGAAAAACACTGCTACTACAACCATGCAGATGAGCCTTGTAAACAAGATAAATGAAAGAAGCCAGTCCTGCATCACATAGTAAATTACTTTATGATGAAATATCCAGAACAGGAAAATCTATACAGATAAAAAGTGGATTCGTGGTGCTGGAGCAATGGCTAAAAGCAAGCACTGCTCTTGCAGAGGACTTGAATTCAATTCCCAGCACCTACTCACAACCATAGGTCACTTCAGCCTCAAGGGATCTAATGCCCTCTTCTGGCCACCTTGGACACCTGTACTTTATGTCCACAAACTCCCCAAACAAACACAAATATGTAAAATTAAAATCTCTTAAAACGCATATTAGCAGTTGCTTAAGGGTATGTGTGAGGAGAAGAAAGAAATGGAGAAAGGATATAAGCAAGAGCCTACTGACTAGTAAGCAGATAAACAAAATGTGCCATATCCATCCCTGATAGTATATTATCCCATCATATGAAGGACATAGGGTGTGTACTAGCCTTCTGTCATAGCAACTACTACAGAAAGAGTGGCTTACACAACGTGCTTGACTGCTTCACAGTCTGGAAGACTACAAGTGCAGATCAAGGTTGTCCGAGTCAGAGCCTGGCTCTCTTCAGAAGGGCTCTCCTCGTAGGCAGAACGGAAGGCAGTCCACCTACTGCAGCATGCTCCTGTTATAGAGAGAAAGCCTTCTGGCATCTCCACCTACGCTGACACTGATCCCAGCAGACCAGGGCCCCATCCTTATGACCTCCTTAAATACTATTTCCAAATATAGCCACAGTAAGGTTCAAAAGTCAGGCTAGGGATGGCAAACCTCTCACCATCCACAAGTTCCTGAGTGGGAGGCCCTTGAACACCGAGGACAGGATAACTGAGAGACATGCCGCACAGCAGCCTATGACGTCTGTTTCTGTGTAATTCCTGTATACTGTGCAATTCTAGAGAAATAGATGCCTACTCCGGGTTCTCTAGAGCAGGAGTGGAAGGTGCTGGTGATCACCGCTACTGGGCCTGCAGTTTGGGAGTGTGGTGAAAAACATTCCAAAATTGATTTGATGGCAGTTGAACATCTCTGTAACAACACTAAAGACCCAGTAAATTGCACCATCCAAGTGGGTAACTGGCATGTGGTCTAAGTAAAGCTTTTAAAATAGTAAGAGCATGATGTGCAAGGTGAGGGCAAGAGCACAAAGACCTTTCGAAGGAAGCTCTAGGTTTGCTCATTAGTTGTGGAGGCCCAATCCAGGCTCTTCTTCTCCATTGTCCAAATCCAGAAGTCTGGGAGAGGTCTGCCATCTCTCAGCTTGCAGGAAACCAAAGTGATGCATCGCACAATGCCCAACATATCCAGTCTTGGGCAGATGGTCAATATTTAACTACGTGAGGCGAGACATATAGACTATAGTTTTCCAAAGTGAACCAGTGCCAAAGCTCAGACCTGGGAGCAGACAAGATGGCTCCAAGAGCAGCAGTATCTGCCACTAAGACTAACAACATGAGTTCAGTTCCTGACATTTCCATGGTAGAAAGAGAAAGCCAATGTCTGAAAGTTGTCCTCTGGCTTCCACCCGTACTATAGTGCATGCACATACACAAGCATGCACTCAGAAAGTGAGAGAGAGAGAGAGAGAGAGAGAGAGAGAGAGAGAGAGAGAGAGAGAGAGAGAGAGATGCCAACCCAATACCAGCCATTAGTACACACTTGGAAACACTCATTTGTCACTTTCCAGCAGACCCAGGGCCACTTTCTGAAATGTTGGTTGCACCATGAATGTGGTTCCAACTCAAAGAAAGACTTGTTAGTAAAAGCAGTATTGTCTCCAGTGTATGGCTACAGCACATTTCAGGTGATCAGAATGCTTCGAGGGCTTGTGCTGAGAACAGCCCCTCACTATTTACTGACACCCTGTCCTTGTCATGAAGCTCTTCACCTGAAGCAACGTTCGGTCACTGTTGGTGAGATCAACAAGTCTATCTCTGGGTCCCTGGGAACACACAAAAGGTAGAGGAGTGGAAGGCGCATTTGGGTATCGGGCTCCAGGATTCTGGCCTAAGATCATTTCAGGTTTAATTCTGCCTTACCTGTGCTGATGAACCATGGCAACAGTCAGTCAGACTGCTGGGTCGAAGGAGGAGGCGGTCCAACAGAAACACACAAAATTCAACATGGGACCCACCTCTCCCAGACTGTCTAAGGCAAGTTCCACCTCAAAAAACCATGGCAGGAACTCTGGGCCAAGAATGAGAGGTAAAAGTTCTGTTCTCAGCTCTGCTGTGGAGTGACCACACAAACAACAGGGACTCTGTCCTCGTCCCTGTTTGCATCACTAAAATATGCAGGGCCAATGTCCCCTTGATGGGGAGGCCTGGTGTCACTTGGAGGAAGGATAGCAGACTACTAAGAAGAGACTTGATACCCCAGCATCATATTCAGGGGGAGGAGGTCCCCCTCAATCACAGTCATAGGGAAGGGGAGTGGTGTGAAAGCGGGAGGGAGAGAGGAATGGGAGGATGCATGGGATGGGATAGAAAATGAGATGTAATATGAATGATTTCATTTTTCAATTAAAAAAAAAGATGTGCAGGGCTAGGCTAGCCAACAAAGCCAGAAACAGTCTCCATAACCTAGGACAACAGTCCACACATAAGAGCTGTACATTGTTCCGGTTTGGTTTCTGTTTCTATCGTTAACACCATGACCAAAAATAACTTAGGGAAGAAAAGAATTTATTTGGCTTATACTTCCTGGTCACAGTCTGTCATAGAGGCAAGCTGAAAACATCCCAAACAGAAACTGAAGGACCGCTGGTTACTGACACACATATCACCTCATGCTTAGCTAGGCTTTTTATACAGCCCAGACTCACCTGCCTAGGGATAGTCCCACCCACAGTGGACTGGGCTCTTCCATGTCAATCATCAGTCAAGACAATCTCTCACAGACTCGAATAGAGGCCAATCTTCCTGGACAATTCCTCAGTTGCCAGTTCCGCCTCCCCTTGAAAACTAGGAAAATGGCTGAGCTCTTACACTTGATGCAGAACCTGCCAACACAGGTCTGACACACATAAGCACATCTCACCTCAGGAAACAAGGGCATGCCTGTGGCTACACAGTAGAACCCTGGGAAAGGCATCCCCATAGGACTGGATATCCTGGGAGGCAGCGACCCGCCCATCAGCCGACAAGCACATCCCTCTCTCTGGAGCCATGTCTGTCACTATGTGAAGGGGATGTCATCCCTGAACTCAGGTGTGCATTATTCTATTGGTGCCTGTGGTAGGACACTGCGATTTCCAGCTCTTGGAAAGCCTCCTGTTTTTGAAATGCGTCCACTCTCCCCCACCCCCACCCTCCTTGTGCCCCCGCCACAGTTCAGTAGCTGAGCCCTGAAGATGCATCTGGTTTGCTAGAACACAGGCAGCGGCACTTAGGTGGAAAACCCAGCCCTCCTGATTCGTGGCAGGGAGTCTGCCAGAAAGACAACTACTGCGGGCTTTGTGCTGAATTCTAACACTGAATTCAGAGCACGAGTAAGAGGACAGAACACAGGGTGAAACACCTGCCGAACATTCTGGAAAGATGGTGTGAGTGAACTGTCACTGAATGGATCCCTTTTAGAAGTCCTAGTGAAAAAGGAATTCAGTGCACTCCAGAGACATCCATTTAAAGACAACGCTGACTAAAAAAGTAGGAGAGGTGCTCATAGCATGCAAAGTTCCTTATGTGCATATTACACACATGCACGCAGATGAAAGACCATTTATAAGTGGCCTTCTACTACTGTGAATTACTAAATCCAGCTATCAATAAAAATATAATATTCATGCATTCAAAGAATGAATTAAGCGACCAGTTTTAACTTCACTTACTCATTTTGTTTTCTAAACTCTACCCTCTCAAATAGCTTTTGAGGGGCATCTTTCATGTATTTTAAAAGATCTGTTTTCAGACATAAACTTATTTTAAGGATTAATGCATTCATAAAACACACACACACACATACACACACAGTAGGATGAATAGATAAAGATAGATAGATAGATAGATAGATAGATAGATAGATAGATAGATAGATAGATTGCAAATCCTTATTGTGTTTGAATAAGAAATGTCCCCTATCCAGGTGTGATAGCACATGCCTGTAATCCCGGTACCCAAGGAGGCAGAGGCAGGAAGATCTCTGTGAGTTTAAGATCCGCATGGTCTACAAAGTGAGTCCAGGACAGGCATGGCTACACAGAGAAACCATGTAAGTGAACTGGGGAAAAGGAAGGAAGGAAGGAAGGAAGGAGGAAGGAATGTAGGAAGGAGGGTAGAAAGGAAAGAAGGTCTTCCCTTTGGCTCGTCTATTTAAATATTTAGTCTGCAGCTGGTGACACTGTGGGAGGAAGGCTACGCAACCTTTAGGAGGTAGATTCTTGCTGGAGGAAGTATCTCACTAGGAGTGGGCTAATTTGGGCCTTGAATGAAAAGGACTGAGTGTTCCACATACTAACACTACATATGCCACTGGCTTTAGCAGTTGAAACCTCTATAACCTTGGCATCTTCCTCTACACAAATGAGAACTCTGGACAGAGCACTCTGTTTGCTTAGCCCATCCTGTATCCAGGCCAATAAAAACACGCGATTCAAACCGCCATCTAAGCCCAGGCTGAAGCTGCCTATGTCACCGTGAGCTGCCATGGCGTAATGAGCCAGTGTGACACTGTGTCAACATGTGAGTGACATTTTTATTGCATAGCTATAAAAGCCTGGCACAAAGTACTAAGTAGAGGAAATTACTACAGTCGCTCAAATTCCTTAAAAATCAAACTCATCAATTCACATGAGCTGGTACAATAAATTCAAGTGCACCCAATTAGTATATGATTAATTTGTATATTTTTTTAAAAAGAATAAAATTAACATTTGTTTTTAATAGATATGAGCCAGTTTTTAAAACTGTAAGTTAAATAACCTGGCAAATATTCAAAGTCTGGTCTGTATAGTAGTAATTCTCAACTAAATACATGCTGGAAGTATAAATAGTAATACTAGTTCACATCTGCACAGCAACAACTCTGTAGTGTCTCTTTAGCTACTTTTAAAGAGAACTATGCATGCCTATGCTATCTACAAACTACAACAAATACAAATTCAAAAACTGTATTACTTATACCACGTAGTATTTCCCCTTTAACCGTCCACTGGTAACTTTTTCCAGGTTTAAATGAAAAGTCTGTGAACTTCATCTTGCCTTCTCTAACCTCTCCTGGGTTCCCCTGGCTCCTGCCCATTAAGCCCTCTGGCCACCCCCCTCCCCCCGCCGGCTATCAAGGGTTTGCTGTTTCCTGGTAGGACCACAGACATCTGAAGTCCAGCCACAGGTGCAGGAAGCTGAGGTGGGGAGAGGCGAAGGTCACCGAAGGGAAGACTCATTCACGTAAGAATGCAGACAAGCAGCAAGCTCCCAAACAAAGGCAAAGCGCACACAAGGGAGAAATGACCACTCCTGGGTCACAGACGGACAAGACAAAGAGGTAAAGTCTGCAAAGTTCAGAACCAGTTCAATGGTCTCTTCACCTCTCTCCAGTACTAGGTTTCCATAGCTATGCAGTGCACTGCAGCTCCTACCACACAAGACTGAAGCGCAAAACCAGCCAGCGTGCCTGCTGGTGCACCATGGGAACTAAGTTACATTAAAGAGGCAGTGGGTGAAGCTCTGGGCACCAGTGCTGGGTGTCTATACATGACAGCTATGTACTGGAGATTTCAGAGAGCTAGAAGGACTTGGAAAATTCTTACCACAAAGAAATGATAATCATTGAAGGGAGCAAAGGTTTGTCCTGGTTTAAACATTACATGGTGTCTTTGATATTAGCATTATATACAACCCTGCTGGCACAGTGGGGGACCGGAGAGACAGCTCAGTGCTTTAGAACATCCATTCCCCCTGTGGAGGACCAGCGTGAGATTCCCAGTGCCAACAGCCTCACAACTGCCTATAACTCCAGTTCTAGGAGGATCCGACAACTCTGGCTTCCAGGAGCACCTGCCTTTCTGGGCACACACCCCTACAGACATACATGTTAACCTAAATTTAAAAAAGACTAATAAAACTAGAAGTATAAAGATGTTTAATTTTAATTTCAAGTTAAAATTTCAATGTAAGGTATGGTATTGTTGCTGACATTGTGTTAAAGGGTACACCATCTTGTAATTGCTTGAACAAGCAGTAGTCTCAGGACACGCTAAGACCAGGCTCCCTTAGCTACCATGCCTGGGCTCCCGCCCACCAATTATGTTCTAAGACATGTTCTTGCCACTGAAAGTAACGTGATGAACGAAACCAAGCAGAACATTCTTACCCTCCTACCAGGCAGAGACAGACAGGAAGACGGCCAAAGCTGAGTACACAGTGTCAAAGGTGTCACGTCCTGTGCAGCTACAATTTACAAAGAGTGGCCCCAGGAGGCCTTCTACAGCAGATAATGAAGACTTGACAGAGGTGAGAAACCATGTAGCTATCTGCAGAAGAGCATTCTGGGAAAGGCTGGAGCAGAAGCATCTAGAAAGAAGTGTCTGAGGAATAAGGGACACTGCTGAGTCGGGGAGGCTTAGTTGGATCTGGCCTGAGGAGACTCTTCTGACTGTTGGGATGGGATTCACTGGAGTGCTTTGTGATGGCTAGGTGGATAAAGGCACATGCACTGGGTGACTAAAAGGAATCCGTGGTAGATTTTATGCAACTCCATCAATTGCATGCTCCAACGTAAGCTTATTATGGTCACTGCAGACTCTGGTGAGAGTACACTTAGCATCAGGGAAGGAGGAGTAGGAGGACCACTCTGCTGCCAATCCTTCGGGACAGCGGCTAGTTGGTAACAGTTGAATTCTGGGTTCATTTTTTCAAAGAAATATGGTACCAACAGGATTTTGTGATGGATCCAATGGTCAGAGCACAAAGCAAATGCAGCTAAAGATAGCTCCCAAGGATTTGGCATTGAGGAACTACAAAGAAAAGCCCTTCACTGGAATAAGCAAGACATCAGGCTGAGGCCTTATCTGGCCTGTCACAGCTTCCTGTCCCTGCCAGTTAGCACCAAGGGTCCTGCCCACAACTTCCTGTCCCTGCCAGTCATCAGCACCAAAGGTCCTGCCCATTTTCAGAATAAAAATGAGCCCATGACAGAAAATACCTTAATGGCTCCGACAGCCAGACACGGCCCCTTTCTGAACAACTGTTGGGTGACCACTGCCTTTGCTTCCTTAAGGGCTGCACCCACACGACTCCTGCCCAGCAACACTCCTGTGGGCCAAATGGAGCACTCCAGCCACCTTCTAGGGCCCACCATTCTCTGCGGCAGTGCTCAGCCCTATATCGATTTCCTACCTCAAGTTTTCCTCATGATAAGATCTAATGTGTAAATTTACTGTAATTCTTCCTTCCATATTTTGTCTTTATTTTCTGTTTCTCCCTCATCCTTTGAACTCCCCTCCCTGCCTCTCGGCTACACGGCCAGGACTGACACTTAGTTTCTCTACTCACTTCTGCACTGGCCTCTCCAGCATCCTGTTCCGTGAACAGATTAGTGGGCCAATCCATCTGTCAAGCACTGCGCTTCTGTGTTTTCTTGTTCCCTACATCCTAAACCCCAGCCGTATAGCCATAACCACAAGTCACACATGTGTGGCCCTCCTGGCAGCCACACCAAGCCCAAGCTAGGTGCTCTGTCTTCATGGTTCCTCCTCAGCAAACTGCTCTGTTTAAATGCTCCTCGCAGGAAGAATAGGATAACTACACATGGAAACCAGTCAAGAGGTTCCTCAAATAAATAAATAAATAAATAAATAAATAAATAAATAAATAAATAAATAAATAAAAGGCTAAAAATAGAATTACCATATAATCCCACGACAGCCAACTCCTGAGAATATATGTGCTCTTCAGAAACCTGCTGACTACCAGCCTGTCCTGTCTTATCTCATCCTAATGTCCAGCCAAAATCACATGATCCTCTCTATGGTCTTGCTGTTCCTCTAGGAAGCCGTTTGCAGGCACCCCTCCGCACCCTTGTCACCCAGTTCCCTCTGGTTGGTGACTCCTCCAGGTCCCCCCCTTTCCCTGTGCCACCCACAGATCAAAGTCCAGCTTAAAGCCTCTCCTTTCCCAGGAAGCAGTCCACACATCACACAAAGCAAGATTGTGGCTGGCAACTCTCCTGCCCCTGCACCCCAGAATCCACTGTCCGTATCATCCTTGTGTGACCTACAACAACGATTCTCAAACCGTGGTCCCGAGACCAGAGCATCAGCAACATTTTGTTAAAATGCAAGTTCCTGGCCCCACACTAGACCTGCTGACTGGGAACCAGCAATCTGATTTGAGAAGCTCTCCTCTCCGGGAGAGACTAAGCCACGCCTGCATTTCAGAAGCTCTAACTCAGAAACCCCTGCCTTACAAGCTTTATCTTGCCAAACACAAACTGTTGTCTATGACGTACCTGTTGTTGGAAAACCGGTTGTGCAAATGTTGTTTCCAGCAATTTCATCACAATAAACACCAAGTGAATTTTACCTCCAACCACTCATTTTTAAAAACAAAGCAAAAGCCATTACACTAAATGACAAAAGCATTTGTTTTTACCAGGCGTCAACAAAAATAAGTTAATATTGCTTTAATCAAAAGATTATATAAGTATTAAGTAAATGACAAATAAATTTAATTAATAATTAAAAAATTACTACCATTAGGAGTACTACAAATTAGGAGAGGCTCTTCTTTTGTATTTCCTTTATGTTTCAGCTTTAGAAAAATAGTTGTGAAATTTTCAGGCAGCATTTAAATGATAAATATAAAAGAAAGTGCCTAAGTAAAACAAGTCTCCAAAACAAGAAGGCTGGAGTGGGAAGGAGAACCAAGCCAGACTGAGCTTAACATCCTGCTTCCAGGAACTCCAGAACAACAAGTTCCACGCTTAGCACAGCCACTTCCTCCTCCTTTGCCAGTCCTAGTCACTCAGGTGACTGCCAGGATGCGCAGCTCTTCACACACTCCAAAGCAATGAAGTCAGCAAGTTAGGCGGAAGTCCTTGAACCCGGAAGTCAAGGCAGACAGTCTCTCTCTCTCTCTCTCTCTCTCTCCAACTTAGTTATTCAGATATTTGTCACAGGGACAGAAAGCTGACAACACATCCACTCTGCTCATTTTGCCTCATTCAACTACTGTCTTGGGTGCTTGTCGTGTTTCCTGCTCCGTTCACCTACTGCAGGCAGAACGCAGCAGGAGTTGCTGTGAGGGGGTCAGTCCATTGTATTCTAGACTTTCTTTCATTGCCTAAAGGTCCAATGTTCCATACAAGAGCTACTTATTTTTAATATGGTTGTTTTATGTGATGAATATAGAGATGAAACCTGAATGCCAAAAAGTGAACAGAAGTCCCCTCAAAATGGAGGCTGTATATATTTTTGACACTATTTGGGTTTTTATAGAACCTGCTATTTCCACATATTAACTTTTAAAATGTTAAAACAATGAAAAGTGTATTTTGTCATACGTAAGTATCTAATGCAACTTACTTCTACCTCTAAGACACTTATTCTTATTGCTACCCTTTTTTTAAATGTGTGTCATTTATTCAATCCATACAAGCACCCCATGAGAAGACCAAAACCATTATCCCCTGGACCCTCAGGTTGTGGAGAGAACCGCCTCCCACAAGCGTCCTTTGACCTCCACACAATTACCTCTCTCCCTCTCTAAAAGTGATTAAATATTTTTTAATAAAATATACTTTCAGAACGTGGTTTCCCAATGTTCTCAAGAACTTTTCTACAAAAAGAGATGGCCTCCTTGACATGGAAGCAAACTCTTGAGAGAGAAAAAAAGATGAAGGTATGGCTAGAAAAAGAAAAAACAAATGACAACAGCAACTCGTGGGGAGCGCTCAGGCTGGGGATGAGCTTCGCACACACAGTCTGGGCACGAGCTTTGCGCACACAGTCTGGGGACAAGCTTTGCAGGAAGAGAGCTGGAGAAAAGAACAGTAATAGCAGAGAGAGGAACTCAGGTCTTGGGGAACACAAGTGGCCTGACTTCTGAACAAAACATCCGAAAAGAAATTATATCTATACCTTAAAATCATAATTTCACATATTGTTTTTAAAACCAATACAATAACCAGATAGAAACCAAGTTAACTCCAATGCACCGTATCCAAGGAACCATGCACTCCTTTTTTGTGAGTGTCAACACAAACCTAGGAGCCACCTCAAAGCTCAGCACTGTACAGGATGACTGTGGTCTCCAGTTATTGCTCAGGAAAAAAGTCAAGAGATAGTATTAAGCTATACGTGAGTTGATACAACATGACACATAGATAAAACATTACCAATTAGAGATGAATTCCAGCTAAGTGAAAAAAATAAACTTAGAGAGCTGAATTAATAACAGGAAGTGATGGACTCTATATAATAGCCAATTTGATACAAAAGGCAAAGACTGCCCTAAAAAACAGTGAATGTTCTGTTTAATATTCTCATTTGGTTTCTGGTTTTTGTGTGCTTTGAATTTGGTGGCGACACTGCTTGGACCCGAACTGAAGACCTCACGTACTCAAGGCAAGTGCTCTTCTCCTGAGCTACGCTCCAGCCCAACATCTCTACAGTTTAAGTTCAAGCTATCTTTTTGTTTCACAGGGGCGTATATAATATAAAGTGACAGCAGGCAAAATAAGGAAGTTCTGGGAAGTCCAGGGGAAGCATGAGATCAGGGCAAGAAATAGAGTCACACTCAGTTCCATTGTACAGCGAGCACATTATGTGACAGGTTGGAGTATACATTCAAATTGAGTTTTTAAAAAGCCGTTGTATAGAAAAGGAAGAAATTGAAATAAATGAAATAACAGGTAAAATATTACTCATGGAATACATCTTAAATGATTCGAATTCTCTTTTAAAGAAGAGTTTATTAAATCCAAAAATGAAGTCTATTTTTATTACTGCCCAACGATACTGCAAAAAGCAATTAAGGTAAAGTTTAGGACAAAAAGAAAATTAAATATATCGAGCAAATACTATGTGAAACACATAGGAAAGAAATTGACCATGCTCATTAGGAAAAGTTATTTTGTAAAACAGAGTTTATTTGTGTTAATAAAATCATAGTCTGCAAAACCATTACTAAACTTTCAAAAGTTAATTTCTGAGACCGGCCTCACACTTTTTATGTCATCACCATGAACTCTCAGTCGTACGTAGGTGAATGCTGGGATTACATGTGCTCACCGCCACAACTGGTAACACACTGCGAGATGAAATTTAAAGTCTTGTTGTCAGATCGCAAACCAGTGACCGCCTGCTGCTTTCCTTGCAGCCCCTATAGGTCAGATCCTGAGGCAGTTCCCACCTGATGCTGTCGGAAATATACACAAGCCCCACTTAGAAGGGCTTCAGCTCACTGTTCTCATATGGAAACTTGGACGTCTGGGGAGACTGCAGAGGCTGTTTTCAGGAACATGTGCTGCCTGTGTGTATTCAGGTCTTCCCTGTTTCTCTTGACAGGTTTTAATTCTTCATATAGGGCCTGAAGGTTTTTTACTAAAATTTTGTTATTCAAGACCCCACCTCAAAAAAAAGTACATAAAAAATGCTGTCGGTTTGGATATATTTGCTTTGTATCTAGCCATATTTCTGAATTATTGATGGAAATTGTTTTCATTCATTCATAATATTCTTCTGGTTATGCCATATTTATTATTGATTCTCCTACGTGTATATGTTCTTCTTTTGGTGGTTAAGGTTATATTAGTAATTATAATTATACTTAACTCTGATATCCTTATATAACTCTTTTACATGAGTATATATTAATTAAGGATTTTGTTGTTATTGTTTTTGCAGCTGCATGTAATAGAAAGTACAGTGAAGAGAGGTTTAAACAGTGTGAACATTGTAGCATAAATAGAAGACTGGCATGGGGTCAGGTCCAGAGTTCCTTGGGCTAGCTGGTCAATAACCGAAGAACCTAATCTAGTTTATTTGAATGTCCCCGAAGGTCCATAGGTTGAAGGTTTGTGCTCCCAGGAAGCATCATTAGGGGCTTCTGGAATCCTTGAGAGGCAGTAGGAGGTCTTTTGATGCTTCTGGACATGCCCTCGAAGGGGAGTAAGACTCCCAATCTCTCAGCCACTCTTTGTTTACTGACTCCTCTGTAAATAATTGGCTTTCCGTGTGCTCTTGCTATGACATGCCCCCCTTAAGCAGAGTTCCGAAGCAATGCAGCCAACCCACTTTGGACTTGAGCCTCCCAAACTGTGAACCAAAATAAGTATTTTCTTTACAAATGTACAGCTTTGGCTATTTCATCATAGTAAGTCAAAGCTGACCACTCGTCTGCACTGGTTTTCCTGTGATTCTCTGGGCTTCCCAGTGACAAGGAGCAGACAGCTGCAGCAAGTCAAAGCAGCAGTCTTTACAGATGATCCTAGTCCAAGCAGGGAAAGCCTCTGTGTAGAAGTCCACATGAGCATCTACTCAGCCTCCTCAAGTTCTCTGCTTAAACAGCTTGTGTCATATTACTTGCTGCTCTGGTTGGTTTTGTCAGCTTGACACAAACCTAAACATATCTAGGAATCTCTATTGAGGAACTGCCTCTGTCAGATTAGCCTGTAAGCAAGCCTGTGATGCAGTGTGTGTGTGTGTGTGTGTGTGTGTGTGTGTGTGTTGCAGTTTCTTAATTAGTGATTGGTATGGGACGGTCCAGCTCACTGTGGGCGGTGACACCCCTGGACAGGGGTCCTGGGGTATATAACAAGGTAAATTGGCCAAGCCATGGGGAATAAGCCAAGAAGCATTGTTCCTCCATGGCGTCTCCTTCAGTTACTGACTCCAGGTTCCTGCCTTCAGTTCCTGTCTAGGCTTTCTCCAATAATGTACTTTGATTGGCGCGGGGAGGGATGTAAAAAACAAAACCCTTTCTTCTCCAAGTTGCTTTTGTTCATGTCATTTATCACTGCAATAGAAACTAAGACATTTGTTTACAACACTCATCAACAAAATAATAGAATCATTATGACTGGCGTGGAAAAGGGACTGATGACGAGGCTCCGCAGATTGCTGGCAAAACTAACCTGAGATCCACCACCAGGCCTCTGGTGTCTGGAGAAATCCAACTCTACAAGCTGTCCTCTGGCTCCACATGTGGGCTGTGAGGCATGCACACATGTACACACACAGCAACATGCTAAACAAACATTTTTTTTTAACAAAGGGGGTGGGCAATGACTGAATTAGCCCAGTCTGGTGAATCCACCTGACTTGACCCAGACTGTGCAGACCTCAGCTTCCAGGCTTAGCCTGGTTCATACATCCTGTTGGCTGGTTCATTCAGTGTGATAAATTATCTCTCACCCCTCATCAAAGAGGCGTCTTTGTGCAACAGATGGAGATTATTACAGAGACCCATAACTGGCCAGAAGTAGAGATTAAGAAGCTAGGAGATGCTCAGCTTCCACGGCTACATCTGCACCAAAACCTCTCCACCCAAAGCTCTGGGATAATCATAGAAGAGGGGGCAGGATGTCTGCTCAAGCTGAAGGATCTGTTGCTAGGTAGGATCCCCTAGGCATGACAAGGAAAACACTCTCATGACACTACACCAATATGGCTGCCTATAAAACCAGTGTAACGACAACAGTTGACATGCCAATGCGAAGAGTGAAAAGTCCACAGGCCTCACCCCTAGATAAAGAGCTACAGATGATGGTGCATTCCTTTAGTGCCAGAACCTGGGAGGCAGAGACAGGTGGAGCTCTATGAGTTCAAGGCCAGCCTGGTCTACAAAGTGAGTCCAGGACAGCCAAGGCTAAACAGAAACCCTGTCTCAAAAACAAAACAAAATGTCTAGCTGACTTCGCTGTCAAGCCATCACCTGGGTAACCAGCTGCATGCCAGCACCATCATTAGCATTCACCTTTCTGGCTTTGAAAGGCTTGGGAACAGGTTGAAGATGAGCCACTTTGGGCACAAGTCTGCAAGGCCGGTGTTGCCCTCAACCCTCCTATCTTGATTCCTCCTTGAGTCTTTGCTTCATGCACCAAGCTGGGATCACTTAGAGAGGTTCTGGGGATCTCAAGTCTCCTAACATTGAGATAAGTGCGGCCACATCTGTGCCAGTTCCCACGCTTTTCATCACTGCCCCAAAGCTTATAAAAGCTCAGATTCTATTAATGCCATGTTTATAGTGAAATCTCTATTCATTAAGACCTGAGAAAGAAAGTCAATTTAATACATTCGGTTTTCAAAGATTCTATCCAGTGAAACCATAGTCCATTGCAGTCATAGCTGATTACTGTGAAGCAGAGGCCTTTATCTACATTTTAAAAGGGGAAAGCTTAGCAAAGGGGATCTGGTGGAAAGCATCAAAGGCATGATAGATTTAATTAAACAGTATTTTGAAGACATGTTACAAATGCTTCTGCCACGCTGCCCTGGCCCAGGAATGTTATTAAACTGCCCAGTCTTCAAATCCTATGGGCAGAGAGCGCCCACAGAGAGTTGTATACTCTCACTGAAGCCGGCCAAAGCCTAGAAGCTACAAATGAAAGAAATACACATGTGTCCTCAGAGGCAGGACAAAGGGACTCTTCCGTCAGCCCCTGAGACCTGCTTTATAGCTAAAGCCTGTGACTATCCCTGTGACGCAGCCTCATGCAGGTCTCTGTGCCCCAGCAGGAGGTAACGGTGAGCCTGTGCTCCCTAAATAGCAGTGGCCCCTCTCCTTGTCTCTTAACAGGGTGAACAATCCAACTGGGATGGCACATCATGGCCTGTGTACTGAGCAAGTGATGGAATACACAGATGTCAACACATGGTAACTGTGCCCTTTGGCATCTCATCGCTAAAGCCACTGATGGCTGTGTAGTCAAATGATTCTAAAATGAGAAATCTGGATGACACAGAGAATAAACAGAGCAAGACAAGCAGGAGACTCTAATATTATCCAGGAGATCAGTCTGCTGGTCCAGCTGCAGCTGTGGTGTTCAGATACAAGAGTCTAAGTAACAGAGTTTATGCATCGACCCGGGTCTGAAGCTGGGTGTGTAGAGTTGACGACACCACAGCTGCTCCTTTGTTGGGGTCAGTATTCTGGCCTCATGTACTAGGCTCAACACTAATCTCATTTCAGCTCTGACAGTGTAGAACCAAATGAAAACTCCAGAGGCCCAAATTCCTCTTAAACCAAGAACACACTTCCCTAGAATTCAGACCACAGTTCCGGCACAAAAATGGTGTCTCCACTGTATCATTTGAAAGTGGGGTGTAATAATAACACAGAGCTTTCACTTTGTCATTACTTTTAATGGGCTTTGCATCAAATCAACCCAGGTTCAAAACCAGAGTCTATAATTTTGGAAACCCCTGTCTTTATACCTGTAAAGCCACAATAATACATCACTACAAAATGTGCCTGCAATAAAACAATTTGGCAGTTATTAAAATGCTTAGTCCATGCTTGTAACATATGTCATATTAGAAATATCACGTGGCATATTATAAATATAAGTGATGTATAATACAGCTGCTGCTAAGTTATTTCTACTGTAGTAATGTAAGTATTGCGATTTTTATCTTTACTGTATAAATTACTACAGATCATTTGACCACAGTCACGTATTCCTGTGATCTAAGAGCTGCAAAGCTGAGAACAAACTCTAGGAGCAGAGCTTGTTCCACGGAAGCCCTATGCTGCCCTCTGAGGCCTTGACTAATCCACCCGCAGGCTACCTGGCACAAACAGTCTCTGAGGCCTATGCTGGTTTGATTAACCTTCTGCCATGTATCCTAGCTGCTCTGAAGTAAAGGCCAAGGTCTCCTTGCCTCTGCAGGATCTCCACACCATGCAGGCAGCTCGGAGTCGGTTTGTACTGTTCAAAACTATGCCAGTGACTGGAGGAGATACCTCAATGGCTCCTATCCAACTCTGCTCCAGCTATCAAACATCTTACACCTTCCTTCCCTCTTTCTCGGGGTTCTGGACCACAGCAGCTGCTACAGTCTGCACTTCCTTGAACGACTAGAGCTACCACGCCCTTCTGCTCCTTGTGGTTGCTGCTCCTCACCACCTGTCAGTGTTACCCACGGGGTCCCCTGCTCCTGGAACACGGGAAAGCTCCTTTGCATCAGTGAACAGAGCTGTTTTGAATATCTTGTCTTCCCCAACTCTCCAAGGGGACATCAAATATCACTGAACTTCATGTAAGGTAGTGAGAGACGTCAATTTTCTAAGTTAAATTGTTATACGGAGAGTGCCATTTGTGACAGAGCTGGTGAAAGGCTCTCAACAGAAGGGCCAAGAGTGCACACCATTCCACCTTTTGGATAAATTGTACCTCATGTATCCATGGCTGCTTTCCTAGCCCTCCCTATGCCCATCTTTTATGGGGTGTCAGAAGCCTAAATCAGCTAAACAGATACTAGGAGCTGTGGCTTATCACAGTTCCCTAGCACTTGTGGATGCAGACTCCTAGGTCCCAGGTTTGATGTATTCAATTACAGTTTGCAAATGAGAATTCCTTAGTTAAGCCTTACACAGCCCTGTAGCTAAAGCAAGGACAGTGAAAAAAATCCAAAAAATTCGGTCCTCAATTACCATGAGAAATAAAATCTACAGGGTAAAGCGATACACAATAGATGCAGTGTCTTCATTATCTTTCTTGTTGTTGTGATAAAAATGCCCCAACAGAGGCAACATAGGGGGAAGTGCTGAAGTTAGCTCACAAATGAAGAGGTACACCATCGTTGTGCGGTGCATGAGGGGGACACAATGACTGGAACATGAGGCAGTTGGTCACATGATGTGCGGTGCATGAGGGGGACACAATGACTGGAGCATGAGGCAGTTGGTCACATGATCTCCATAGTCAAAAGGCAGAGAGGAGTGAATTAATGCATGCATGCTTTTCCTCAGCTCAGTTTCTTCTCCCTTTTTATTTTATTTTATTGTTTCACACAATCCAGGACCCAAATCCGCTTGCAGGGTGGTTCTTCCCACATCAGTTAACATACCAAACCAATGCCCAACAGACACACCCGGAAGTCAATCTGGACAATGCTGCATTGAGACTCCCTTCTCAAGGGATTCCAGGCCAGGCCAAACTGACAATTAAATCTAATTTGCACACACAGTGAGAACGTTCTACTCTGGTTCAACTAATTTTTTTTTTCAAAGAGTTGATTGTGTACAATACGTTAAACTCTATAACTCATGACAATTTGAAAAATATAGAAAACAAAACAAAACACAATGATTTACCCATAGAGGGAGAATGGGAGTGGGAGTTACTGAAACCACAGGAAAGTGAGGAATGGTTTAGCTCAAGGAAGACTTGCCAAATTAAGAGGTTAGCCTTCTGCTGTGAGCCACAAGAAGCATTCACTTCATGAATGAGAATATACAAGGATGCTCAGATAGACCTTGCCTTTGTAAGGATTACAGTGTCCTCCAGGGGAAGGAGGCAGTGACAAAGGGCTCCTTACAATTAGCTCTGGAGAAGAATTCCAAGCTGAGGGAAGGGCACAGCAATGAGTAAATGCACCAAAGACTAAGAAAGGAGACAGCTGATGAGAAGTGGCTGCAGACAGTGTCTCCTGGTCCTGCCTCCACAGCCTTTCTTTTCAAGGCTTCATTACCCATAGGACCTTAACCTGAAGGAAGCTATGACTCTGGAAGACAGGGCATGCTCTCATGTCCTATCTTACACCCTGAGTGAGGTTGGTGGCATCTAATTTCACCTTAGTAAAGTATGGAGTTGGAGTATGCCCATGGGCTTTACATGAAGGCATGCTCCACAGGCTGCAGGGCAAATCCCCCATCAGACACCAAGTGGCACTTCTAAGACCCTCACCTCTTCACCAAACTGTACTCAGGAGTACAGGATGCCCAAGGCCAGTGGAGAGCAGCGGGCAGGGTGGGGCGGAAAGGAGCTCAGTCAGTGCTTGGCATACTGGCATGAAAACCTGAGTGCAATCTCCAGAGTCTTTTTTAAAATACATATGTTATTTTTTTTAAAAGCCAGGTACGGTTGCACAGGCTAGTAATTCCTAGGCTAGGAAAGAACAGATGGGTGGATTCCTAGGAATCAAAAGGCCGCCAGCCTAGCCTACTTGGTGAGTCCCAGGCCACCGGAAGACTATCTAAAGCGACAGTGAGTGGACAGCACCTGGGGCACTATACCCAAATCCTCAGTAAGTCTCCTAACCCACACCTTTGCTTCTACAGCTCTAAAATGTCAATAGCACACTACTGCAAAAACATGACTGCAATGACTGACAATACAACAGCTAGTGCAGTGTCTGCTACACTGCAAATGGCTATAAAAGATCTTTACATTTTATAATGTATGTAACACTATGAATGTCACATGCAATAGTATAAATATTACACATGTACAGACTCACACACTTCAAAGAAAGCAGAAAGCGCCACCAGAGTCTGCCCCTTCCAGGTAGTGAAGAGGGGAGCTCCCTACAAGTGCCACTTGGTATCTGGTGGGGGATTTGCCCTGCAGCCTGTGGAGCATGCCCACATGTATGTTCCATCTCCATACTCCACTAAGGTGAAATTAGATGCCACCAAAGTCACTCGTATCACCACCGTGCACTTTAGTGCATCTTTCCCACCCCAAACAGATCCCTCATGCTACTTTCAGTCCTGTCTCAATCCTGTGTCTCCGCATTTGCCTTTTCTGGAAGAGTCATACACACAGAATACTACAGTGAGCAATCTTGTGTTTCACTCCTTTTGTATCATTTTTAAAAGGGCTGTTTTTCGTGTTACATTTCACACCCGCACTTTGTTTTTATTGCCAACTAGCATTCCATTGCATGGGGTCAGATTCTGTTTCCCTTTCCATCAGCCGAAAAATATTTGAGGATGTTTGCCACCTTTTGGACACTGTGGGTGACTCCACTATGCACAATTATGTGCACATTTTTAAAGGGCTGTATGCTTTCATTTTGCTCCTGTGGGTATCTACAACTGGACCCACCAGGTCATATAGGAGGTTTCCATTTGGTCTTTTAAAAAGTAAGCCCAACAAAAAGTAAAATAAAATAAAGCCCAACTATTTTCCAAGATATCAACCCACACTGTTATTCCATCTGCAATATAGAAGTATACCAGTTGATCCATATTCCCGGGTCTGCCGTACCTTTAAATACATCTATATATTTGCTGTAGATACAACATAGTTAATAAAGTCTGGACAAGGTGATCTTTGAACTGCAGAGTTCACATAGCCTCGCAGTGTATTCAGATTCCAAATTTCACCTGAGTGCATGTTTACACTATTTGAAAGCATGTTAAAAGTGGTGATATCAAAAGTCAATGCCAAAGACTCATAATCATAGGAGGAAAACATTTATCAAGAGAGAGAGTTACCAAGGAGCCACGCAGGACAACTGAGAGTGTGCCACATGCATGACACAGAGTCCCAAACAGGACAAAACCATACCAGTGAATCCCACGGAATGCAAACAAGTGCTGGAGGTCAGAGAACAGCTTCTTTAAATTTGAGTCTCTTTGTGCTGTATCAGTTGATTAAGACAAAAAAAAAACCAAAAAACACCGACCTCACATGCAGAAAGAAAAGAGAGACTTGGCCTTACAGAGACAGAGGGCCTACGAGTCACAGAAAAGCCTTGAAAGTATCAGACTCCCTTTGATTCCTAGTTAGGATACCATTGCTGTGATGACACACCTTGACCAGAGTAACTTGGAGAGGAAAGGGTTCTTTTGGCTTATATTTCCATATCAGTCCATCATTTAAGGAAGCCAGGACAGGAACTCAAACAAGGCAGGAACCTAGAGGCAGGAGCTGCTGTAGAGGCCATGGAGGAGTGCTGAGCACTGGCTTGCTCCCCATGGCTTGCATGGCCTGCTTTCTTATAGAAGCCAGGACCACCAGCCCAGAGTGGTACTATGCACAATGGGCTGGGCTCTCCCCATCAATTACTAATTAAGAAAATGCCCTACAGGCTTATACAGCCCAGGATCATGAAGGTATTTTCTCGGTGCCAGCTCTCTCCTTCCAGATAACTCTAGGTTGTTTCAAGTTCACATACAACCATCCAGCACACTTAGCAAACACGTACATGAACTAAGAGAGCTGGTAGAATTGGCAAAGCTTGCATCCCCTTCCCACATAGAAAGCCATCTCTATCTGAGACATGGTCTCTGCTTCACTAAGCTTGTATTTCGAGTAGCACCATGCTCCGTTGGACTTGCATTGTCCCCCCCCCCCCCATTCACAGAGGTGCTTCCTCCGAGGAAGGCCCCCTTTCCTTTCTAGTGGTGAGGACCTATGCTAATGGTGTAGGAGTATAGTTTCTGGTACAGTTGGTTATAGAGAGGGCTGGGTAGGGTTGGGTAGTCATCTGGGCATGTCCCCTAATATTTCTCCTGCTAATGTTCAGTCACTCAAGAAAAACAAGAAGAACTTGGAAGTGAGCTAACAAGACTTCCTCTTCTTCCAGCCCCTCTTCTAAAACAGGTAACATCCCTATTTCACACCTATACTTCTGATCCCTAAATAAAAATTGATTAGGTCCAATAAATCATGGCTACAACAAACATTAGTGTAGGTTATGTCTTTCAAATACTCCCTGAGTAAACAGACTTATGGTTCAGACCAAAAGCTGCAGGCATGTCCAAGCTTTAGACGCTGTGTCATAGTGACACAGCCGTCTACACGGTTCATGCTTGAGTTACAACTGAGTTATAAAATATTGTACCCACTCTGCAGTCTCATAATGTACATAACCTTATGATTTTATTAGGCCAAACTTATAGCTATCGTAGGAGACAGGTTGAATTCACCTGGATCGTATGAGGCCCAGACAGCTCCTGAGTGCTGAGTCCAAGTAGACAACACAAAGTTCTTCATGTCGGCCGGGAGAGAAAATGAAGTTCTTGCCGCCTGACTCTAGGCCCACTGTTAGGTAAGACAGGAGTGGGCAATTTAGGCAGAGCAGAGTGCTGTGCAGCCATTGAGTCTTTAGAGTTCAAGTGGAAAGTTGCTGTGCTCCAAACTCAAAACACTCCCCGACCCCGCAAATGGCTTTGAAGTGGTTCCTGATGCGTAGTTTCCCACACAAAGCCTACAACATCACTTAGGTAGCTAGTCAGATATAAGAAAGAATAGCAAACACTGGGCAGGCATTCCTGTTGTTTTGTTCTGAAAGAAGGACTCAAGTAGACCAGGCTGGCCTTGAACTCACTGTGTAGCTGAGGATGACCTTGTGCCTCCAGGTGATGGAGTGACAGGTGAGCATGAGCTGCCTGAGCTGCCTCAAGCTGGGAGTTTAACTGAGATGTTTGTGCACATTAGGCAGGCACTCTACCAACAGAGCTTCAAAACCAGGCCCATAGGCAGACATTAGAAATAATAGAAAGCAGTTTGGCACAGTGGCCTCTTTGGCCACTGTCTGCTTTCACTCCTTGGGAGTGTGTGCACTCTACACTCTATACTGTGTGTACAATCTGACTTAATTCTACGGAGATCACAAGTATCAGGAGGCACAAAGTCCAGATGGAGGTCCCAGGGAAGTCACTGCCACTAGCAGAGAAGTTTTCGGTGCCACCGGAAGAGAATTGTCCCTTCCACATTTCAATCAGGATATTTTGGGGACTAAATGCACTGCCTTCATTGAGAGCAGTGAGTAGTCTTGACAAAAATGGTTGAACAAGTAATTCCCTGACACTGCAATATCTCAGAAAGTTGGACCTCTCCCGCAAGTCACCGGTATTGGGGAAAACATAATCAACGTTCACAAATTTGTTTCTGTTTTTGTTTTGTTTTCATGTCAAACCATCTTTTTTCCCTTTTACAAAGTGTTATATGAGGAGGTCATCAACTGGACTTTTCAAAAGCAACTTTCCTAGAAGGGGATAGACAAAATGTGGATATACAATCCCTGTGAAGCTGTACAAACACTTGTTTTGACAACAGTCACTGGCATCAAACTCCCTCTAAATAAGGAGATGTGAGCATCACCATATTATCTAATAACTGGGGATGGAATGACAGCATGGGCCCTTTCTGTGGCTGAGAGAAAACTGGTTGTTACAATGAAATTCACTAGGTTTTCTCAGTAAGAAAATCCTTCAGCTGTCCTACAGATATTTTCTGCTCTCAGGTCAAAACCAGAACAATCAAAACACTAATGATTTAGCCTTTGTCTTAATTTCTTTTCTAGCTGCTTTGAGAAAATACCCTCCTGAGTCCTGGAGATGTAGCAGAATAGTAAAGTGCTCCCTGGCTGGTGCAAGGCCTTGGTTCAAACTCCAGCAGCACCCAAACCAAAGCCAATAAACAAAAAACGGACACAAGCAACTTAGGGAAGAAAGGCTTCCTGTCGGCTCTCAGTTGCAGGTTACACTTCATTCTAGCAGCAAAGTCACAGCAGCAGGACCTGGGGGGAGTTGGCTGTGTTGCACCCATAGTCAGAAACAGAGAACAGGGAGTGCATGTTTGCTTGCACAGTTCGGAATCCTCTGCCTACAGGATGGTGTTGCTCACATTGGGTGGCTTTTTACCACCACCAATGTTGAAATCAACATATCCTGGTCCAGACAGTCTGTAATGGAGACTCGCTTCCCAGGTGATTTTAGATTGTGCCAAGCGGACAGTGAACAACCGTCACAGTCTACAAATATAAGTAGGGCAATAAACATGTAAAAATTTATTTAGATTTTTATAAACATTTGATTGTGAGAGAGAGGAGGGAGCGCAGGAAGAGAGAGGGAGGAGGGAGAGGAGGAGACGGAGAGAGAGGAGAGGAGGGAGGGAGGGAAGAGAGGGAAAGAGAAAATGTGGCTGTAGAGGTCATGTGGGTGACTAGGTCACTCCAGCTCTATAACAAGTACCTTACTCAGTGAGCTATATTACTGGCCCATGATTCTTTAAAAAAAAATTTTTTTTGCTTGCAGGCAAATTTCAGCACTTACTGGCAGGAGGGGTAGCACTGCCCTTCTCTGAGTAATAGGGGAAAGGGGATAAGAGGGATAGAGGGGGGTTACAATCGGACTGTAGAGTGAGTGAATGAATAAACAATTAATTAAAAATCCTTGATAACCTAAAGAAAAAGTGTTGTTTGGGTTTCCGATCTATGAGGCCCAGAGTCACAGTTGACATGATTTTGCCATGAGCACATCACTCCAACAGGGTCAAGAAAGGACATCAATGAAGTACCAGTATGTGCCAATCCCACCATCAGGCTTGACCCAGCACCCCTAAGCACCCCACTCTCTAACTGCAGAGTGAGCACCAACTTAGAAATGTGTGCATTTCTCATGGCTCTGTTCTGGCCTTAACTGCATCTTCTATCCAGATTATAATCAGAGAGGGTGTTTAATTGGATAATGTTTGCAACTACTTTGAAGATATAAAGTACCCCACAAGTGCTAAATATTATTATTATTGCTTAAATACAGTTTGCAATTATGGTTTACAATCTATTCCACCCACTTCCCTGCCATAACTTGATTACAGGCAGCTCAAAAATACCTAGAGGTAAAAATGATGAAACCATGTCCAGGTGAATCTCTGCATTTTACCCTGGGCATAAGTAATTTATAGGCATTTTAAGGAGAGGGTTGGCCCATAAAAATCTAGTAAATCAAAGCAATTGGCCCCCACAAGACTGACAGCTCTTGAGTTGTTTCAATTTTAATAGTTTCTTACCTATAAACCAGGTGGGATATCGGGGTGCTCCAGACCACAAGCTCGCTCTCCCCACTCCTCTCCCTCCTCCATCTTCTACTTCTCACCTTCTATTTTTTTTTTTCACTTGCAGGGCCTTAGCAAGGACAAATACTCCACCTAAACTGCCTCTACTGTAATCTTAAAATATCATTATAAAAATGTTACATCCAAAGATCTTTTTAAATTTTATTGGTTTTTTATTAATTTATTCATATTACATCTCAATTGTTATCCCATTCCTTGTATCCTCCCATTCCTCCCTCCCTCCAGCTTTCCCATACTCTCCGCCCCTATGACTATGACTGAGGGGAACCTCCTCCCTCTGTATATGCTCATAGGGTATCAAGTCTCTTCCTGGTAGCCTGCTATCCTTCCTCTGAGTACCACCAGGTCTCCCCATCAAGGAGACATGATCAAATATGGGGTACCAGGGTTCATGTGAAAGTCAGTCCCCACTCTCCACTCAACTGTGGAGAATGTCCTGTCCATTGGCTAGATCTGGGTAGGGGTTTGATGTTTACTGTACGTATTGTCCTTAAGTAACTATCTTGAAGAAAAAAATCTGAGAACAGCCACTGCTCTCTACTGGCTTCTGGCTCATTTGTGATTCTTTTGTCAAACCCCAGGATGCAGTGCTCCCCAGTTCCTAAAAAAATGAAAAAACTGTTAGTCTGACAGCATACATCATTAAAGAAAACTTGCAAGAAGATTTTCCAGGAATAATGGCAGAGTTAATGTAAACATCTCCGTCGTCACACATTGCACAGAGAGAGTAGCGATGAGCTGTGTGATAGGTTCGCAATCTGAGTTGATGTTGGCCAGTTAAAACAGCATCAGCATAAGGAAGAAGGGCCCGAGGCAATGTCTAACAGCACTACTAAGAGCTTCAAAGATGGAACCAGTGCCCAACACGGAAGCAGAGTTCCAAGGTAATAACACATCAGCTAGCTCTGACATCATGATCAGCGTCACCTGTAAAATGACAGCCGTGGGGGTCCTGATGAGGCAGTGGCTTTGGGGCCTCTAGTCGGCCATCTAACAGCTATGTGACTTTCTTTGGCAAATAAATTGATTTTTTTTCTAAACATTTCTCATTTGTTTGCAAATGATACCACGTACATCATAGACAGTTGCAAAGGAATTTAGCAGTGTTGAGAGCTTTTGTGCTTTTGCTCTAAATTACACTTAGAAGAAATTACTCTGTGGAAAGGTAAGCACAGAAAGCTTACTTACAAAGATGCTTACTGAAGGACTAAGAGGAAAGTTCATAGCACTAAGCACCTTTATAAAGAATTGAAGAGATCACATAATAGCAACTTAACAGCACACCTGAAAGCTCTAGAACAGAAAGAAATAAACATACCCAAGAGGAGTAGACAGCAGGAAATAATCAAACCGAGAGCTGAAATCAATGGAATAGAAACAAAGAGAACAATACAAAGAATCAGTGAAACAAAGAGTTCGTTCCTCAAGAAAAATCAGCAAGATAGACAGACTCTTATCCAAATTAACTAAAAGACAGAAAGAGAATAGCCAAATAAGCAAAATCAGAAATGAAAAGGGAAACATAACAACAGACACCAAGGAACTCCAAAAAATCATTAGGTCATACTTCAAAACTGTGTACTCCACAAAATTGAAAAATCTAAAAGAAATGAAAATTTTCTTGGTAGAGACCACTTACCAAAGTTAAATCAAAATTAGATAAACAGTTTAAATAGACCTATAGCCCCTAAGAAAATAAAAACAGTCATTAAATGTCTCACAACAAAAACAACAACAAATAGAAAACCCATATAGGACTGGATATTTCTAACACAGAATTCTACCAGACTTTGAAAAAAAAGATCTAATGCCAATACACAGAACCAGAAAAAAATAACCAAATTCATTTTATGAGGTCACAATCCCCCTCATGCCCATACCACACAAAGACTCAACAAAGAAAGAGAATTACAATTACAGACCAATTTCCCTAATAAGCACTGATGCAAAAATATGAGCATTGCCCATAAAAGGAACAATCTTAACCTTTTTTTTCATGTTTTGACTTACTGCCAGGTTATTAAAGATACAATGACTTGAGGAAAATATGTCAATATAATCCACCATATAAACAAACAGAAGGAAAAAAAACACACATGGTCGTTTCATAAGATTCACCTTTGAAAAAAAATCCAACACTTCTTCATGATAAACATCTTGAAGAGATCAAGAAAACAGGAGATATACCTAAACACAATAAGGACACTTTACAGGAAGCCTATAGCCAACATCAAAGTAAATGGAGAGAAACTCAAAGCAATTCCACTAAAATCAAGAACAAGACAAGGCTGCTTGTTCTCTCCATATCTCTTCAGTATACACTTGAAGTTCTAGGTAGATCAAAAATAAAACTAAAGGAGATCAAGGGGATACAAATCGAAAAGAAAAAAAAACCAAATGATTGATATTCAAAGATGGTATGATAATATACTTAAGGGACTTCAAAAATTCTACCAGAGAACACCTACAGCTGATAAACACCTTCAGCAAAATGGTCACATACAAGATTAACTCAATAAAATCAGTAGCCTTCCTATATACAAATAATAAATGGGCTGAGAAAGAAACCAGGGAAACAACAGCCACAAATAATATAAAATATCTTGAAGTAACTCTAACCAAGCAAGTAAAAACCTGTATTAAAGAACTTCAAGTCTTTGAAGAAAGAAGCTGAAGAAGATATCAGAAGATGGAAAGGTCTCCATGCTCAAGGATTAACATAGTAAAAATGGCCATCCTACCAAAAACAATCTACAGATTCAACACAGCCCCTGCCAAGATTCCACTACAATTCTTTACAGATCTTGAAAGGACCAATACTCAACTTCATATGGAAAAACAACAAACAAAAAAACCAGGATAGCTAAAACAGCCCTGTACAATAAAAGAACTTCTGGAGGTATCACCATCCCTGATCTCAAGCTGTACTACAGACCCATAGTAGTAAGAACCACATGGTATTGGCATAAAAACAGACAGGTTGATCAATGAAATTAAACTGAAGACCCAGTAATAAACCCACACACATATGGACACTTGATTTTTGACAAAGAAGCCAGATTATATAACAGGGGGAAAAAGCATCTTCAGCACATGGTGCTGGTCTAACTGGATGTCTGCATGTAAAAGAATGCAAATAGATCCATATTTGTCACACTGAACAAAACTCAAGTCCCAGTGGATCAAAGACCTCAACCTAAAACCAGATACACTGAACTGATAGAAAACAAAGTGAGGAATAGTCTTCAGTGCATTGGCACAGGAGACAGAATATCAACAGCTCAGGCTCTAAGATCAACAATTAATAAATGGGACCTCAGGAAACTGAAAAGCTTCTGTAAGGCAAAGGACACTGTCAACAGAACAAAAACAACAGTCTATATATTGGGAAAAGATCTTCAGCAACCTGACTCAGGGCTAATATCCAAACTATATAAAGAACTCAAGAAATTAGGCATCAACAAACTACATAATCCAATTAAAAATGGTGTGCAGATCTAAACAGAGAATCCTCAACAAAAGAATCTCAAATGCCAGAGAAGCACTTAAAGAATTTTCAATATCCTTAGCCATCATGGCAACACAAATCAAAGCATCTCTGAGATTCCACCTTACACCTGTCAGAAGGCCTAAGATCAAAAACCTAAATAACAGCTCATGCTGGCAAGAATGTAAAGCAAGCAGAGCAATAGGAGTGCAAACTTGTACAGTTACTTTGGAAATCAGTATGGCAGCTTCTCAGAAAATTGAGAATCAATCTCCCTCAAGACCCAGCTATACCACTCCTGGGCATATACCCAAAGGGCACTCATACCAGGACATTTGCTCAACTGTGTTCATTGCAACTTAACTCATAATACCTAGACATTGGAAACAACTTAGGTGTCCCTCCACCAAAGAATGGATTAAAAAATGTGGTACATACATAACATGGAGTATTACTCATCTTCAAAAAAAATCATGAAATGTGCAGGCAAATGGATTGAATTAGAAAAAGTCACCCCGAGGAAGGTAAGCCAATCCCAGAAGAACAGACATAATATGTACTCACTTATAGGTGGACATTAGCTGCAAAGTAAAAGACAAGCATGCTATAATCCATAGACCTAAAGAAACTAAGTAACAAGAAGGGTTCAACAGGAGACATGTGGATTTCTACAGGAAAAGGAATAGAATAGATTTTGCAGGTGGATTGGGGGCAGGTGAGGTGGAAACAGGAGGAATAAGGTAGGGGTGTGAAGGGAGAGACAACTGGGAGAGATGACTGAAGTTGGGGGACATTTGAGGGGCGAGATGGAAACCTAGTGCGGTAGAAGCTTCTTGGAATCCCCGGGGATGACTCTAGCAAAGACTCCTAGTCATGGCAGATACAGACCCTGAACCAGGCACCTTCTGTTACTAGGCAAGGCTTCCAGAGGAGGGACTGGGACACCAAACCAGCCACAAAACCTTCAACTTACAATTGGTCTTGCCTATAAGATGTGCTAGGGTAAAGGTGACACAGAATATGTGGGAGTGGACAACCAATGACTGGCCCAAATTGAGACCCATGCCACAAGATGGAACCCACCCTTGACACTGCTTGGAGGGTCAGGAACCAGAGGCTGGATAGTCCAGAGACCTAGAGTAGAATCAACATGCATGGGAAGAAAGAAAGAAAGAAAGAAAGAAAGAAAGAAAGAAAGAAAGAAAGAAAGAAAGAAAGAAAGAAAGCCTGGTATAATCATTATCACAGAGGCTTCATCCAACAACTGATGGAAACAGATGCAGAGACCCACAGTCAAACATTAAGGGGAGCTTGGAAAATCCTGTGGAAGAGGGGGAAGGAGGATTGTAGGAGCCAGGAGGTCATGGACACCACAAGAAAGTCCCACAGAATCAACTAGTCAGGGTTCATAGGGGTGCATAGAGACTGACCTAACAATCAGGGAGCCTGTATGCGTCTCACCTAGGTCCACTGTACATATGTTTTAGTTGTGTAGCTTGGTGTTCTTGTGGGATTACTAACAGTGGGAGGGGGTGCCTGTCCCTTACTCTTCTGTCTGCTTTTGGGATCCTTTTTCTGCCTACTGGGTTGCCTCATCCAGCCTTAACACGGGGGGAGGTGCCTAGTCTTATTGTAAGGTAGTATGCCATGTCTGGTTGGTATCTTTGGGAGGCCTGCGCTTTTGTGAAGAAAATGGAGGAGGAGTGAATCTGGGAAAGCAGAGTGGGGAGAAGGGGCTGAGAGGAAAAGAGGGAGGGCAAACTGTGGTCTGGATGTAATGTGTGTGAGGAGAATAAAGAAAGAAGAAAAGAAAGATTCTCATTGAAATAATATTTGTAAGGGTTGAAAAGCTTGAAACAGCCTCAAACTTCATCAATAGGAGTTAAATATTATGATACATCTTTGTAATAAAATTCTAACTAGTCTAAAAACAAGATTAGACAGGTAGACATCGACTAAATAGTCTATTACATATTAAATGTCTTAGTTGTGGTAACAGTTCTAGATACGAAATTTTAAGATGAATATTGAAATCTTTATTAGTGAAATGATATGATGTTTGTAAAAATATGAAAGATGAAGTGGTTAGGAGCTTTGTGGAGACAAGATTGCTCTTGAGGAATAACGGTTAAAGTCAGAGATGCTTTCCAACTTTGTGCATGTACTTTCTTAATAAGGGCGTTTTTGAGATTTAATTCAAACTGCACACAGTTCACTCTTTTAAAGTGGACAAGTGACATTTTTCTGTATTTACACAGATGAATAAGAATGAGACCACTTAGACCATTGGCAGTCATTCCCCACTCCCTTCCTCTTCCTCCCCCTCCCTCCCTCCTTCCCCTTCCTCCCCCTCCCTCCCCCTGTTCATTCCCCTCCCTCCTTCCCCCCTTTCTTTCCCTCCCCCCTTTCTCCCCCTTCCTCCCCCACCTGTTCATTCCCCTCCCTCCCCCACCCCTTTCTTCCCCCTCCCTCCCTCCCTCCTCCCCCCTTTCTCCCCCCTTTCTCCCCCACCCATTCATCCCCCTCCCTCCCTCCCCCCACCCTTTCTTCCCCCTCCCTCCCCTCCCTTCCTCCATTTGCTCCAGCAATCACTAATTCACTCTATTTTGCCATGGATTTTCCTGGTCTGGAGATTTTTCAGGAACACAGTCATACAACAAGTGGTGTGGCTAGGCTAGGCTACTGTTCACCCCTATGTCAGCACAGACCAGCATTTTCTCTCAATCCTGAAGGTTGTTGCATCATCTGGTGTCCCACTTTGCTTTCCACTGCTGTGGTATTGCACGATCAAAGACAACATAGGATAGGGGGAAAGTAGTTTATTAGACTTACACTTCCAGGCCATGGTCCATTACTGGGGGATGCTGGGGCAGGGACTCTGTCAGAAACCATACAGAAATGCTTTATCGGCCTACTTGTGTAGCGCCTTATGCAGTCTAGGGTTGGTGCTGGCTGCAGTGCTCACAGTAGGCCCAGCAATCTTTCAATCAAGACAAACATGTGTACAGGCCGGTGTGATCTGGGAAATCCCTCTTCCCTGGGGCCTCTAGCTTGAGTCAAGTAGACAACAAAAACTGTCCCACACATATGATAAACTGTGTATTACTGACTCATTAACTGATAGGAGATTTGAGCAGTCTTCTTCTTGGAGCTACATTAAAATTCACACACATTTCTGTATGAATGTATGTCTCCACTAAGGTATATATTAGAAGCAGATTGCTGAATCAGCCATAATACTATAACTTAACATTTTAAGGAACTGTCCAACTATTTTCCATATACTAATATGTCAGAAATTCTGTTGGTTTATGTAACTTTAAAATATACTCTAGTAGGGCTTCTATTATTGTGAAGAGACACCATGACCATGGCAACTCTTATAAAGGAAAATATTTAACTGGAGCTGGCTTACAGTTCAGAGGTTTAGTCCATTATCATCATGGCAGGAAGCATGGCAGTGTGCAGGCAGACATGGTGCTGGAGGAGGAGCCCAGAGTTCTACATCTGGCTCAGCAGGCAGCCTGGAAGAGAGAGACTGGACCTGGCCTGAGCATTTGAAACCCCAAAGCCTACCCACAGTGATGCACTTCTTCCAACAAGGCCACACCTACTGTAACAAGGCCACTCCCACTTCAATAAGACCACACCTACTCCAACAAGGCCACACCTACTCCAACAAGGCCACACCTACTCCAACAAGGCCACACCTACTCCAACAAGGCCACATCTACTCCAACAAGGCCACACCTACTCCAACAAGGCCACACCTACTCCAACAAGGCCACACCTACTCCAACAAGGCCACACCTACTCCAACAAGACCACACCTACTCCAACAAGGCCACACCTACTCCAACAAGGCCACACCTACTCCAACAAGGCCACACCTACTCCAACAAGGCCACACCTACTCCAACAAGGCCAC
This sequence comes from Acomys russatus, assembly GCF_903995435.1. Lineage (NCBI taxonomy): Eukaryota > Metazoa > Chordata > Mammalia > Rodentia > Muridae > Acomys > Acomys russatus. The sequence goes on along the minus strand of NC_067151.1, from coordinate 7,972,341 downwards.
ACCTACTCCAACAAGGCCACATCTACTCCAACAAGGCCACACTTCTTAGTAGGTACCATTTTCATTCAAACCACCACAAATAAGGAGACATTTTAAAAAACTATCTCATAGACAATGGTCAACAGCAGGGGAAAAGAATAAGTATTAGTTAAGGTTGTTTGTTTGCTTGCTTCCCAAGTAAGGGATTGAGTGTCTTGCCCATATCTGCTAGGCAAACACTCTACCAGTGCATCATAGCCTCGGCCATCTTTTTATTTTTTATTTTGAAACAGAGTCTTTTTCAGAGCTGCCCACACAGGCCTTGAATTCACTCTGGAGCTCAGGCAGGCCTTGAGCCCACAATCCTGTTCCCTCAGCCCTCCACGGAGCTGAGATTACAAGCCTGCACCATGAGGCCCTGGTGATTACTAAGTTTACAAGACAGGTTGCAGCTAATATATAAAATATAATCTTAATTCTTTTAGAACTATTTACTTAACTATACATGGGAAAACTTACTAACCTATATATCAAAATGTGTCAAAGGATTGCATGAGATTCACATGCAATCTCTCTTGGTTTATTCAGGTTGCAAAAGTTTCTGCAGTGACCATGAGTTGCTTTTATAATGATACAAAGAAAAGGCTTTTTTTGTTTGTTTGTTTGTTTGTTTAATTAAAGAAATGCTTAACAATTTAGCAGTCTTTAATCTGCATTTTTGGACACCGGAATCCCTGGGTCATCCTGATTACATATAGGCAAGGCTCCCACACGTATTTCAAGCTCCTAAAGTTAGACTGTTTTGGTACAGAAATATTGGGCATCCATTCATCTAGTTTTCTTTCTTGCTCATGCAGTGAGGGAGATGGGGTCCAGACCCTTGCTCACACTAAGCAAGCAGCCCACCACCGAGCTACACTCCTAGCTCCCCGACCTCTTTTGTTTTAAGATAGGGGCACCCAGATGTGTCCAGCCTGAGCTCATGTTTGTGATCATTCTGCCTTAGCCTTCCGGGTGGTGAGCCTGCACCACTGGATAGCTATTGTCTATACTGGTTAACTTGGCTCACTTTTGTCCCACAGACGCAAAGATCTGAACGCTTAACAATGAAGAATATTTTATTTATATGTAAAAGCAACTTTGCCAGAATCTTTGTAGCCACCCTTTGCCAAGTCTATTTTTGTACTGCGGGAATAACGGATTCTCTAAGATGGCTTGGATGTTAGCAAACCAATTAAGTGGCATAGAATCATGGCACCCCAGCTCTGTTTCGGGGCTTTATCCTACTGCCAGACAGGAGAGTCTTCTCTGAGCTCCAGTGCCAGCTTACAAAAGAGGTAAGTGGCATCACTAAGCCCTTGATGCAAAGATTGACAGACAGATGTGTAAACGGTTACACTTCCAAACACAATCACCCTTAGATTTTCGTTTCATCCTTCCTTATTTCAATGATCCACTGGCTCTATCCTGTGTTCTATGGGTATCAGGAGCTGGCACACCAATGTTTTGGATGTGGGAGGCAACATGAATAGATATGATCCTTTATAGAGAGAATAATTAACTCTATGAATTGGGCTGGTATTCACCTAATGAGCATTCACCGTGCTCCATGCATCAGGCAGTTCTAAACACCAGCAACAATGGGGAACACACAGCAAGATCTCATTAAGACCTTATGTCCAGTAGGGCGCACATTGTTGTGGTTATTGTTTTCGAGACTTCTACACAGGGCTTCTCTGTGTAGCCTTGGCTGTCCTGGACTCCCTTGGAGAACAGGCTGGCCTTGAGATCACAGTGATCCGCTTACCTCAGCCTATCTGTGTGCTGAGATTAAAGGTGTGCGCCACCACTCCCAGCTCCACTTTTTAAAAAAATCCAAATAGTCATAATTGTTTTAAAGGCAATGGAAGCCTGGGTTAAATAGTCACAGGTGGGTGACTTAGAAGTGTAAGAAAGACCCGCCCCTTCGGCGGTGCATTTCTCTCACACACTGAAGAGATGGTGCCTCAGAGAAACCTTCTGTGAGAGGTAGGAGGCCACTGGGGGCACTCGCTGATGCTTGTCTCTGGCTGGCAGCATGATTCCATTCCATGTGGTGCCCATCCCCACTGACTAGAGCTAACGTGAACTACAGACCAGGTAGCAGGAAGCCATGGTGAGTTAATTCCGAGACTGCATTATCAAAGCCTTTGTTGCTTTGGTTTTGCTCACTGAGATGGCTCTATCTGGAAAAGGCCATATGCCATGTCACAAAGACACTTCAGCATGGGCCCAAGAGTCTTCCCTCCTTTGTTTTCCATTGCTATGATGAAGACTAAGACCAAAGGCAGCTTTGGGGAGGAAAGGGTTTCTTTGGCTTATATAACCAGAGCCCACTGAGGGAAAGGCAGTACCTGAAGCAGAGGCCATGAAGAGCATTGCTTGCTGGCTTGCTTCCCAGGCTTGCTCAGCCTGTTTTCCTATACCACCCAGGACCACCGGTCCAGGGGTAGCACTGCCCTCAGTGAGCTGGGGCCTCCCACATAAATTCTAAGTCAAGAAAATGCCCTACAGACTTGCCTGCAGGCACCCTTAAGGAGTCATTTTCTCAACAAAGATTTCCTCCTCCCAGTTATAACTCCCAGGTATATCTAGACTTGTGTCAAGTTGACAAAAAGCATCCAGCATAGACCTCCCACCATCTCTCAAATGCCTTCCACCCGTTGCTATCTCTGTCAAGATAAAACTTCAAAGTCCTCTTCCTGTGGGTTCCCAGAAGTATTACCCTTCCTACCTGTTGTTATTGTTCAATAAAAATAGCTGTCCTAAACATCACAAGGATATTAAAAAGACTAAAACGTCTTACACAGGAGCATGAGTGCACACATGCGTACATACACACATACCAGCCTTTAGATACTAATGCTCAGAATATGAAATCTCTCAAGAAAGACTATGAAGAAAAATGAAGTAAATTTCATGATAAGAAATTTTTAGAAACACAGATTCTCCTGACTACAACATGGCATTGTATTTCTTACAGTTGGCATTTTTGAAATTGTACTGTATGTAGCAGGCATCTATTGGAGGTGTACACCCTATAAAAGACATGGCCTCAAGTTGTGTCATCTACAGAATATAATGGAATGCATGTTCCCTGAGACTGTGCCATGACCAGCTACATTTTTGGAGTTTCTATGTCCTTTTGAGGCAGCACAACCTTCAGACCTTCTAAAAGGATTGTCAGTTGTATATTTGTCAATATGATGTTTATTTATTGCTGTATTAAAGACCCTAGAGGGGATCTCCAGGAAGAGCAAACATATATTCTGCTTTCAGGAAGCTGGTTGTCTAATAGATCTAATCTAAGAAGGTATATCCTGAGTACCACAAGAGACAAACAAGGCCAGCTCTGTAAGCACAGAGAGAACTTGCATCTGAGAAAACACAAGGACAATGGTTGGTAAATGGTAACCTGTGTATGTTTGTTATTGAGAAAGTAGGTATCAAAAGGAGAACAAGGTAGGATGTGCCCTAAAGAGCACCATCCATCCATCAGGATGGAAAATTGCTCTTGGTGGCAGTGGGAGCCATTAAAATTAAAGAGCATGGTGGGAGATCCAGCTGCATAGCAACTTGTTTAGATCCCTTGCTAAAAAGCAGACTTTGGTCCATAGCCTGGGGAGTCAAGGAAGGCCTGGTTCAAAGAAATGACCAGAAAGAAAATACACTTTAAGAAGACAGATGTGGCTGCCATAAAAAGGCTGGTCAGGGGAAGACTAGGTGAGGAGGCACAGCAGGTGGGTCTTGACTGAGAGCTGCCCAAGGAAGGGTCATTACAGTGGCTATGAGAAGAGTGGGTGTTTAGAAAGAATACTCATGCTTGGAGTGGAGAACAGTGTGTTTTCAGGACCCAGGGTACCTCTTGGAGACAACTGGGCCCAGTCTAGACAAGTAGGAAGAGGTAGGGGGAATATCTCTTTCTGAAGGTAAGGCAAACAAACAAACAAGCAAAAACAGCCAGAATGGAAGAAATCTTCCCCACAGGAACCTCACATGTATATGCATGGACAAACATTTAATTCAAAACATATCATGGAGATTTTCTTGGCATTCTCAGGACAGTGCTAACACACTAGTTTCGATGGCCTTCTACACCCCCAGGATAAAAGCAGCAATGTGACCTTCAACATCTCTCAGACTCCCGTTATCCCCAATTCTGTGAGCACGGAGAATGGCTGGCTGCCAGCATTCAATCTGAGCAGCCCAGAGGGACCGTTCTCTCCGAAAGAGGAGTGGCGTCAAAGCAGGGAGGGTATGGATTAATTCTAGAGCAGAAAGAGCAGCGAACCAGCAAGACTCAGATTTATAAGCTTTCAAAGAGCCTTAGAGATAAGGGAGTGTGTGTGTGTGTGTGTGTGTGTGTGTGTGTGTGTGTGTGTGTGTGTGTGTGTTACTTTGATGAAGGAAAAGCATTTGAAATTCTTTCATCAATGAAACATCGCATGACCTCCTAAGTAGATAATTATGCAAACAGCAAACCAAGACTTGTATTTGACATTGTATTAAAGATTATTTCAGTTAATAATGAACACTAAAACTGCTTATTCCTGTTGTGCTGGTGTTCTGGTAACTACAGCCACATTCTATCTTATTAGGAGGCCATGTGATTTAAAAAAATATATAAATAAATAATACCTGTTCAAAGTCTCAGAAAAACAGCAAATGCATCTAGAGGGAAACTGCTATTCTACTACCATTTTAAGATACTATTATCAATCCATGCAACTTTCCTAAAATCTCATTTTAGACCAAATTTAATTAAGTGCTCTGGGGTAATGAATTAATAATGTTTCAAGAAGTCTTTAAGACCCAAGAGGCCTCTGACCAGGTTTTAAGTGCTGGGTTATCAGTGTATCATCTTAAGTGTCCATTCCACTCCATCCCTTTTGAAAAAAAGAAAAACTATGAAGAGCCGTGACATAATAAAGGTGCTTGCATTTTAGCAATGGGTCATCTATACAGAAAAGGGGAAAAGACAAGAATGTGCTTTGGTTGATAAGGCTGAGGACTGATACTAACTTTTTAAAGGCCTCTGGGTGAGTTTCTGTCCTCCATAATGGATGTGTATCCTAGAACCAAGCTCAGCTGAGGACCTGAGAAAGTGTATGAGGTCGAATGGCCACAAAAGCTAACTTCTGTTTCCATGCTATTGAAAAGAGGCGCATTCTCCAAAGAGCAGTTGAAGAAGGAATCTGACTTCAGCCTCTAGCCTCCACACACATGGACACATGTGCACATAACACACTCAAAAGATGTGCCTTCTAAACTGGGGCGTGGTGGCACACTCCTGTAATGCCAGCACTCAGAAACTATTCAGAGTTCAAGGCCAGTCTAGGCTACAGAATGAGTTTCACACCATCCTGGGCTATATCTTAATAAACTGTCTCAAAAACAAAAACAATTTTAAAAAAACAGAGAAACAAAGAAAAACATCCTTCAGCATTTCTACCAGGTGCAGTCACTGGAATGAAATATTGGTGGGCTGGAGTTTCCCATAAAAGTCTATCTAGTCACATATTTGAATGTTGCCTTGTGGTGCAAATGCTCTGCAATAAAGTCTTCAATTTTGGCATCCAGGGTGATGATGAAGACAAGCAGCTGTCATTCCATATTTGTGCTGCTGACCCTTCGGTACCATGCCCCAAGTCACAGAACTAATAAGATATGCTCAGAGAAGCCAGAAGCTGGTGACCGCCCACCTCATCCGCTCACGTGTCCATCCGTGCATATACTCACTTATTTGTTCATTCATTTATTTAACAAATGAGATATCTAGATTCAAAAGACTCCATGGCCCTTGACAAACCTCTTGGGAGGAGGAGAAAGGAAAGCTTCACACTCTGGTAATACAAACATGAGAAGTGCAGTCGGGGGATGCATGTAGGCTTTCCAAATGACGGTAATTCTTCAGTCTGGATTTTTGTGCATAAAGACATGGCTAGGGGTGTGGAGAGATGGCTCAGTTGGCAAAGTGCTTGGCACACGAGCATGAGGACCCGAGTTTGGACCCCCAGCTGCCACACACAAAAAAAACTGTCTGTGGCAGTGACTGATAAGGGGACAGGCGGAAATGGAAGGTCCCTGAGGCCTAGTGGCAAGGTAGTCTTGCTCAGGGCGCTTCAGGTTTAGTGTGAGAGGCCGTCTTAGAAGTGAAAAGCACCTGAAGAGATGGCTGCTCTTCCAGACAACCTGGGTTCCATTCCCTACATGCGTGCCAAAGCTCACAACCATCTGCAGCTCCAGTTCCAGGGGATCAGACGTTTGCAGTCTCCAAGCAAGCACATGGCACACAGGCATACTTGAATTCAAAACACCCAAAGGCATGAAAATTTTAATTTAATAATTTAATTTAAAAAATAAGGTACAGAGAAATAGAGGAAGACACCTGACATTGACCTTTGGCCTCTATATTCACACACACACACACACACACACACACACACACGCCACCTGTACACATCTGTGTACCAACTTATGTATGCATACAGTACACATACATATGGGGCTGTACAGGAAGAAGAAAAGGAAGAGAGTGCCGAGGCCCAGAACGGCATGAGGGGTGAGGGGAAAGGCAGCTATAGCTTGGTTAATTTTGCTCAAATTGAAAAGTGTGTCTGAGTCCTGCCCCAAGCTGAAAGTGTAAGGTACGAACCCCTGACCTTGACCGCCTGGCACTGCGGGCCAAGCGGAGGACAGCCAACGTGCTCCAGTTCAGAAACACGATCTTCTTCGAAAAGCTTTCTGTGCTGAGCTCACCGCATAGGCAAGAGAGCGTCATGGCGGATACTTTCATCTCTTAATACAGTGATGTCTGAAGCAGGCATGACTCAAGCCCAGGTCTGAATAAGAGGATTGTTTGCAGTAGTGTGTGTACACTGGATACACATTTTCATACACCCACATGATAGAGTTACTATATGTAACATCCACGTCTACAGCAGTTGTACGGAGCATGCCTGGACATCGAAAACCTCACACACAGAGGCATGTGAGTAATGTGCATGACTGACCGCTCAGACCCCTTGGGACATGTTCAGATGGAGACGGGTTCCCGAGAGAGGCTATCCGTGCAGGGCACCGTCTGTCCTACATGAGTTAGATCTCCATTTGCCTTCAAAGAAGGGACTGAAAGAAGGCTAGAAAAGAGGGATTCCAAAGGTGCCAGATAGCACTGGTCACTTGCTTTGAAAAGTTCACTGCTTCTAGCAGGATTTCCACTCCCAAGACAAAAAAAAAAAAAAAAAAAAAAAAAAAGCCATGACCCTGGCCAGTGATCTCTCTTGACCTTGCCCCCTGCCCGCCCCCACTCCCAAGCAGAGAGCAGTTCATTGACTTCCTTTTCAGCTACAGACTTGGAGAGAAGAGTGTGGAGTCCGGAATCACAGAGTGTCTCCTCTGGCTACGTTTCTCTGCTCTTTGGCTGTGTGACCTTGGCCAACAAACTTCCCCTCTCTGGGCTTCAGTTTTCTGAGTGTTCCATGCGCGGGGAATGCACCAGTGCTCTACACTTCTTTTCCGGCTCTCTTCTATGAAACCATCACCTGCCCAACACCCAAGATTTAGTTTGAGCTTCATGAACTCTGAGATGAGGATTCAATTAATGGAATTCTGGTGATTTATATTTTAATCAAAGAGTCTGCTCAAAAAACAAAAACAAAAACAAAACAAACAAACAAACAAAAAACCCAAATAACAACAACACCAAACCTACCCAAATCTTGCATGGTTTAAGTGATATGGACTGGTGCTGGTTACTCTGGCTGGAATCATTCATTTTTCCTGTTTGGGGGAATTGTAGACTTGGACCCAGTCTGGGATCACTGGCTGAGAACAATAAAGCCCCAAAGTCAGAAGGAGAAAGGCCTCTGTAGACAGGATCTGCTTTTAAACCACCAAGCCCAGGGATTACAAAGACCATTGATTGTACACATTAAAGAGCCACAGGGACTCTGAGGGACTGGCAAGGCTGCATCACTGACCTTGCCTGCATTTCAGGGGTTAGGTTTTCCTCAGGAGGGGCTCAGCTTACAGACTTTCCTGCAAGCTTTAGAATCAACCTCTCCAAATTTAGGGTGGCAGGCATCATCCCCCCTCTCATTTGTGGACCACCTAATAGCTCTTGGAAACAAACCTACCTGCACACTTTACCCTCTACAAGACTGCCAGGAGCTCTCAGGCCAGCTGAGTACAACTGTCTGCCCACCTGCATCTAAGTCTTCTAAGCAGTAACTCCCCAGGCACTGCACTGGGGAGGGGCTGTTGTCCTAGTTCTTTGCATAGCCCAGTGCAGGCCAGAGAATTTACTGAGCTTTCTGGATGACAAAGAGCAACCTCAGTCAATCTTGCAAAGATACCTGTTCCAAATACAGATAGCAGAGCTAGAGGCTCCCCAGTTGTGAATTGAGTCGCTCCAAGGGCAGGTTCTGTGCTTGGTATCTCAGAAAACCTTGCCCAAGGGAGCCAGCCCGCCTCCCAAACCTTCTCAACTTAGAAAAAAGAAATCACATCATGGGGAATAATGCTGAGATTCCTGCTCAGAGAAATCACAAGCCTGCCTCATTGTTCCGGTGGTGTCCACCTCCTGGCCACTCCTCCTTCCGCAAGCCTGGGCCACCGGTCCACCTGATTAACTCGCCCACAGTAAGGGCCAGACAGAAGTGGAGCAAAGGAGCACACGGTGGGCAAAGAGGAAGCCACACTTGTTCAAAGCGCCCACTCTGCTCCCATCCCCCACACGCAGCTGCCCACTGGTTCTGGATGTGGCCTTTGGGCAGTGGAGAAACAGACAGCTTACTGTAATCGTGCATGAATGAGCTTTTGCTGTCCCGCTATCAAAGCAGCCCGGTTCAAAGGGCAGCCAGGCCTCAACCTGAGCACTTGTCTCTCTAAAGCCTCACCTCTCCAGACCAAAGGATAAAGAAAGGGGCAAGGATTCAAGAAGAGGGAGGAAGAGAGGCTCACAGAGCCGGAAAGGGACTAAAAAGTATTGCTTCAACCAGACAGGTACCTAGCTCCTTAAAATATCGGTGAAGATAGAGGTAAGAGCAGGAAAAGCTTTGGAGACACAGGTAAATGGCCTCAAGATTTAACGTCAGTCTAACAATGTGTTCAGGAGAATCGCTGAACTTCCACCCATATTGGCAGTGGGGTGACATGAGCCACCATCTCGTCTGTCTCACCTACCCTCCCGGCGTCAAGCATAGGCATTTGCTATTTATTTTATTTTTAGTACAGGAGAGGAAGAAACTAGTCATCCTGAGATTGGTGTCCAATCTTTCTCAGATCCCTGCTGCTGCCACAGCCACCACCCCTCCTCACCCCCTTCTTGGCAGGCAGCATCTAATTAAAATGGCAAGAATGCACGGCCCCCTTCCCCAAACGAGTGTGCTGGGATTAGGCGTGGGGGTGGGGGAGCAGCGTCGAGGCTGCAGTGGGATTCCTGGCAGTCTGATCTCCAAACAACAGCAAAATGGATTCTAGATAGCTAAAGTCTTATTCAATACAATAGAAACGACGTCTGAGGTGTTTGAGGAGAAGGTGAAGGCAAAGCGATGGAGCTGGGGAGGAGGGGAGGGAACATGGTTTACAAAGGACGGGTCACAGACCCGGCAAACATACACACACACACACACACACACACACACACACACACACACACACACGTCTCTCCAGGGAGTTCCGGTGTGGTGGGGAGAAACTGCTCAAAGGTCCCTTTCACCTGCTGAAGTTCAGCCATAAAACTGAAAGGTCACAGTCACGGAATCAGAAAGGCACAGGCAGGGCTGAGTTCAAACCACAGATAAAGGTGAGTGCACGCCGGCGTTTGGGGAGAGCTGAGGCTGAACCTCTCTGCACCGGAGGCAGAACCAAGGAGGGGAGTCAGTTACCATCTACAAGACCAGCTCGGAACAGCAATTACTGGCCCCCCTCCCCCTTGGAGCGGCAGGGTCGGCTGGTGGGGACAGCTAGGCTTTAGGTGGCATCTTTCAGGTAGCTGGCAAACCTGAAAGGCTAGTGCCTTTATTCTCCAGGAGATTCTTTTTGCACAAGGAGAGCGGTTGGGTCTTGCACCTTGGCACGAGACGGTTGCCGGGGTGTACACACACACACACACACACACACACACACACAGCCCAGCCTTTCGTGTAAATGCTCTTACACCGATAGAAGATGAAGCTGACACAAGCTCCACCAGCTTCCTTGTGGAGCCTCGGGAACAGCCAAGGAAGCACAAGGCAGCCCAGCCCCTGCTGTAGAGATAGGGGCTCAGCCTCAACCCCTTAGCGGCCCCGGAATCAGGACGTGGAGGCAAGGAACGTTCCCTCTCCCAACCCCAGATCATTGGAATGAAAGGGGAAAAAAAAGACGTTCTGCTCACCCTCAGGGCGGAGAGATCGATTTCATCCAGGCTGCGAGCTGGGGAGTCGCTCGCCATGTCGACTCTTCGCGGAAGAAATGGACCAAAACCACCCCAAAGCGTCTCCCTTGGCAATTCCACCCTGGTCTAATTAGCTCGCGTCCTCATGCGGCTGTCCGCCAGAGAGGCCTGGGGTCCAGCCTCCCCCGCCCACCCGGGCCCCAACAAGAGTCCGACCCTGGTCTTCCGAGAACGTTGATCCGCGGGATCCTGGAGCCCGACCTGCGCGGATCTCCAAGCCCGGAGCCGCGGTGCGTGTGGGCTGCGCGCCCTGATCGGCTAAGGGCGCTGGGGCTGCGTGGGTGTATTTAAATGGGACATGCTTCTTTGCTTGTGCGTGGATGGCGGCTGCATTGGCTGTTATAATGAGACATATCAACTCCTCCACTCAGCTGGGGGGGGGGGTGGAGAACCACACAGAACTGTCTATCACCGCTTCCTGGGAGGAGTGGGGGGGGGGGGGAAGGCGTGGTCTCCGACTGGGGAGAGGCCGCGCTTCCTGACCGGGTCCCTCTGCACTAGCCAGGGTGGGGGAAGGGCGTACACCCTTTCCGCCCCAGCTTTTGCGGGTTAATGGTGCTGAATCGGAAGAGCCGATCTTGAATCTCTCTGTGCAGGGACACGAAGGCTATTTTTTTTAATGTGTCCAAATTGTGCACTGCACCAAAATAGCCCTTCTGTCGCATCTTGGGATTTCTTGACTGCGTTCAGATGTTCTAATGGTGAAAAGGGCGGTGGGGAGAAGCAGCGGGAAAAAGACAGCAGCTTCCTCCCTCCCCCATTAATTATTTGTGGGGCTGTAGTAAAGGCGGGCCGGTGCAACCGGTGCATATAAGGACTTGTGCGCAGAGAAGGGGGATCCGCCTCCCCGCGCAGAGCGTGTTGGGGGGAGGCTCTCACGCGCGGAGCTGGCAGCCTGGCTTTGGCGCTGGGCAGTGGCTACTGGGTCGCGGTCATTCGTGGTTCCCAGGTTGCAGGAAGGGCTGACCTGGATCATCTGTGACAGAAGCTTCAAATCCGGGAGATGTGAGCTCCGTCTCGACACCGCCACACCCAAGACCTGCGCCTGTGCCGCAATTCCCCACGGAAATGACCGAATTGAAAAGCGAAGCTTGCTCCCTGGGTGCAGTAGCTCGAAGGCTTCAGGTGACTCCCCACACTGACGTTAAATGGGCGACATACTGCCTCCGAACCCAGCGTTTCCTTCTTTGCGGCTTTTCCGCGATGACCTACCCGGATAAATGGAGAAAGTTTGGCTCCCAGAGAGTAACACGTGACGTGCGAGCGATTTGACTTCGCTCGCTTTTTCACTCAGAAGCTGGGTGTTTGTAGTGGTAATAGGACTTTGTTTATCAAAAGCGTAAAGTCACTTCCTCAACCCTCGTGCGTCTCTTCCTCTCTCCGGGTTTGGCCACACAAAATATGTAGGAAGAAAACATTAATACCCAACTTTGACCCGCTTGCTTCAATTCATGAATAGTTCTGAGTTTGCCTTTCACATCTGCTAAGACAAGAAGAGGCCAAGTGCACTGGGAGGTTTTGGTTTATACTTGGCTTTTTGTTTTGTTTTCTTTGGGGTGAGGGAGGGGTCTTTTTATTTATTTTCTTGGTCGCTGGCTTGGTTTGGATGTGAGGCAGGATCTCACAGACTTCAAGGTGGCTCCAACTCGCTTTGGAGCTGAGGATGGCCTTGAATTCCTAGTTCCCAGTACCTCCCAAGCACTGAGATTACACCTGCAGGCCAACACCTCCGCTGAAGTGAATGAGCAAATGAATGTTAGTGTGGTTAGTCCAGCCCACGGGACTGTTTAGACTTGGGCTTACTATGGTGAATCATGGGATTTCTAGAGCCATACCATGAAACTAGAATGTGGTTCCGACAACATTCAAATATCAACAACGGTTTGAGAGTTCTTGCCTTTAAAGGTTAGCTGCTGAGTATTTTAAAATGCTTTAAAAACATTTTAAAGGCTCTATTTGGTTTTGGATTCCCTAATGAAATCACCCGGCTCAGTAGTAGATGCTGAGCCTTACTTAAGCCCTTGTGGAAGAAGCATACAAAAGGCAGCTTTTCCCTCCACTACCTTTTCCTCCTGTGTGTCACCTTTCTGTTGTCACCCTTCCTCTAGGCAGCAGATGAACGTCCTTCTCACAGTGAAAGAAAAAACTTTCAGATTAGGTATTGGGATTCATAAACAGGACGATGCTTCAAGTTTCTAACTTGAAAATGGGAGATAAACACTTTTCTCATAGAAAAGTAGTATAGACTTATGTGAAACCACCATAAGATCTTGTCCCCTGGCATTAATAATCGACACAAAATTCTCTTTTGGGGTTTAGAATCGGTTCAGAATAGTACGCAGTACTGAGACTGCCATAGAGGAAGTCCTGCCTCTGAGACAGAGGGTGGATGCCTGAGAGCCAGGCTTAGGCAGGAGTGTCGACTGCTGGAAATTGCCTCGAAAAGGGGTCAGCAAAGGGCACACTAGGGACTATAGGAAGGTGAAAGCGAGGAAACAGCTACAGGTGAAGGATGGCAAGTCTTAGGACCGAGAGAAGGCAGAGGCAGGATCAAGAAGAGCTTTGCATGGCCTGTTGAGGACCATCAAACTCTTTTTTTTAGCCCAAGTTCATATCAGATTTCAGTTATTGCAGCATAAACGTTCTGGTCCTTTTTGTGTCTGAACTATCTGTGCTCTTGTCAGGAGTTTTCCCTTTTTGTCTCGTTTAAAAGAAAACATAAGTCACTACTGCAAAAAGAAGTCTAGGTGGAACAAAGCCCCAGACCTTGGGAGGCCCCAGACTTTAGTACCACTGACTCCATGATGGCTGTAAAAAACAAAAACAAAAAACAAAAAAACAAAACAACAACAACAAAAAAAAACTCTACATGCAGACAGTACCACCTGACAAAACTAAAACAAAGGCCTGATCCATCAAAGCCCATAGTTCTGGGAAAGTCTCTAAGCGTACCAGCCTTGCTTTTTGGCTTCAATAGTTCAGCTTCTGACTAACTCTTCTTGTTAACTGTCAGCCCAGGACATGAATTTTGTGTTTAAAAGCTCACCCTGAGAAAGGCTCCAGGCTACACTGGGATCCCAGTGTGACTGCAGACCTTCTTTTGGCTTAAGCCCATGTCCGAGAGGTCTCCTCTAATGGTTCCCCCGACAACACTGGACATACTTGCTATTGCAGAAAGGAAACCATTCAAATGAATATCTCAGAAGTGAAATCTCTAGCCTTGCCTTTTGGTTGGTTGCTGCTTCTTCTGGGCTCTTAGTTTCTTACAGTGCAGCCCAGATAACATGAAACCCCAGTTTCTGAGGGCAGACAAGAAGTGTGGAGCAGGAGGCCAGCAGCTGAGATTTTACATACATGACGATGGCTGACAGCAAAGAGAATGAACAGCAGGCAGCACGGGCAGTCAGGGTCTGAAGGGCTGGGGAGCTAAGACCATTCAGGTGAGAGCCAGGAAAACACACCTGTCTGCTGGCTATCTGTCTATACAATAACAGCAGAAAGCCTGGCACAGGTAGGGAGTGCACACACTAACTGGCTAGCGGGGGAGAAGAAGAAGACGGAACTGTGAAGGCAAGGAAACATGGTAAGCGCTGGCTTTGTAAAAGCTGACTAGTTAAATATAGATTACTAGTTATAGGCATTCATTGTATTGGTTTTTTGTATGTTTGTGTGTTTAAAATATTCTTGTATATTAAAATTATTTATAAAAGAGAGACTCTCAAGGAGGTGTTTTCTCGCTGTTCTGTTCAGTGTTGTTTAATGACAAATATGTCTGCTAACTTAAATCACAATGTGGAAATCAGAAATAGCATGCGTAGAGCTTCAGATGTAGCCCAGGCCTGCCCCTGACTCACCGCATAGCTAAGGATGACCTTGAACTCTTGATCCTTCCAGGTGCTGAGCCACCATGTCTAGCTCAGAAAAAAGAAAAATGTTTTTTAAATGTACATTAAGATTCCAAAAGAAGCACCATCACCTGGCCACTTATCCAGAACACTGGCTGGATGATCTAAGTCAGCAAGACTGGATGCAACATTTAATGTGACAACATTTAATGTGACAAATATGGGTGAGATTTGTGCAGATTGGAGTTACAGAAGCAGGCATGTTGATTGGGGTGAGTAACCAAGGGTCAACATTGGTTCATTGACGCATTCAATGTATATCACTCTATATAAAAGCAGGTACCAGGCCCTGACTATCCCGGGCCACACCAAACCCTCACCTCACAGAGACAAGCAAGCTCGTAAGCAGTCAATAGTGAGATTATTTTAGACAGATGTTGATATAAAAGAAGCAGAAGCAGACTAGGCACACTCAGCAGCACACATCTCCTCCCTGGGCCCCAGCACTGGGCATGGGTACGAGGGCCGATGAGGCCATCTGGCATCTGGGTGCCTGTCCGCAGTTACTGGAAGAAATAGGAACACACAAGCCCACCCCAAAACTGCCTGTATCTCCCAAGACCTTCACAGTTCTCCTTCTACTACAGATAAGCAAATGAAAATTCTGAACATGAGGATTAGTACACATGGACAGCCACCTAGTCCCCAGTGGTCACAGGAGAAAGAGAGACACTGACTCAATCAGCAAACTGAATCAAAACCCAAGACCCAAGACACACCAAGAAAGTCTGATAATGGTCACCTTTAAATCCTTAGGGGTATAATCCAGGACTTGCATTCATAAAGCATAATATTTTTTTCAAAACTTGTTAGAGGATGATCCAGCCATGCGGTATGTTTTACAGGTGCTAGGCTAGAGTGTATGCACAAACTTGAGGACACGGATTTGAATCCCAGCACACACATGAAAACGGCAACAATCCACCTGCAGTCCCAGGGCGGGGTGGGGGGTGGGGGTTGAGGGGGCAAGTCAGGAGGATTTCTGGGACTCACTGACCAGCTAGGCTAGTCTAGCTGATGAATCAGCAAATATCAGGGTCAGAGAGAGACCCTGTCTCAAAAACTAAGGTGGAGAGTAATTGAGAAATGCTCCAGTGTTGACCTCTGGCCTTCATATGCACACAGACACACGGACACAGACACACACACACACACACACACACACACACACACACACACACACACACTATTTTAAAAAGACAGTAGATTGAACAAATAATTGCTAATATGATTATGTTAATTAAACAAATTTTATTATCAATATAATAATGCTTCTAAGCATTTACTGTGGTCTGAATATTTCTAGAACCTCTAGCATTAAATGTTGACGAGTGAGTTCAACAGTGACAGAATGAAGAGGCCATGCATGCTCTTCTGATGTGAACGTGAAGACAAGAGCCCTGGTGGATGAAAGCAGCACCCTTGTGTCCTGGGAGGACACAGAAGGCGTCACTCTGAGGAGCAGTTTTAACAGATTCAAGTGTTGGTGTCCTGATCTTGGACTTTCCAGCTTCCATTTCTGCTGTGTATAAAATTAACTACTCTGAGGCATTTTGTTTCAATAGTCAAAATGGACTAAGAAAACATTCATGCATTTACATGTTTCATGGTTATTGCCTAACAAAGTGGCCAATATTATTACTATACCTTTTTTACAAGAGAATAACAAAATAACAGAAAGATTTGACTTTACCTAGAGCAATATGGTCATAAGTGGCTGAGCCAGATTTGAGCCCAGGCTCTTCATCCCCATGTGACACTGATGGAATGGAAGAACAAGTTTGTGTCATAGAAGATTAGATCCAGGTTGTTTGTTCATTTGTTGTTGTTGATGGTTTTGTTGTTGTTGTTTATTGAGGTGTTTTGTTTTGTTTTGTTTTGTTTTGTATGGCAACAGCAGGAAACTCAAGAAACATGAAGATATATTCAGAGGTTCCGATTTGCATCTAAAAGTAGGTCTGTATAATACATGGAAGAAAATGAAGAATAAAAACCACGCAGAAGCTGTTCCAGTGTCTCTTGCTTGAAAGTTCTCATCTGGTGCCCAACAAAAAAAAAACAAGAACAAAATACCACATTCAAATGCATCGTCATAGGACTTCAGAGCACGAAAGCCACAAAGAATTGACTGTTCTTCCAGAGGACAGGGGTTGGATTCCCAGCACCCACATGGCAGCTGGCAACAGTCTGTAACTCCAGTTCCAAGAGATTCGACTTCCTTTTCTCACCTTTGGGGACACCAGGCATGCTTGTAATACTCAGACATGCATGCATGCATGCATGCATGCAGGCAAAACATCTAAATGGATAAAATAAGAAAATTGAATCTTTTTTTTAAAGAGAAAGTTAAAATGAGAGAAGATGAATAACACTCAAGAGAAACTTGCTGTGATGGTAGCCACTCCAAGGTGGCTCCCGGTACACCAAGTCTCCTTGCATTCACACCCTTCCATGAATCCTTCCAACACAGACTACAGAAGCCCTGCAAATCTAGGAAATAAAAACCATGTCTATCTTTTACCTTGTTTTAAAATCACTTGTTCTATGACACAGCTTCTCAGCGTTAGCACTGCTGACACGTGAGGCCTGGCATTCTGTGTCATGGGAGGATGCTTTCCTGGACAGTGCAGGGTAGTCACCAGAATCACTCATCCTACCCAGTCAACATCCATGGCGCCTCACAATTGTGAGGACCAAAACCATCAACTGTCCCCTGGTGAACGAACCATCCCCGTGAGCAACACTTCTAGAGGAGGCTGGCCATGGGGTCCTTCTGCCCATGAGCCTTGCTAGCCATGTGAGGAAACCGCCTTGAGCTGGGTCCCCTACCACTCACACTTCATTCCCATAGCAATCTCAAGAAAGATCCTGAGCTGTAGGCAGCCAGACAGCCTGCTCCCAAATCCTGATACACCAAAAACGTAAGAGATAAAATGTGCTGTTGTTTTGAGAGATTTGATTTGCTAGGCACCAAAGGAGAACTACTGTTATCGTCAGGCAGGCTTATATGAAGGTATAATTATTGGATCTACAAAGTCTTTTCCCTACTAGGACAGAGCTTGAGAAGACAAAGATGCAAAGCTCTTTGCTTGTTCATGACATCATAGAACCACTCAGTTCACCGACCCAGAACAACCTATCTGAATTTCTTTACATGGATTATATTGCTCCCATTCTTAAAATATGTTACTTGGTTATTTGGAACCAAATCTTTCCTGTAAAAGAAAAAAAAAGTAAACATTTTAATGAGATGTGTTACTTGTATACATATGTATGTGTGGGGGCCATAGTATAGTGCACAGGTCAGGGGGCAGCTTGCAGTATTTAGTTCTCGCTCTACCATGTGAGACCTGTGGATTAAACTCAGGGTCATTGGGCTTGGTGGCAAGGACCTGTGTCCACTGCATGTTGGTAGATTTTTATCTATCTTATTTGGGTTCTTATAGTGTTACCCCTTTTAACCCTATTCAACCCTAATCCCTTCTAATACCCTCTCCCTAGGTAGGAAAGAAAGGTTAATTCGGAGAGGGGGCACTGAGATGTTTTCTTCTTATCATCTTTTCTCATGACCACTTGACAAAGCAGAAACTGCAGCAGCAGGGGGAAGAGGAGGAAGAGGAGGAAGAAGAGGAGGAACCAGCAGAAGGAACGCCCTCTCTTTGGGCTCCGGTCTTTTTATACCCTCTCTAGAGTCTCCCAGAATTAAACTATCTTCAGCTGGCAGAATCACACCACTGCCAGAGTGTGCATGTGCGTGCATACACACACACACACAAGCACACGCACACGCCCACGCACACGAGTCAAACAGTCTGCTGCTGTGGACAATCTGAAGCAGCCCCATATCCCACACCTGGGATTAAAACAAAAATATGTTTATGTAATATAACTGGGCTTTAAAAGTCCCCAAAATTTTCACTACAACTGAGCCATCTTGTCAACGCAAATCTTTTAGTCCTTGTCACTGCTGCTTCAAGGATTAAAAGGAAAAAAATGACTACAGACATTGATAAGATGGCAGTAAGAGAAAGAAGGGAGAAGAAAGCACACTAAGACTTTCCCCTTGTCCTGAGGTTATAAATAGAATCAGCACCACACAGAAATATATGCTGATGGTGCATAATATCACACATGTGAATATAAATCGAATGTTTATGGGTAATCTACTTTAGTCAAAACAAAACAAAACAAAACAGGCCAAGTTACCATGATAAGTTCCGTGGGAGAAGCAAAAAAAGCCATGAGGCAGAATGTGTGCTGTAAACGCCACCATATTTTTAGGTGGTTCAATCCCCAGAGCACCCGTTCTACTTTTGCAGCTGCAACAGGCAGAACAGTAGTCCTCCTCACACTGTCCACAGCCTGGCCCTGCCACCTCTGACTAATCAAGGCCTTCACAGGGGTGAGTAAGTCCCCAAATATGAGGTGTGGAAATGGTCCTAGTTAATCGCAGTGGACCCAGAGCAATCACAGCGCTCTCGAGCACTGCAAGTTAGAGGAAGAAAGGGACCCACAAAAATATGTGCAGTGCAAGCTGACTGGCTTTAAAAGTAAAACAAAAGGGTCACATGCCCAGTAATTTGAAGGCCCCAAGCTGAGAAGGACAGAGGAACCAAGTTCCCCCCTGCAAAGAACCTCTAGAAACAAATGTGGTCCGGCTCACAGTGAAACTCACTTTGAACGCATGTGCTCTAGCCTGAATAAAAGGGAAGGTGGGCTGAGCCCCAGCACTTACTGCTCCCAATTTTGTGCTAGCTGACAAGATGTGACTGGTGTGTCTTGGCCTCTTTCTCCAGCATGTTCACAGCACCCTCAAACTGTGAGCCAAAGGAAATCCTTCCGTCTTGATGCTACTTCTGTGAAACATTTTGTCACAGAAATGAGAAAAACAGCTAATACGTGTGCTAAAGAAGTGACTTCTGTGTTGCTTAAAGCCACCATGCTTGAAGCTGTCTGTTATAGCTGAGATTATAAAACAAAACAAAACACAAAACAGTAAACTTCCTTCATCTGCATATTCTTTAAAACAATTGCCTCTTTTCCTATGGCTGCAGATAAACTGGGGCTGTTACTCAAGGTTTCTGAACCTTGGTAGCCAAGGGCTGCGTGGCTAGCTAACGCTGGGACAGAGGACACCCCATCCCTGAACTCTGGAACTGAAGAAATAAAGAAACTGAAGTGGCAAGAGTTTATTCCCGGGCCACCCTCACATCAGGTGCCTCCTAGGGAGCAGCCCCCACCCCCTCGGAGAGGGAAGACATGCTTCCTACTCCTGTCCAGGGATGGTTTTGTCCTGGCTGTGTATTACTACGTGGCAATGCATCTCAGAAAGCAGAGACGTAAGACAATGACAACTATTCCATTAAAGCCTGACCTGGTTACTTGTTGTTATGACAAAAATACCTAATAAAAGCAGCTGTGCTTTGGCTTGCAATTTGAAGGTACCGTCTCGCACAGCAGGAAATGTATGGTAGCAACAGTGTTGAGGGATGGACAAGCTGTGTCCGAAATGTGAGGGGAGAGAGGTGACTGTTGGTGCATAGCTGGCTTTGACTCCTTTCTTTTTAGTACAAGCCCACGGAATGGTGCCACCTATGTTTAGGGCAGGTGGTGCATTCTCTGGCAGCGGAGACTAACCATTACTGCACATGAACCTATGACCTGGGCAAGGATTGGACAGGAAGCTCATTTGTTTTCCAGAGCACCAGGCCTCAAGGACCTAGCTAGAGAGGGGTTCATCCTCCTGCCTACCAGGCTTGGTAGTAGGACTGCAGGTCACTCAGTCAGGGCTGGTAGCCAGGAGGCCCATTTCTTCTGCCGCCAGGTCTTTGAGTGGGGATTATTGGGGCTCTCCACGATTCAGTAGCTGTGGTGAAAAGACATCTGATGACTAGCAGAAGAGATTGGATTCTTTCTTACAGCTGAGTCTCAGAAGTCATGTGACCTCGATCCCACCACAAATCCACCCATGTTCAAGAGGATGCGCAGATCCCACCTTCCGATGAAAAGAACATTTGGCTACAGGGACAAAAGCATGAGACAAAGAAGCCGGTAGCGCAGTGCTTTGCTTTCACTTTTTGTCTCAGAAGCCTATCCTTCAGTCTCATTAGCCAGAGTTACGAACTGCTTGCAACCAACACTTGGTATAAGGGATGTAAGTATATTAAAATAAGGCTAGATATTTAAATTTTCTTGTCATTTTATTTTATTATTTCCCTTCATTTTTATTTCGGAATTTTGTACAATGTGCTTTGATCATATTCACCTCCTCCCTCAAATTCCCCAGAATCCCCCTTCCCAATTTTATGCCCTTAAAAAAATTCATATCCAGTTAGTGCTGCCCATATGTTCTTGGATGTGTGGTTGACCTACCAGGGATGACTTTCTCTCTTTCTTTCTTTCTTTTTCTTTCTTTCTTTCTTTTTATTTATTTATTTTGGGGAGGATTCAAGACAGGGTTTCCCTGTGTAGCCTTGGCTATCCTGGACTCACTTTGTAGACCAGGCTGGCCTTGAACTCATAACAATCCACCTGCCTCTGCCTCCTGAGTGCTGGGATTAAAGGTGTGCACCACCACCACCTGGCAAGGGTGACAGTTTAAAATAAAACCTGTCCCTCCTCCTCCCAAGAGCTGTCAATAGCCAACAGCCCCTCAGCTAGAAGTGAGATTTGCTCGCACATCTCCTCTCCATGCTGGGATTTTCTCTATCATGAGCTTGCACATGTGTGGTGCACGCTGTCATGAATGCTTTGACTTCATGTGTGCTGTGCTCTGCTGTGTCCAGAAAATATCCTTATAGTCACCCGCCAGCTCTGGTTCTTACATTCTTCCTCTCCCCTCTTCGTAGTGATTCCTGACCCTTTGGAGAAGATAGTGTGATATAAAGTCCCGTTTAGGATTGACTATCCTGTGGGCCCCATGCCTTTACTGGTTGTGGGCCCATGCATGGCACCCATCAAGGAAAGCAATCATCACTCTTAGCGGCTGTGAGCCACATGTACCATAGTAATGCCCAGACTGGCAAGACATGACCACTGCTGCAACGGTGAATGAGTGAGCATCATGGGAATAATAAACTACTTTCTGATTGGATTGATGTCCCAGTGGACAAGACGAAAGCCATACCTGGAACCATGACCAGGCCTGCAACCTGCGGCTACTCAGGCCATAGGTTCTAGAGAAACAGCATCTGCTATCATGCTGCTACACAGACACAGGATTAAACCACCTCTACATGGCTTCTGTTACACCCACACATTGACAGTCCTCATCGGAGAAGCTCTACTTGCAATAGACAACAGTTAATACTAAGATCCACAACGAGTCAAGGTGCAGAGAATAAACTTCCCACTTAAGAGACAAATAAAATGTGTGGAAAACAATACAAAGGACTGTGTAGCTGGCTCGTAAGGTCAAGTGCCTCCCGTGCAAGCTTGAGGACCAGAATTCAATCCCCAGCACCCATGGGAAAAACAGGAGCAGCAGCAGCACTGGGCCTCCGCTGGCAGGAGGCTGCTCACAGCTCACTGGCCAGCAAGCCTAGTCGGCGAATGAGCTTCCAATTCAGTAAGAGACCCTGTCTCAAAACATGAGGTGGAACACAATCAAGGGAGACACCTAACATTGACCTCTGCCCCCACACACTAAAACAATCCCAGCAAACTAAGAACACACACAATGTTTAACTCTCCCACACCAGACAGAGATCTGACCAAGCCATAAAGTCTAATAATCCCTCTCCAAAAAGTATAAATCATTTATACCTATATTTTCAGACCACATTACAAGTTTTCCATATGTCTGGCGGACACACACACACACACACACACACACACACACACATACACACCTTGGACCTTCGTAGCCAGATTGGCCTTTTTATTAATAAATAGGTACTGATTTACTTAAAATTATTCCCAGAAGGCCAATAAGAAATTTATCATCATCTTGGCTAGCACTTCTAAAAAAGAAAGGTCTGTTCTCCTAGCACTAGTTCTATGCTTCCTTCTATCTTTCTGTGGTACTACCACTATTTTTTTTTGCCTCTCAAAGGGGTACCGGGAGAATTCTGCATTATTTTCCAATTGCATTTAATTTGGTATACTATATGCTAGATAGTATACGCTCCCTAAAGGTAGACTTGCATGAGATTAAATTTTAAAATAGAAAAATAGTATGGTTGTTTTGTTTCTTTCCTCTCTTATTTCTCCAACGATGATGATAGATCAATAGATGATAGGTGGTAGATTTCAGATAGATGGTAGATAAAAACGTAATAGATTATAAATAGGTAAATGAGAGAAATATGTTAAATTATACATGGATGATATATAACAAATAGGTAATAGATAAATAGCTGGATAGATTATAAATAGGTAGGTAGATGTTATTAAAAATATTGCCTTTGGTAATGATGGTGCTCTGTGACTACATCTCTTTTCTTTTTTATGTGCCTTTTCTTTTAATTTCCTTTCTGGTTCATCTCCTCCACTCCACCCCACCCCCCACGATCAATTACCCAGAAAGGCCAAGACTGGTCAGTTAAACAAGAGGCTTCAAAAAGTCAAAGTAAGCCAACCCAAGATTATCAGGCTCCCCGCAACAGGACCCACAGTCTGGATGCTGGGGTGTCCACTCAGAGCCTGGTAGTCAAAGCCGCTTCAGAATAAGGTAGTTCCAGAAGCTAGCGGTAACCCTGCACAGAGGGGCTTTCTGCAATAGGATAGCCCTAACTGAGACAGGCTGTACGAAAAGTGGTGTTTGTTGGCATTTCAAAGAGCTCCTTCCAGAGGGCATCCAGAAACTGGGCACCGTGTGCCCAACTGGGGACAAGGCACCTAGGCTGTGAAAGCAGGCCCTTCCTAGTCCATGGCTGTGGGTCGAATACATCCCTTTTTATTAAATGAGTTTGCAGCGATTTTCTTAATGATCTAACACTATGAAACCCAAAGACAAGCACAGCACTTTATCTAGCATACCAGTATTACACTTTTTCTAAATACCAAACACTATTATTACTAGGAATTTGGAAAGCATTTTCAAAATGGCATTTTCTGTTTTCATTCCTTGAGAATTTTCTAACAACCAACATGCATAGAAATTTTAATATGCAGCTGAAATCCCTCAATATTTATTACAGAAATTTAATTGTTTATGATTTCATAGCAGTTGCTTAATCTCCTTAAATTCTAAGTAAGTTTTAAGTTCATTCGTAATCCAGCCAAGTGATGGAGTTTGAAGCCCCCTTTCCTCACAGCATTCCTAGGACCTAGCATGTAACAGTCAGTGTTCTGCACATGGCTGGCCAGTGACCAAGCACACTCTTACAAATGATGAAAGGACATTAGTTCTCACCACTGGGCCTGTCCAGACTGCGTCAAAAGCTCACAGGGCTTTTTCTCCTGCCATCTCAACCCAACTCTAACCTGTTTAACCTTGACCTATTTTTTACACTCAAGTTTTTCCTATCTCATCAAACACAGGAAATAATATTCACTTTTCCACTCCATAGCCACATATTTTTAATAACACAGCTCTGCAGGGTGTCCAGGGCAGGGTGAGGGGAAGGGAACCCAGCTGGACCATGACAGTCAGTCATATAGTAGACAAAGCTTTCTGTCAGATTTTTAAAGCTTGAAGGGACCTTGAAGACAGCCAAGTCCAGCTCCCGGGTTTTACAGATAAGGTCCGGGATGCTGTGGGATAGGGCCAGTGCCCTGGAGGTCACACTGGGAAAGCCTTTGAGGCTTGGAGGCTTTGGGGGTAGGGGAAGTTAAAAAGCCAGGCTGTATATATCACTGTTGCTCCTCCCCCCTCCCATTCCCCCTCTACAGCTCCTGGAACAATGCCATATTGTGCCCTGGACAAAGGTCGTCTCTACCCGTGTTGTGCTTTTTATCTTAAGGAAACTGTGGTACACAACTAGCCATATTTCCCTTCACGTGTGGGCTTGCCTCAGTGTGCCAAGCTAAATGAGTGGGTTTGCCATTGTGGCTCCAGTGTGGAAGGAAGTGCCAAAAACGTAGGCCAGGAAGTTGGGCAGAGTGGCCTCTTTAAACCAAAGAGGCCAGGGAACAAAGAGGGATTATTCTGATCAATTGGCCGAAGAGGTCAGAAGACAAATGTCTCAAGATTTATCAAAGTCTGGCCAGTGAGTGCATGCATGGATTTTAAGGCTGACATGGGGAGCTCTTTCTCGCACTGGAATGATTATTTTGTAGTCTTTGGTTTTCTTTTCTACTGTGGAGCTGTTGACTTCAATGACATTTCTGGGTTTAGCTCTGTTTCTCTAGTGTCTAGCCTAGTGCTTGCAGTATTAAATGGCTCTAATAAACATCTCAATAAAAGTGGAATTCATTAAAAAGTGAATTAGTAAGTTCTGAAGTTTAGTAAATAAAGGCAAATAAAACTAGTCACTTTGAAGCCAATAAATGTTGAATAAGTCCTGAGTTCTCTAAGTGTTGGCATTTTTAAATTTGCAACTTTGTACAACTAGTTGGTTCTAAGGATAAGCCTACAGTCCCCTGGATAAACTTAGGTCAAAATTTTCTAAAAAAAAATCAGTTACTGGGCTGGAGATGTAGCTCAGCAGTGGGTGGAATACTTGCCTAAGGTGTACACAATGCCGGGGTTCTGTGCCAAGTCGCACATAAACCAGAGATAGCATGGCATGCCTCTAACCCCAGCACTTAGGAGGAGAAGGCAGGATCCGACATTTAAGGTCGTTCTCGGCTACCTTGCAAGTCTGAGGCCTGTCTGGGCTACAGGAGAGAAGGGCAAACCAGTTCTAGGTTCATTGTTTTCGTTCATATAAATTCAAGGCTGGGGTATCTCCTGTGGTCAACACTTTCCATGTAAACACAAGAACCAGAGTTTTCTAGGACCCTTGTAAGCACCAGGTGGATGCCCCTGCGGCCTCAGTGTGGGCTGCAGAGACAGCATCCCCAGAACAAGCTACCTAGCTAGCCACTAGCCAGCTGACCGGCGAGCTCTCAGAGGAAACCTGACATCAACCCCGCACTAGCACCAGCAACACATATTCTCCTACACATCTGCCGACCTACATACACGTGTCATCATAGATACCCACGGGAAAAAAAAAAAATTAAAGTTGGGATACATGCGACTTTGCCTCAAAACTCCAAATATCAAACAAAGAAACAAAAACAACTTTGAAGAGATTGTAAGATCACGCACGTGTGCATATCCGTTCATCAAAATACATGCGGCATGCAAAATTATTGAGATGCTCTCTGCCTTTCTCATTTACATGCTATGTGTAGACACAGGGCACTTCCATTGTAAGGGGAAGCAAGGCATGAGGAACACATTGCTTCACAGAATATTGGGGAACATGATGCTAGAATCTTCGCCTTTAAATAAGTATCTGCCCAGGTGTCTCCTTCCTTATTGTAAATTCTCATTGAGTGCTTTTGATACACAAGGCCCTGGTTGTTTCGCTGGAGCCAATAATAAACACAATGGGAGATTATATCTCTACGAAACCGAACCTTGTAGCTAAACACCGTGAACCGTAGATTAAAGGCACAAAGGAAGGTCTGACGTCAGAAGAGCTTCGGGAGCAGAGCGGGGTGGGCATTCAGGAAGAAAGCTAGCTGGTTGGAAGGCGGTTCTGGATTTGTACTGAAAGCATTGGTGAGCTCTCAGGAAGCCACGCTGCGCTGTCTTCTTCTACCCAGGCACTAACAGGCAGTGTAAACAGCGTGGCTGTGCCATGCTGGAACTCATAGAAGCTCTAACAGGACCATACCAAAGACTCTTATTGGTCCAAACAATGGCATGAGTGGGTGTGCACCTCCCTCAAATTCATGTGTTGAATTCTTACCTCCCAGGACGCTAAGATAAGGTGAGGCTTTGGGTACTTCTGAGGGAAAAGCCTCGTGAATGGGCTCAGTGCTTTTCTGACAGAGACTCCAGAAAGAACAGTCCTCCTTTGCGTACAAGGACCCAGGCAGAAGGTGCCATTATGAGGGACACTAAACCTTTTAGTACCTTGCTCTTGAACTTTCTACTCTCTAGAGTTACAAGATAGTGCACCTATATTGTTTCGAAGCCACCTTGTTTAGGGCATTGCGACCTAACAGCTTGAGTGTATCCGGAGCCGTTCAGCCTCTCCAGCAGTCGGACTGTGCTGGAGGAATCCTTCCTAAGCAGCACTAAGACTGTGGGGCATTAGTAGGACGAACCCACAGCCTCTCTCTCTGTTCATAGACCATTACAGGCAGGGAAACGTCACGAGCACATTTCATAGTGAACGTCCTCGTTAAATCTCCCCAACACATGGCACATGCCATTCCTGCCACTCTTCAATCACATGTGCCACTTGCTCTATTTTCTGATGAACACACACTGAATGTGAGAATCACTAGGTTTAGAACCCCAGCTTTAAGCCCTCTGCAATTTGAGAAGAAACTTGTTTGAAGGGTTTTGTTGTTGTTGTTGTTGTTTTTGTTTTTTAGATTCTTGTTTGAAAAAAAATTTTTTAATAACACACACACACACGTAGAGTTTATCCAGCTTCTCTTGGGGTGTCAACAGCCATCAGCATGCTTAGTTTTTATTATATCTTCGCGCCACCCATGCTTTTATTTTCTTGACTATTTGAAGACTAATCTCTGCCATCATATCATTTCACATATAAATATTTCACTATGTATCTAAAAAAAAAAAAAAAAAACCAACAGGAAACCTATTTGAATAAAGGCTGTGCTGAGTGGAGTACTTGCAAATCAGAGTTTGGAAAAAGAGGAGGAGGATGAGGAGGAGGGCGAGGAGGAGGACGAGGAGGAGGACGAGGAGGAGGAGCAGAAACAAGAAGTGGCTGTCTGGAGGAGAAACCCAGCAAACAACAAACACTATCTTAACCCGCCATCAAAGAGCAGTATCGTGTTGATGGCTTGATGGACTTGATGCATCGAGCAAAATACTAGTAGAATCTGTGTAAAGCACGTAGGTCAGTGAGCAGTGATACACCATACTGCTCCATTCCTTGGGGCAACTGTCTCATAGCAATATAAGATGCTCATAGTAGGAGACCCTGGCTCCAATGTTATGGTGCTTGTCACAGTCTACTTGACTAGATGACTGCCTCTGCCTCTGGGTGTGTTGAGGAGGGCACTTCGAGAAAGGTCTAACTGAGAAGAGAAGACTGACCCTGAAGAGGGAGGAGGGAGAGGGAGGGCGGTGACAGAGAGAGAGAGAGCACAGAGCAGCAGCATTTTTTCCTCTCTGCCTCCTGACTGCGGACAGGAGTGTGACCAGCTGTCTCAAGCTCCTGTGGCCACACCTTCCTCAACATGAATGTTTGTGCTTTTAAACTGCCAGCCCCTTCTTCCTCAAGTTGCTTTCGTCAGGTGCTTTGTCGCAGCCATGAGAAGAGTAGCCAATGTCAAGCCGTGTCGGAAGCTGGGCCATATCTTTGAAGGTTCTGGGTGGTCTGGAAGTTTAACAAAGGAGGGGGCAGGAAAACCACAATGTCGCTGCTGTCACACTTAGAAGGAAATGTGATACTAAGCCAGCTCAGAGAGAATATTTTACACGATCTCATTTATAGGTACCTTCTGCAGGGATATTAGCCTCATGGTTGGAAGTGAAAGCACTTTCTGGAGGAACATTGACAGCATTAAGGGTTATCTGCAAAGCACTGCTGACTAGCCACCGGGCTACTAGTCTCAGGTCAGTGAACTTTAGACATTCTTCAGTTTCCAGTCTCTCTTGAGCATTATACCAGCCACTTTTTTATAAAATGGAATAATGGACCTTATGCTGTTGTTTTTGCTTTTGTTTTGTTTTGTTTTGTTCCAGACAGGGTTTCTCTGTAACAGCCTTGGCTGTCCTGAACACACTTTGTAGACCAGGCTTGGCCTCAAATTCACAGAGATCAGCCTACCTCTGCCTCCCAAGTGCTGGGATTAGGCATGCAACAACTTGCCTGGTGGAACAATGGATCTTATAATGAACTTGACAGGGCCTTTTTCTTTGTATTGTACCCAAGATTTGTGGCAACAAAACTTCTACTTCTGCTCATAATTAAATTATTGAAACATCTGCTTTGCTAGCACCTAACAAAGCAAACATGATTTATTTTTGTTTTGCTTTATTTTGTTTTTCAAGATAGGGTTTCTCTGTGTAGACTTGGCTGTCCTGGACTCACTTTGTAGACCAGGCTGGCCTCGAACTCACAGAGCTCTGCCTGCCTCTGGGATTAAAGGCGTGTGCCACTGCACCCTTCTCCCTTAATTTATTCTTAATATCATCTGACATCCATTGTGGTAGTTTGAATAGAAATGGCCCCCACAGACCCATAGGGAGTGGCACTATTGGGAGGGGCAGCCTCGCTGGAATAGATATGGCCTTTTGGGAGGAACTGTGTCTGTCTCTTCCTGCTGGCCGATGCTCCAGATGTAGAACTCTTAGCTACCTCTCCAGTACCATGTCTGCCTGCCTGCCACCATGCTTCCCACCATGATGGTAATGGACTAAACCTCTGAAAATGCAAGCCCCAATTACATATTTTTATAAGGTTGGGTGCCAAATATAACTGGACTTTCTTGGACCGCCAGCTCCCAATAAAGACATAAAGACCTTTTATTATTTACTAAAGTTTGGCCTTAGCTTAAGATTGTTCCCCAACTAGCTCTTAACTTTATTTATATTATATATTTATATTATATTATATATATATATATTATATATATATATAAAAATCTACCTTCTACCATGTGGCTCATTAGCTTTCCTCGGTCTCTCAGTCCCAGCACCCTGTTTCTTCCTCCACAGACAGCTGGTGACTCTTTCCCACCAGATTCTTTCCCAGACTTCTATCTCTGCCCAGAAGCCCCGCCTTCCTCTTCTTGCCTTCGCAATTGGCTATTCCGCTCTTAGTTAAACCAATCAGAAGGTGTTGGGGGAATGTTTACAAAATAGGATGCAACCAAAGAATAACAATACCAAAGTCCAGCCCTGCTGGTACAAAATTCAGCATGTGAATAATACAAAGACAATCTTTATACCACCCCGCCATGCTTTCCTTTATAAGAGTTGCCATGGTCATGGTGCCTTTTTATAACAATAGAAACCCTAAGACATCCAGTCATACTTGATTTGGTTGCTGTGTTCAGATTATTCTTAAACATAGTAAAATTGATCAGCACAGTCTTCTCCCAGACAGAGAATGGATGACCTTCAATCACAGTTTCTGCATGGACCCAGTGGTAAATGGTGTGATCCCAGCACTCAGGAAGCCAGGGAAGGAGGGTTGTAAAGCTAGGGCCAGGCTGAACCACATAACAAGAGCCTGAGTGAAGATAGATAGGTAGATAGATAGATAGATAGATAGATAGATAGACAGACAGACAGATAGATAGATACATACATACATACATACATACATGGATACATAGATAGACAGATGGATGGATGGACAGATGGGGGAAGGGATGGAGGAGAAAGGTAAAAAGGAAAAGGAAGAGAGATGAGAGAAGGAAAAGCAAGGTAGGGGTAGGAAGGGGAGAAGACAAGAGGAATGAGGGGGACCCTTGCTTGTTTTAAAAGCAATTCTTGAGTTTTTACACATCTCATAATTTTAGATTTTTAAATTTAATACTAATGTGCATGTGCGCATGTGCTTACGTGTGTGTGTGCATGCCTGCGTGTGTTTAATGTGTGTACGAGGGGTGCAGTCGCCACAGTGTGCGTAGATGTTAGAAGACAACTTTGTGGAACTGGCTTTACTTTCTACCTTACTGTGGGTTCTGAGGACCAGTTTTCTAGGCTGGAGGAGCAAGATCAAAGGAAACTCAGACTCCATGATGATCAAAGCAGGTAGTTAACTCATGAATTCTGAACTCTGCTTGGTGAATGCTTTTGATCATTTGGACACAACTGACCCTGTGACCAGAGAACGATGTGCATTTGTTATTCCTGTTCCCAGCATGCCGAGGCCCATCTGAAGGTCTAGGATCTGGATTTGGGGCACGTGGCTGGAACGGTTCTTCCCACTTGCTCACTCTGCTGTGCCCAAGGAAGCCACTATCAGTAGGACCTGCATGTTCCCTTGTTTCTTTAGAAGACAACATGGTGTGTTGTCAAGGCCCATGGACAGGACTGGGAAGATAATCTGTAGTCACATGATGTAGTGTAAAAAAAATTAGACTTGGTGGCTGAAGGACCTAGATTCTGCAAGGATCTTTTAATATTTTGAAAAATCGCCCAGCTTTTTAGGGAGACAAAGATAGGTTTACATTAACAATGTGAAGAGAATCCTACAAAATTATCCTTCATGCCTTACTAATTTGGACACTGAAAATTAGGTGAAATAGTACAGCCAAAGAAATATTCCGTTTATTCATATATACCTTATGAACATGCAGTCGGGCTTCATAACACGGCTTGTCTCACTCTGTCACTCTTGCTTTTTTTCCCTTAGATGACAATAGTGGCCCTCAAGCTACATCAGGGCACTTCCTAGGAGTGACTATGCCAGTAGTGTGTGCCTGAGAAGGTACGTACCTTGATCCTTATTGGTTTTGTATATCTAACTTTTTAATAAGAATTTTGAAGTCACACACACATTCACAAAAAGTTGAAAACCACTGCTTTTGCTCTGTTGTTCAGTTTCTTCATTTGCAGAAATTACTAATAATATTGATATGTCTGTGAGTGTTATGAAATGTCAACATGGTGGAGCATGCCTTTTGTCTCAGCACTCAGAAGGCAGAGGCAAGCAGATCTCTATGAGTTCAAGGCCAGCCTGGTCTACAAAGTTGGTCCAGGATAGCCAAAGCTACACAGAGAAACTCTGTGTAGAAAAAAGAAGCACAGGTGGCTGAAGAAAGAGCTCCCTGGTTACCAGCACTTACTTCTCTTGCAGAGGACCCAGGTTTGGTTGCCAGTTAGGCCACTTGCAAATCCAGCTCCAGAAGATCTAACACCCTCTTCCGGTTTCCACAGGAAACTCCTCCGTGTGGAAGTGTACACATAGCCCCACACAGGCACACTTGGGCACTTATAATGAAAAAACAGAGAATTCATAGGAAATAGCTGTGTTAACTGTTATGCATTGTTCAATCAGGATATAAATATTAATTACTGTACAACCTTTGGTAAATATCCCTATGGCAAGGGTCAGGCTAAGTTGGTAATGTGTGTGCTGCACAGCTTGAGGATCTGTGTGAAGATTCTCCAAAAAGCCAGGTGCAGTGGTGCACACCTGTAATCCCAGCACTCAGGGAGGCAGAGGCAGGAGGATCTCTGTGAGTCTGAAGTCAGCTTGGTCTATATGTGAAAAAACAAATATCCCCAGCATCCTCCTAAACCCCAGGTGTAGTGGGTCTGCATCAGTAGTTGTTGGGGCCTGAGGTGATGGAACCATGGAGTTCACTGGTCATCCAATCTAGCCAATCTGTAAGCTCTGTGTTCTCTAAGAGAACCTCAAAAATTACAATAAAAGAGAAGTAGCTTTGACCCCTGGCCCCACCCACACTATATACACACGTGCCTAGCAGATTTGTGCACACATACATACATTGCACACACATAGACACACACATACTTTCTCACACACACACACTCACTTTCTCTCTCACACACACTCATATACTCTCACTCAACACATACGTTCACAATCACATACCCATACACACCTACCATAACACACACACACACACACACACACACACACACACACACACACACATTCACAGAAACACACCTCCATAACAGTCAAACTTTGGCAGCATGTTTTCCACACTGGAAAAAGCACATTAGCTTTCAAGTGGCTTTTGGTTGATAGTTTATATTTGAAAGCTCTGTTTAATGGGTAATACCACAAAATGTTTTTGAATGTTCATTTGTTAATACACAATTAAATGCATAATTGGATTTTAAGCTTCCATGAATATATCTTCTCAAATTCTTATTTCAAGTGATCTACCTTCCCTTAAGATCATTTTTAAAAATAAAATATGATAATTTAGAATTTTTGAGAAAATTCAGGTTTGATTGTTGGGTTTATAGTAACAAAGTATTACTATAACTTTACGTAGAGACAATGCTTTCTTATCTCTGATTTTGAGGCTAGCTTTTCCTGCCCATCACTCATTTGCTGAGTTGCCAAAACCATATAGAATGGTCTATTTGGTGGGGGATGGGTCCCAGGAAATGGCCTGTGGGTTTGTTGAGGTACTTGTTGTAATCTAGAACCCAAAGTCAAAGGAGAGATCCAAAAGTGACTATCAGGCTACCTTGTGGGTGAAGATAATTTCTTCCATAATTAAAAATGCAGTTGCTCCTCCATACCTTTTCCAGGTCCTACATCCTTTGATGAAAATATTTAGGAAAAAATTCATCTGTGATGTTTACAACAGATTTTAAAAGAAAGTTATTACACAGCATGATAGCTGTTTGCACAGCATCCCACTGTAGTGGGCTTCATCAATCATGTCCCTGTCAGGTACTTCTTATTGCTGTGCCCAAAGCTCCTAAGAAAACAACTTAAGTGATAAAGAACTTATTTTGCTTCAGTTTAAGTCCAAGGTCAGTGGGTCCATTGCCCGGGCCAGAGGCGAGGTAGAACATTATGGTGGGAGCCCAAGGTGGTGGAGGCTGCTCACCTTAGAGCAGCCAAGAAGCAGAGAGAGGGAAAGCTAGGAGCACTGAGCTCTATGCAAGGGCTTGCTTCTGGTGGCCTCCCTCCTCTAGCTGGGCATCACTTGCTAGTTTCAGCCTCTCCCAATAATGACCTCCAATATGGACTAATCCATGGGTTACTCCAAAGTCTTCATAACTCAAATATTTCTCAATGATTTGGCCTACCAGTTGGACATGCTTTTTGTGTGAGGATACTTCAGATCCAGATCACAACATAAAAATTATAGGCAAACACTACAACATTAAATTCTCCCTGGATAGCAAGGGATAATTTATACTTCTTTCACAGGCAAAAGCATATTCTGTTGCCATTTTCTTTTCATTTCTCTTATTTATATATATATATATATATATATATATATATATATATATATATATATATATATATATATATATATATATATATAAACATTTTCAATATATTGCTTCTATTCTTCGTGAATTTTGCACATTTACATAGATAACTACTGCCATAATCACCCCCACATCAGTCTTCTAACTCCCTTTTGCACCCTTAAGTTCACAGCTGCTATGGTTTTGTGGCCAAGACTTGCACAAGATCAAGCCAGTTAAAAATCCTAGCGTGAATGGGGCAGGTGGCCATGAAGCCACTCCCTGGCTGACGAGAACCTGCTGGGGAAGGGAGAGTCCGTTTTCATGTGGGACGTGGCCCCCAGAATGTTGCCCATGCTCCTGTGGATGGCACTACACCCAGGCACTTCCAGGGGGCACTTATGGGACTCACATACAGAAAACCCACAGGAGCCCTTTGCATACTTGGAACTTCGAACACAGCATCACTTCCCTCACCCAGTCATCATCACTTCCTGCGTTCTGGTTCTTGAATCCGCTCTCTTTCCTACTGCATCAGCTACACTACAACCCACTCCACATTGTCTTTGATGAAACTGCAGCGTTTGAGTCATTTCCGTGGCTTTCTTCCACCTTCCTCTCCCATCCTTCTCCTACCTCACACAATGCACTACCTCCCTGTCCTTCTAGGACATGGGACATTTAAGGGATACTTTGTCCTTCTAGACTCAGGTTTACAGAACCAAGGCGACCTTTTCCTTTCCTTTTCTCCTGAGCCAAACTCTCAGCTCTCCCTACTGCTGGGCTCTGTTGGGTATTGGTGCTTGATGCTCATTATCTCTAGTTTATTCTCTGTCCCATTCTCCAATATTCATTGTTCAATTTCTTTCCAGCCCTCAGCACACACTACATGGATGCAATGGAGGTGGGCAGCGGCTCAGGTATGCATCCCGGTGTATATCTGTTAGTGCAGTCTGTTAAGCACAGTGAATGCAAGTGAATGAGCCTGAGAGGAATGCAAGGTCCCAGTCTTGACTGAGGCATCTAAAGGGATGGGGCATCGTTTGACTCCATTCTCAAGATGTATCATCATCTTTATCCCTCTCCTGTGTCTGACAACCACCAGCCCCCCTTTGGTAGACCACTTGCTTGCATTTGGAGAGAACTGCGTTTCCACGGTGACATACCAATTCCTGGATACATGACTTTGGGAAATAACTGATTTTTCTAAATGTATCATTACTGTTAGCAGTGCTGAGGATCCAATGCAGCCTTTCCACATGCTAGGCAGGCACCCTGCCACTGACCCACACCCTTCACCCACACACTGTTATTGTTTATTTTTTATCGTGTGTGTGTGTGTGTGTGTGTGTGTGTGTGTATGTGTGTGTGCATGTTGGTAGCCTTTCAGTGCAAGTACACATATGTCATGGTGTGGATATGGATGTGGAAGATGACCACCTCAGTGTAGTCTTGGCCTTCTGTCCCATTTGAGACAAAAATCTCTTTCTTGTTTTTCACTATAGTGTACTATAGGGTAGCTGACCCACAAGTTTCCGGGAATTATCCTGTTCCCACCTCTCATCTCACCATGGAATGCTGGGATTATAGGTGTATGCTGCTATGTTCAGCTTTCCATGGACTCTGGACATCTGAACTCAGGTCCCCACTCTTATTTGCATAGGAAGCAAGTCACCCAGTAGGCCACCTTGTGATCCTCACACACCCCTTTAAGCCAGGACAATGCTAGCTCTCAACCTTGTGGTGCACTCATGTGGGTTACATGAGGATGTCTGTGGAAGGTTTTCAGAAGAATGACCAGCGCCCCTTCACTGCTGTTATAACTCATATTTCTGAGGGGAAGGCTCTGCTGGTAAAATACCTCCTCAGAGTTCTAGAAATGCTCCTTACGTCCTACTCACTTCTTCATGCTGACTTTCATTCATTCCATGTGCTTTTCCAAACACCCCTTGTTCCATGTTAGCAGCTGGGAGTTAATTAAAGTGGACCCTGGTGCCTCATCATAATCAAATTACAGACAAAGGCATGGTCACTGCACCCAGAATCCGTGCCCACTCTCTGTTGTTGAGCCTTTGTACCCCGCGTCCTTCCCTTCACCCCGCGTTCTTTCTCTGCAGTGATAACTGCAGGCACAGCTGTAGAGTAGCCGCCTTTCACTAAGGATGTGCTCTGTGTATGTGGCTTACTTCCATTGTTCAATTTAATCACCACAGTGCCTTTGCCTTATTATTATTTCTCAGTTGTACAGCCGAGAAAACTTAAATCTTCTTAAAACGCTTGATTAAAACTCCAAAGCTCAAATTGTCGAATGCAGACATGCCTTATTCTAAAGCCTGCCCCCCGCTATTAGCCCCAGGCCACCCCTAGTTGACTTTTCTGTATCACAGAATCTTTAGACATAAAAATGTAGATTTACCTATTTTGGATATTTTCTGTAAACTGTATATGTGAACTTTTGTGACTGGCATCTTTCACACACCATGGTGTTTTCAAGGTCCTGTGTCTTATAACGTGTCTGGGTACTTCATTCTCTTTTGAAATTTTTCTTGGTTGTATTTTAGTTGTGTGTGTGTGTGTGTGTGTGTGTGTGTGTGTGTGTGTGTGTGTGTGTCCATGTCTCTGTATCAGCACTCTGTATGGAGGTCAGAGCACAGTGTCCCAGACTTGGTCATCCATTGTCTTCCTAGTTTTGAAGGCAGAGTCTCTCAAGTCATTTCTTCTTTGCTGTGTGCTCTAGGCTTGGTGACACGTGTCTGTCTCCTGCCTCCACTCCTCCCCCATTGTACAAGGCATGGGGTTACAGTCATAACTGCTGTATCTGGGTGTCTTACCTGGCTTCACGTCACCATGCTTTCTGGGAAAGGACTTTTACCTGATGAGCCATCTCGCCAACCTCTGACTCATTCTCTTAATAGCTGGAGAGCAATCTGTTAGGCAGATACATTGCATTTTGTTTACACAGTTTTCAAAATGGATTTGGAGATTTTTTTTTTAAATCTTTTTCATGTTATGAATAATGGTGCCTATAGCATAAGAAGGTGTTTTATGTAATGACACACTTCTAGTCTTTTTACTTGAGTCTACGGCAGCTGCAAGTTTCAGTTGTTAACAAACTGCCAACCTATTTTCCAACATGGCCATGTGTTTTATGTTACCAGAGGCACACATTCTTTTGTGTTCTTAAGGTTCAGTCTCTTTGGGGCTTTTTCTGTGGCCATGGAAGGCTGCTCAGCTGGGTTCTAGAGCCTAGGAGTGCAGGGTAAAGAAACATAATAATAGGTTAATGCTGGTCCCCATCCTTACCCACCCCCCAACCCACTCCCAGTCCCCCAAACCCCACCTCCTCCTCCCCCCCCACCTGCCCCACCCCTGGGGAACGTGTTCATGTGCTTCCTCACTGCTGTAATAAAAGACTCAACAGAAGCAGCTTAAAGGAAGAAGACTTTGTTTTGGCTCATGATTTTAGAGTGGTTTCACGGCCATCTGGTGGGCAGTGTGGGTGCTCCAGGCAGAGGGTCACACTGCCACTGCAGTTATGAGCAGGGTCCCAGTGTGTCACCTGCTTTCTCCTGCCTCCCTTTTTGCTCAGTCTGGAACCCTAGCCCACAGTCCAGGGCACACAGTGCCCTCGGTTATATCTCTGGAAGCAGCCAGAGGTGATTCCTTGGGGATTCTAAATTAAGCCGAGTTGGCGATGAAGAAAACTGTCCTATGGAGGCTCTTATCCTTCAGTGATGGGCCTATGGTGTCATTAATGCCCCAGAAACACCAAGCGGATGTAAGTCTCAGTTTCTTGCAGTGGAAATTTACTTAACAGTTTTCTAGCTTTTCCTATTTCTGTTTCCTAGAGGTGTCTAAAATACTATGTAAACTGTCTGTTCACAGCTATTTCCTGTCTCAGCCTTCATGGAAATTCATATTAATCAAAGTCGCCTATGTGAAAAATGGCTAAGTGAATAAAGTCACCATTAAGTGATCGGAAAATTACAAATAACTTGACCTGAAGAATCACTTTTGATATTTTCCCACTATGAACTAGTGTTTAAAATATTTATATTCTCTCATTTAGAGAACCAATAGGATGTCCTCCCCTCTGTCCCAGTTTCCTGTTAAGTGAAGGCTTTCGTGGGACATGCCCCTTGGGCTAGTATGCAGATATAAGTGAGTATATACCATTTGAGTCTTTCTGCTTCTGGGTTAACTCACTCATTATGATCATTTCTATTCTCCACAGTTGAGTGGAGAGTGGGATACGACTTTCTCACATACTCTGGTGCCTCACATTTGACCATGTCCCCTGGAGGGGGAGACCTGGTGGCACTCAGAGGAAGGACAGCAGGTTACCAAGAAGAGATTTGATACCCTATGAGCACATACAGGGGGAGGTAATCCCCCTCAGGAACAGTCATAGCGGAGGGGAATAATGGGAAAATGGGAGGGAGGGAAGAATGGGAGGATACAAGGGATGGGATAACCATTGAGATGTAACAAGAATAAATTAATAAAAAAAAAACACCAAAAAATATTTATATTCATGAGGAAATAATAAATATTATTGTTTTAAGGTAAAAAAATTGCTTTCCCCCATTAACATAAATTTTTTTTTACCCTAAAACAAGGAAGACTGTAGTTTTAACTACTGTAGCCTACTTAACATTATATGACTGAATATATTTCAGTGCAGTTTGCTAAAACACTTTCCCAGCTTTCATCATCACAATGTGTTACTGTGATAATTACGTCACTCCTCTCAGCACGTGACTGAAAGGCTGGACAGAAAGGACTCATGGGTTCACAGGTGTCCTCGAGGGAGAAGAGTGTGGCTGCTGGGTGAGCACCATCATAAGGCGATATGTGCTGCAGCTTCTTTGCTTTTTATCAGAGTAGTAACCAGTGAACTGGCTCAGAGCAGTCTGGGCTATGACTTCCAAAGGCATTCCCCTGGGGTGTCTGCCACCAAGGCTACATGTCCCAAAGGATACGTCGCCTCCCATAAAAGAACAAGGGAGGAAATGTTCAAACATGAACCTGCTCAAGACTCAAACCATAACACAGCACTCCTGGACTTGTAGACTCTATCGCCTTGTAATGTAGAAAGCATTTAATCTAGTGTTCAGAATCCTCATGGCATTAACTGTTGTCACGTTAAAAGTAAGTTACTGCCAGCACACCCTGCTACAGAGTAAACATTCCCATTTCTAAAGGAGGCCTGGGGGACTAGCAAGCACAAAGAAAACCAAAGGAACCCCAAAACTGAAGAGGACCAGCACCAAAACCTGTCACTCTGTATCTACAATCTACACCTTATGGTGCCATCACCTGTTTTCTAACAGACTTGGGTCCCCCCAGCCCTGTAGCCTTGGTGCCTAGAGCACACATAGGCTTTGGGTACAACTATTGCACTTGATGCCTGTAACAACCCTTGGTAGACATCTTTGGCATCTCCAGCAGCTCTCCTGCAGCTCACAGCTGCATGCTCTAGCCCCTCAGGAGGGAGCTGGCTCTGCTACATGTCCTGTGGCCTCACTGGATCCTTTTCTGTATCCTTGATACCCGCCTTCATGCATCTGAACTCTCACATTACAAATCCCTGTGGGAAGGGCATCTTGTGGACAATGCCACATGCTGCTATCAGCTTGGGCTGTAGCCCTGTCCCTTTGGAGGTCAGTACATTGCAGCAGCCTCTGAAGGTCTGTGCAGCTGAACAAAATTCACTGCACACATGTATGAAATTTTAAAATAAAGCTCAAAAACTAAAAAAAAAAGAAAGCCTGTTGATTTTTTTGACTGTACATTTGCATGTGACGTGTTCAGTTTGCTTTTATTTTCACTTTCTTCTTCAATTCTTATGCACATTATTCTGTTTCAAGTTCTAGTTAAGGGATTCAATAACTTCTTTATGATGCCATATTCACAAAGTCTTTGGATTTTAAATCTTGTGTAAGAAATTTCACTAAAGTATGACAACTGGAAACTATTTTTTGCTTTTTTTGTTGTTGTTCTTTTTGTTTGTTTGTTTGTTTGTTTTTCAAGACAGGATCTCTCTATGTCGCCTTGGCTGTGATGGAGTAGCTTTGTAGACCAGGCTGGCTTTGAACTCACAGCCATCCTCCTGCCTCTGCCTTCCAAGTGTTGGGATTAAAGGCATGTGCCCACAGAGCCTAGCAACTATTTTCAACATAGCTGCATGTGATGTGTGCTGTGTAGACATAGAGGAGATACAGATATTCAAAAGCTTTTAGTTACCGTTTTCTTCTGGCAGTGCTAGAAGTGCTTGTGTGTTACCTACAAGACAGCTGGGGCTCCAGCAGGCCTCATGTATCTCTAGGTGGGGCATCTGGCAGAAAGCTTTCTCTTTCAGTGTTACAGTAATTTGTATCCGTTCGGCCTACAAAGCAAATAACTGATGCGGGGAGACTGAAACATACTTTAAAGCTGCCAGCACTTTACCGGGCAGAGTCTAAACTGATTCTAATCTACTCATAAACTAAACAAACTACTCTAAACCTTATAACATACATACATTCCAAGCACTTGCCACTATGATCCATGGGTCAGTCCTCCTCAAGTCCCCTTCTCCCTTCTCTTCCAACGGTCAAACTCCCTTCCTCCCCTCCAGGAAGTCCCGCCTTCCACTTCCTGTCCTTCTGTCCAGCTGATTGGCTAAACAGATACATTCACTCAGCATTCCTCCACATTTGAGTTTTCATACATTTCCCAGCTCTTAAAAACAAATATTCATAATTTGGGTTATCAGAACAAAATCAGTGCTTCCAGTATGGAGTGCAAGCAAACCAGGCCATAGAAGCAAGCACCTTGGAAATTTTCCATGAACCAATGGGCAGGGTCAGAAAGACAACGTGAATGCTTCACCAGAGTTGAGCTACAAGATGGTGAGGTGAGGATGGGAGGACACATCTCCATCTATGAGCCAAACTGTGGGTGATGAGACAATTCCCCAGAATGTGATGGCCTCCGAGGTCGCCGTGGCCTGGGAACGGTCAGATGCTTTCCCCAGTGCCGTGAATATCCAAATGCTTAGGGAATACTGAGCCAGGAGCCTGTGTTTGCTTCTCTTGAGATAGAGAATGAGGCCTGTGGAGGAAGGCCTACAGGAGAAAGCTTGTTTTGCATCATGAATTCTCCATATCTGCCCACCTTGACTGAGTAGTTGCTACCAAGACCTGACACAGAGCAGGAAAAAGAAATCAAAGTTATTCGCAGGTAGACGGTCAGATGGAAAGGTTTGTGGCCTTCATTGGATGGTGCCTCCTACTGTTGGAGGTCTCAATTTCCAGCTGGTCAGAGTTCTGGCACTCTGTGTTGTTGCTGATCTTCATGTACTCTCTAACCCCAGCAGAGAAGTGTTCTGGTTCCACTTCAGAGGAAGCAAAACTGGGGGAGCTGGGGGGCAAGGAGATTGAGTTAGTTAGTAAGGTAGAATTCAGTCTAGGCCTGATTGACTTTTAGACCCATGCCTTTATAAGGCCACTGTCTCCTTTTCTGTACCCTGGGGTAACCAAAACTTGCTCAGTGGGTCCAGTCCAATGTTATAGGGGAAGGGAAAGTCTTGGTCTGGGTATACTTTTAAAATGGAGCTATGAAGCATAAACAGTTGTTATAAAACAAACAACAACGAAACCAATGTTTGCCTCAAAACAGTTTATTCTGGAGACAAATATGAGTCACCATGGCCAGGGAACATGGATTCAAGTTACCCTAATACTATGCTTCAATGTAGGAACTGTTTTATAAAAAAAAAAAAAAAAAATTTATGACAGAACAAAGAAAGTCACAAATCAAGACATTTATAAATTATTTTATTTTATCTGTCATTATGTGTGTATGGTGGGAGAAGAACATAGGTGCAGGTGAGTGCAGGTGCCCAAAGAGGCCAGGAGCTTCAGATCCCCCATGGATCTGCAGCTACAGATGCTTGTGAGCCACTCAGTATGGGGGCTGGGAACTGAATTGCGGTCCTTCAGAAGAGCCATATGTGCTCTTGGCCACTGTGCCATCCCCTGAGCCTCTTGTGGCACTTATTAAAGATGTGAGTGGGAACACCAAGTAGGCAGACAACCTGCTTTGTGTTTTCTGCCAACTCAACCCAAACCAAAGTTACCTGGGAAGAGGAACCTCAGATGAAAACCTGCCCATTGGATTGGCTTGTAGGCAAGACCGACCGTAAGGCATTTTCTTGGTTAATGGTTGGTGTGGGAGGGCCTAGTTCACTGAAGGCAGTGAAGCCCTTGATCAAGGGGTCCTGAGTTGTGTAAGAACGCAGGCTTAGCAAGCCGCAAGGAGTAGCCCAGTAAGCAGCACCCCTCCACGGCCTCTGCATCAGCTCCTCCTCTGCCAGGCTTCTGCGTTTCTGTCTTGACTACCTTTGATGAAGGGCTGTGGTGTAGAACTGTAAATTAGATTAAATTCTTTCCTCCCCACATTGGTTTCGGTCATGGTGCTGTATCACAGCAACAGAACCCCTAAAGAAGACAGTAGGTTACAGTAAAGGGGGGCATCTCTGCCACAGACCTCAGATGCTATCTGGCGACACTCTTAGCTGTTGGGTTGGGAGAAGCTAGTGGATCATTAAGAACACATTTTAAAGATTTTGATAGTCAAAAGGATGTTAGGTCAGACATAGGGGTAGACAATGACTGACTTTCAATAAGACTAAAAATAGCCCAAGATAATTTGCTTCTGGTATGCAACACTCTGATGGTATTGTGCTAATGTTCAGTCATTCGACCTTGTAGAATCTTTAACATGGGTGTGGCTACTCTCTCTCTCTCTCTCTCTCTCTCTCTCTCTCACACACACACACACACACACACACACACACACACACACATACAACTGTAGTTTCCACTGTCTATGCACTGTGGAAAGAGCAGCTGAATTCCAAGGTGTTTGGCAGTACAATACTCTTTGTGCTGGATAAGTTTATTTACTATGTTGATTCTATGTGATTCAAGGAAATAGACATCACCTCCTTGTCTGTTACCTCATAGTGAGACAGTGCTCAGGAGACAAGCTGCTGTGGAGACAGGTTTAAGTCGAGGGGTATAAGGATACAGGCACTAGGTTCTAATGGTGGTGCCCTGGCAGCCAAATGAAATTCCCCTTTCAATTCACCTCCACATCTCACACCCCACCCCATCTTCCTTCTGTGCACTGACTAGTGCCAGTCCCATAGAGAGTTTCAAAACAACTTCCTTGGGGTTCTGTTAAGACTAGCCCTGAGGTAGCTTCTTCTAGTTAACTAAAAGGTTTGTGTTGTGAGTAAACAACCCAACTTTGACTATAAAAAGTTTGTAGTAGGGGTGAGGGGCACTATGGTTTGAGGGCAGGCTAGGGATTGAGGGAAATTTTAAGTAGGGTATTTCTCTTTAAAACAATAGCATGGTTTTCACTGACTTGGACTACAGAGTTCTGAGCACCTACAGTGATCACATGTATCCACCCTCTCTGAACTCTCCTTTCCCTCTGCACTTGGCTTTGGATTGAGGCCATATCAGTTCCCGGCCCTTGTGCCTGCAGGGTCTTCAGCGAACACTGACTCACCAAGCTGCAGACTAGGCCTGGCTCGGCACTGAGAAACCACTTTTCTCAACTTTGTCCCTTTCAGAGAAACTTGCCTTTCTGCTGGTAGTTGCTGTAGAGGATTTGTACACCTCATTTTTCTTTTATCCTTTACTCCTTCATTTCTTTTTTCCTTAAGTCTTTCATTGTGGGCACGTGTGCTGCCTGTGTGTGTGCGTGCGCATGCGTGCATGCGTGCGTGTGTGTGTGTGTGTGTGTGTGTGTGTGTGTGTGTGTGTGTGTGTGTGTGCCCTGGGCATTCCTATTCTAGCCCTTTTTCACCTGACTTCTGTACCTGCCTTCCTAGGCCATCCCTTCATGTTTCTGCTTCTAAAAGCTGTCATCACTTACATCTTTGCAAGGCGGCTTTTATTATTCCGCAACCCATGTAAGTGCCTGTCTAAGATGCAAGAGTTCCCATGTGATTTTGTAAGTCCTGCCTTGCGCTGTCACAGGCCTGGACCTTGGTAAGTTTGTTTACATTATGGGATGCTCCCGAAGGCAGATTGACTGGAACCGAAGCACACCCTGCACCCAACCTCAGCCACACAGGTTCTTTCTTCTCAAAGAATTTAAATCTGGGCCTGACAGGTGCCACAAACTACTAGGCTGGGGACTTGACTATGTAAATATCTGTAGCATGACTTAACGGCAGCTGTCCCATGTAATCATCTGGGGGCACTTTTAAAAGTATGCAACTGTCCGTGCTTCTCAAGGAATATGAAAATATATCCACCAAATGTCCCATTCGTTCTGCTACCAGATGCACCGCCAAAGAAGTTCACAATTGGGTTTATTTAGTGTCATTCCTCTAAAGGGGATTATTATGCTTGACCCTCAAATTTCTCCAACTCTCATGGACAATCTTTACACAGGAAGTACGTGAAACCAACTTGCGTACTATTTGTTTAAGTCTCAAGTGTCTGCATGAAGACAGAATTTTTCAACTCGTAATTGACATGGTATTTGTGCGTGTTGGTGGAGTAAAATGCGAGAATCTGATACTTGAATACAATAGTTAAGATGCAGTCAAGGTGATTGGATGTAGCTCCTTAAATATCCTTTTCTGTATTGGAGCTTTGGACCTCCCCTTTTCTGCTTCCATGTAAAGGATATAGAAATTGTGAGGGCTGGTGGTGGGGTGGCTCAGTGGGTAATGTCTCTTGCCACCAAGCCTGATGGACTGAGCTCAGTGCCTGGAAGCCCCAGGTGAAAAGGAGAGAC
This sequence comes from Acomys russatus, assembly GCF_903995435.1. Taxonomy (NCBI): domain Eukaryota; kingdom Metazoa; phylum Chordata; class Mammalia; order Rodentia; family Muridae; genus Acomys; species Acomys russatus. The sequence continues at coordinate 7,928,168 of NC_067151.1, read as the reverse complement.
TTGATTGCTGAAACTGGTCCCCTGACCCTGACACATGGCATGCTTGCAAACCCTCCCCCATACTCTACATAAATCAGAATCAAAACATAAAGTATAGCGAGTGTTTTATAGCTGACTAGAGTCACTCGTCCCTCATGTAGCCTGGAAGTCTCGACCATTCACCTCTCTAAGTGAGCTTGCTGACTATTCTCCGGCTCCCTGTCTCCCCTCCTCCTTACACTTCACAGCTGCATGACTGTTACTATTCTCTTTACGGCCACAAGACAAGCTCTTGTTTCCACGTGTGAGTAATGATACGCAGCGTTAGACTCCTTGTGCCTGGCTTTTCACGTCCCACTGTCCTCCAGCTCCACCCACATTGCTGCGGATGGCAGTGGCTGATTCCCTGTGTGCCCAAGCGATATTCCGTTGTGTAAGTAGACCCCATTTTCAGTATTCATTCATCTGATAGGGAACCCTTTGGCAGGCTCCGTATGTCAGCTACTGTGCAGAATGATGTGGGCACACTGTCTCTTTGATACACTGACTTTGGACCTACACCCAATGATGGAATTGCTTGGTCCTATACTGATTGTAGTTGAAAAACTTTTATACTTTTTCCAGAATCGTTTACTTATTTACATTCCAACCAACAATATATAAGGGTTCTCTCTTCTCCTAGTCTCCATCAACTTTTATTATTTTCGCTCTCTCGGTAATTCATTCTTACTCAGACAGAATTAGGTAACCTACTGCAGTTTTGATTCACAGTCCCCTGGCCATTAAAATGGCGAACTTCTCCCCCATATAATTTTGGATCACATATACATAGAAAGATCAAGTTTTGAATGAATCACGGCTGCTTCTCACTTGGGCTTTACTTAGGATTATGTCATAGGTTTCATTCTTCAAAAACAGATTTATTTACTGTGCAGTTTATGAGGAAATCCTTTGTTTAAAGCCCCGCTGAGTGTTGTGGAAAATGAAGGAAGGGGAAGAGAATAGGTTTCCAGCCGTCCTTGCTCCTGCGGAGCCACCCAATGACCAATGTGTGAAGAGGACAAAGGTCATAGTTTCAGGGTGCCATACCAAAGAAACACAGGAAGCTTGCTCCTAGCAGCACTAGAGGGTTCTGTTTAGCTCATTGTGTGTGCAGTTAGCTACTATTCTTTCTTCGTTTGGGAAGAATCAAAGGTGGGCTAAAATAGCATTCAAATTATGCCCATGAAAAGACTAGCCAGCCAGCCTCCACAAACAGGCTCATTTGAATGTAGATAGAAGCTATCAGATATTCTACATATTACAACTGCCACTGGAAGCCTTCACTCAGCACTGATTTTCTAAGCCTTTCTTGCCCTTTTTTTTTTTTTTTTTGTTTATCTACTTTTGAAAATAACAAAGAAATGGAGTGGGAAATGAAAAACTGCTCTGCTGGAAAAGGCGACCTTTCTAAATGTGAGTTTGCGATGCGTTTGGAAATATCCTACAGAATTTCTGAGTGTACCCCGATATCCCCACAAGCATGTATAACCGAAATCAGCCTTGGCCTGAAGAGAAAAGAATATCAGTAATATTTAATGGCTACTTATATGCCAAGCATTTATGCTAAGAGCTTAGATATCATTTTTTACTTAATACTCCAAACATCTTTTGTAGTCAAGCGAGTCAAGGCTGTGAGAAGTACCAAGACGTATCCAAGGCCATGTGGGGTCGCTTGTTGTGGAAGATGCTGCAGTACTCAGGTCTGTCTACAAGGGTGTGAAGACTGTGTTTTTGATGAGTGTTGTATCCTTAGTCCTTCAAGTAGCACATGGCCTTGGGAGCCCTCAATAGAATATCCACTGAATGAATGAATAAGTGACTTATGCTTTGCATACGGAAACAAGTCTCTAGCAAATGGGCAGTTCCCACTGTATACTCCAGACTTGAGTTCCACCTTAACATGGCCTCTTTCAGAAGTGAAAAGGGCTGTGGCTGTGGTACCCAGGCCCAACATCAGTTTTCTAGTTGCCAACTGTGACTATGATACATGATCCCCATGCCGTTCTGTGTTGCAAGAGTCTTCTGCAAGGTCTTCTCTGCTCTCTCAAGGAAGGTTTACATTCTTCTTTCCTGACTCTGGCAGCCTGTCGTCCATGAGAGAAAGTGATCTCCTGGATAAGACACTCTACAGTGGAACTCTCCATGCTGTCCTCAGCTGCTGTAAGGAAGTCCTTCTGCAGAGCCCCACACATCCTCAGGAGCCCAGCCTTCCAACGGACAGCATGGCCGGTGTTTTCCTTTCGCTTTTCCCTCTTTTTCTATCAAGTGTGTTTTTAGATTATGAAGTTAGAAAACGGTCGTACAGATGTCTTCGTGGGGTTTCCGCCCCTTCCCTTCGGCCACAGTGAAATGTCCACAGTAGCAAATCGGCACTGGAGAGACCCCATTCCTGACCTGCGGTCACACGAGGCCCCGCCCGTGCCTTCCTTCTGGTCCAGCATCCAGTCCAGAGATGGGCACAGCCTGCGTTTCATTGCCTTGTCGGTTGACCGCTGGATCTGGAGCCGATTTACAGTGTCACCCCTTGCACACGCTTGACACACTTCAAAAGCATAGCCAGGTGCTTTGTAGAATGTCCCTCACAGTGGGTTTTTCAGAGACCAGAGAGCTGATGTGTTCCCCGGACACTTCATCTCAGGAGCTCACTTCTGTCAGTTTGTCATCTTACCCAGGATGGTGACTGTTGTGAGGACCAAGAGTAGAAAATAAAAGATACAATTTTAGCACATTTCTTAGATCTCACTCGGACCTATTGTATCATTGTCAATGTCCGGTTTGCATTTCACATCCTATAAAACCATAAAGAAAGGACTTGGTGTAAATGAGAGTTGTAGGAGCTGAATTTGGGGTGCTGGCAGATGCTCCCTTTGCCTCTGCTGCTGTGGCTGTGCAGGCGCTGAAGTCTGGAGGATGCCTGGAGGACGAAGAGAATCATCTCATCGCTCTCAGTGTTCCCCTGTAAGGGCAAGAGTGCAAATGTAGCCAAGTGACACTTGAGTGTTTGGCTATTGTATGTTCACCGGCAGGGGACATGTCTACTCAGCCATGGGTCTAGCTGACATGATGTCAGGCAACCTTTTCAAGACCATGAGATTTTAATACTCTCTAAAGTGAAGTTATTAGACATTATATTTTTCCTGGGTAAAACATACAATTAATGTATAAATCTGGGCTGCACAAGTGATGTGTGCGCAGGATGTTTGTTTAACTAGCTGCAGGCTGATTGGCATGCAGGCCTACTACAATATTTTTCTATTAGTCTGTGAATAGGCAGTCTAATGAATTATTTATTGAGTTCACACATCCTGGTGCTTTTCTTTTCTTTTTGTTAAAAACATTCTCTATTGGAAGTCATGGCCTCCTTTAGTCAATTAACCTTCGCCTGTCCAGATGGCCTTTCTTAAGGAAGAAGCCAGGAACCCCCCCCCCCAAGGAAACACTTCAGGGTGCAGAGAGAGGGGCTGTGCTTGCTCAAGACCTTAGTCACCTCTGATTGAAATCTTCTTCCAAGTTAAATGTAGAACTTCCTTTCTGAGTTAATGGCAGGCCTTGCACTGTGCAGACACCCACACTGCGCTTTTCTTGAGGCGAGCACGGCTTCTGTGAGGGAGAAGAGACAGCTGGCCTCTTTCTGACAGACTCCCAGGCTCATTTCCTGAAGCTAGCATGGGGTGCAAGGGCAGGGTATCTGCAAGAGCTGTTTTATTAGATGGTGTCACTCTATCTTCCTCCTGTCCTCTCGGGTTCCATTCTTTCCCATTTCCCTCTCCTCCTGCATGCAGCACTTCCCCATCCTAGCTAGAGCCATGGTGATCAGAGAGAGAGGCAGTGGACATTAGGGCTTGGATTCTGATGTGTGTTCGGACATTACTTCCAACAGGATTTACTGGTGGATTGGTTAGAAAATGTGAGTAAAGAAGAGAAGTTGGTGCTAGCTGCAGATTTGTGGACTCTGCAATAAGAAGAGTGCTCATGCTGGGCTCTCAGTTGGGGGGTTGGGGGGAAGGAGGAAGAGCATATTGAAGGACAGGGTTCAAGAGTTTGGTTTGAGATGCCCATTGGAGGTCCAAGGAAAAATGAAGGCCTGGAATGTATGGGAGCCTGTAGTAAAAAAGAACAAAAGGCTTTCAGGTGTATCAGGAGCTATATCTTAATGAAAGATTTTAACAATGTAGTTAATATCCCTGAGGCCAATTAGCATGCCTTTATGTTTTAAGTTGTATTGCTCATAATTCAGATGTCTAACACTGTATAAGAAATTACCATCACAGGAACTAGAAATGACCACCCTGAGTGAGTTAACCCAGACCCAGAAAGGTATACATGGTATATATTCACTTATAATTGGCCCAACATGGATGTCCTCTGAGAGCCTCCACTCAGTGGGAGTTTGGGATAAATGATGGGACTTACTACTGGGACTCCAGGTGAGAGGGTACGGGAGAATGGGCAAATAGAAGGACCCAGAGGGTTCTGGAACCCTATAAGAAGACCATCAAGGCTGCCTGATCTGGACCCAGGGGGCCCTGCACAAACTACTGTACCAACCGAGGACAATGCATGCAGTAAACCTAGAACCCCCCCACACACACTCAGATCTAGTCAATGGACAGTACACTCTCCACAGCTGTGTGAAGAGTAGTAACTGACTCTGACATGAACTCTGGTGACCCTATTTGACCACTTCCCCTTGATGGGGGGGCCTGGTGGCCCTCAGAGGAAGGGGAAGCAGGCTACCCTGATGAGACCTGATAGGCTGTGACCATATAGTGGAGGAAGAGGTCCCCTTATGTCACAGGCCTAGGGGAGAGGAATAAGGTGAAGGAGGGAGGGAGGAGGAAGAGGAAGATACAAGTGAGGGGATAACAATCAAGATGTAATCTGAATACATTATTTAAATAATAAAAAAAGAGTTGAAAAAAATTACCATCACAATGTGATGCTTCAAACCACACTGATTTATTACTGTTTTAGTATTCTGTAGATTGAGAGTTCTTCAGGCCACTTTGTTTACATCTGTCACTCAATAGCATTCTGCTGGAGCTGGTCCTGAGAGTCTAAGATGGCCTCTCCTTCTGTAGAGCATCCTGTGTCCTCTCAGCCAGCAACTTAGTTTGAGTTCTCTAATTGGTGGCAACATGGTCTTGAGAGGGCAAATACAATGTCTCAGGCTTTACCCAGCCTTTGCTTGTCCCTGCTGGCCAAATCACAAGGTGAGGATCAGAGTCATGGGGTGTGAGAAGGGGTCATGTGAGGGAAAGCAAATTAAGTGAGAGCCACCATAGTAAAAGTGTACCCCATCTTACTTGACAGGGTAAATAAAGGTGAAGTGTTTAAACTGTCTGTTATGTAATAACACTCAACAAGTCTTAACAATCACTGTCAAGGCCCAACCTCAGCACCCATAGGTGCTGGTCCTACTTCATAAACATATGCGAAGAGAACTCATTTTCATTGTATTCTTTGGAAGAAGGCATATAGTCTCTTTTCTGCATATGCACTCACAGTGTCTGGTAGATGTCCTGTGATTATACAAATCCCAGCAAACAGGTTCTCTTGCGCTCTTATCTGTTTCTCCCCCTTTTAATTTTTGCAGTGCTAGGGATCAAACCCACCTGCATCACTGAAGTAGACTCATAGCCCAATTGATGCTCTGATTTTTGAAAAATAAAAATCCCTTTTTATGCTCATTAGAAATGGCTTTAGAATAAAAGTTTTTTGAAAATCTGGACATACAAATTCTTCCAGTGGTTCTCATGTATGTTTGTATTTTGAAATTTGAACCTACCACTTATTTCTATTTATAATTCTCTAGCAATTTCTTTAATATTTGATTATTTTCTATAAGTCCTATTAAGGCATCTGTAAATACTGCAACAACTAAGAAGCAAATGCCCCATGCCTCAACCGTATTGCTTCACCTCCCAGTGCATGGTTTAGCTGAGACACGTGTGTGTGGACATGGTATATAGGTGTGATAGAGCATTGTGGGACTGGAATTTTCATTGTAAAATGCACATGAAGAACCTATCAGTCCAATTACCTTTAGATTTCTATAGAACAATACCCACAAAATACTTAGAAATTTGGACATTTTCAAGATGGAAAAACAACTTTTGAGAATGGCTGAACTCATATATTCACGTGGATGCCACATTTTATATCTAACAAGAGAGAGTTCCATTCAGGAAAGAAGTCTATCATAATTTTTAAAGGATTATTTTTATTTACTCTGAGATTTCATACATGTATACAGTGTGTGCTGACCATATCCCCCTTGCACTCCCCCTAACTTCTCCCAGAAGCCCCATATCATCACGCCCTCCTCCCAGAAGCCCCGTATCATCACGCCCTCCTCCCAGAAGTCCCAGACAGTCACAACATCCTCCCAAATTCACACCCTTGTTTATTTTTAGCCCACTGAGTCCAGTTAGTGGTCGCAGCATGTATGTGGGTGTGGGGTATCCACAGTGACTACCTCTCCCCAGCACCATCAACCTCCAGCCATCAACTCCAGTGAGGGGTGGGACTTCAAGAACTTCTTCTCTCTCCATCTTGGAATGTGTGTCATTATTTTTAAGATGGGAATGCTTAGCTCTCTAGCGAGTGCTCTTTTCCTCTCTGTAGACTATAAGCTCTACAGGTTCTCTTTGGATTCGGACTCCAAATCCTAAGCCTAGGATTCTGAGATCCTTGATTCTTTGAGTAGATTTCTGGTCTGCGAAGAGACCTACAACATACAGTGTATCACCTTCTTGCTGCATGTGTGACTTCTCTTCCTCCACCACTGTGGCTGCGCCCGACCTGTGACATACAGCTCCTGAGTAGTTTTGCTGCTGTGTCCTTGGGAAAGATAATATAGTCTCTTTCTTTTGAAAAGAAAAGTACTTCTTGCTTGGGATCCAAACACAAAATGCTCCATTCCTTACCAAAAGTTTGATTGCCACAAGATGTCTTCCATGACACTTCTCAAAACCTTTCTGCATAAGAACAGCACAGGGGTGTGCCTGCTAAATCACACTGAATGCAGTGTTAACTTGTGCTGTAGCAGCAGGAGGCCGAAGAGGAAGCTAGAAATGAATCGTTAAGAAATAGATAGTAATGGATAGAAATAAAAATGGAGGGTAAGATTGATGTCTCAGGGATGGATGATTCCTTTCTGTCTGGATTTCTGGTACAACCTTCACAAAACCCACAGTTTTACTTCATCCATGTAAATCGTCTTTGTTTCATTTCTGTTGTTGTGATAAAATTTCCTGGCCAAAAGCAAGTTTGGGGAGAAAGGTTTTATTTTAGCGTACAATTCCAGGTTATACAGTCCATCCTGTCAGGGAAGTTAGGGCAGGAACTGAAAACTGTTGGTCACTTTACACCCACCATCAAGAGTAGAGAGAGATGAGTGCATTCACGCTGACTTGCTTGCTCGCTCACTTGATTTCTCCATCTCATGTACAGGTTAGGACCCCCTTACTAAGGGATGGCACTGCCCACAGTGGCCTAGGATTTCCCATATCAATTAACTTCACCCCTACAGATATGCCCACAGGCTACCCCAACGTAAGCAATCTCTCACTCAGTCTCCCTTCCCATTCCAGGCCCATCACACAAATCAAATAAGATCTTTTCTTCACTTTGCTTATAAAAATGCATCATGAAATTAATTTCAAATTAGAAAGCGATTGGCTGTAAAGGCATATGCTTTCCTTGCTTTTAGAATCATTTACAGTTGATGCTAACTTGTGTTTTCCAAAAGTTAAATCATATTCATCAGTCTTTTACCTTCACACACACACACACACACACACATACACACACACACACACACACACACGTACGTGCATACACAAATACACAGAACTGCATCACTCAGGCTACTATCTGCAATAACAGCTGATTCTTAGTTTCAATGATGACTAAGGCTTATTTCTCACCCAGGCTTTTTCCATGTATGATTTGGCTGAAAAACTCTGGTTATCACTGTCACTCAGAGTCCCTGGATAATAGACGCTCCATCTTGACTCCTCTTTAATGCAACAGACAGAAAATACGGAATGTGGAAAGTCATGGCTTGACCCTTGATGCTTCACATTTTCCTGCTAAAGCGAGTCTCATGGCCAAGACTAGCTCTGAGGATGGAGAAGTCAGTCCAAAGCTGTTAAGTCTTCAAGGTGAAGTGAATCTGGGCGTGTTGAACAGCCCATTGACTGACACAGGACTTAAAAAGAATGGTCCTCATCAGAAACCAAAGTTCTCCAAAACACGTGGGAAATGAGCAAAGAACATCAATACTGAACAGAGGAAAGTGGGGACTATAGGGCCCCTAACTGATCCTGTGCCACTTCAGAATCTGGAAATGCTTACTAAGGGCCTTGAAATGATTGGTTAACTTTGAACTGGGATTATACCTTCAGACCACAGGGAGATGCTCACTTACAATGATTTGGCAATAGAGGTGAAGTGTAAGGGAGTGGGTCAAGTAAGAGGGTGGCACGAGCTGCCAGAAGCTTAGGGAGACAGAAAGCCTTATTCTTCTTCTGTATTTCTCTCTACCCCTCTCCCCTCCCCCTGCCTGCAGCAGAGAGCATCGACTTCACAGGCCTCAGGAGTCAGTGTAGTAGGTTTTCTCTATGCGCCCTGCTCCTGGCCATTCCCTGGCCTTCTGTCCACCTCTGGGGTGGAAGGGTGGGGGTCTCTGACTTTTGAAATCCCAGGCAGGGGCTTTGTTTGGGGTCCTGCGCAGACAAGGACATCAATGACAAGTCTGGAAGACCACTTTAGAATCAGCTCCTGGCTGTGTACAGGTCAAATTTTTAGTTAAAACTGCACATGGTTCCTAGCCTTCTCCTCAATGAAGGTTGAAGAAGGAGCCCTGGCTGCTCCAAACCAAAAACCCTGTTCCTCTGACTTCTCTGAATGGCCAGTAGAATGTTCCTGTTCCTGTTCACCTCAGCAGGGCTGTAGCCGACCCTTGCTTTCAGGTGGAAACTTGTTTCAATCTTGGAATTTAGGTGGTGGGGCAGAGGGAATGGGACAGAACACTTGCTAATGGTTGAGTAAAGGTTCCTTCCGTTACAGACTGGAACTGGGGGACTGCATGGAACAGGCCTTTTCAGGAAATGCCCTCTGACTCTCAGCAAGCAAGAGCAAAGCCCCGGTGAGGTGGATGGAAGGAGTGGCCAAACGCCTGCCTGGCAAGACCCTGACATGGGTACTTCAAGCCTTGGCTTCCACCTTGACCTTGGATGACCTTTCCAATTGTCCAAGGCGGGCTGAGTTCAGGACACCTGTCTCATGCGGCAGCTGGGAATGCCAGTCCCACCTAGCTCCGCTCAGCTGGAGGCAGGGTCTGGCCAAGGCTGCCAGCTGTCACTCTGCTGATGCCCACAGTTACTGACCCGCTTGCCCCTTGGCTTTCATCTCTTTCCTTCATCTTTAACTCCTTGTGGTTATCCTCTTTCACAAGTAAATCTCATTCTTTTGAAACATTGCTTGAAAATGCACGTTCTAGGTATGAAACTTTTCCCAGGGAGAACTAAGAACAAACCCTCGACACTGAGGGAGAAAAGCCATTGGTGGGCTTCTGAGTTTTCAAAGGTTGTCATAATAAATTACTACAAATCTTGTGTCTCACAGCAATGGCACTTGATACTCTCACAATCCTGGTGGCCTGAAATCTGACATGAGAGTTTTAGTAGACCCCCCTCTCCAGCCTCTTGTGCTTGTTGGCAACTGTTGGCATACCCTGGCTTCTAGCTGCACCTTACCCACCTCTGCTTCTACCTCTACTGTCATGTAACCTTCATCCCTGGGTATCTGTGCCTTTGCTCAAATCCTCTTCTTTTTCTTATATAAATACTGGCCCCTGGGTGTGGAAACTTCTCCATCCAGAAGGATGTGCATATAACTTGATGACACCTGCAACAATCTCTAGTTCCAAATAAAATGCTGATAGGCAGGCATCAAGCTTTAGGACTTGGATGTGGTTTTTAGAGGATGTGATTAAACCCATAGCAATGGATACACGGTACTTTGACTTGCCATTGTGAGGTCATATTCAGTCTAACTTTGACTTCCCAGTGTGAGGTCATATTCAGCCTAACATGTTGACATGTGGGCTGCACTTTGAAAGCTAGTATTTGAGAAGGAAGGGAGAGGAGACAGTACACTGTTTGGACCCAAACTGTGGACATGCGTGTTGAGAACTGGCCAGAGAAATAGAACCTATGTGCTCTAGCTTGTCTCCTTAGAACTTTTCTGCATAGGGTACAATTCTGTTGTGCTAAAATTTGAGAAGCCTTCACCTCCTAACTTGCCTGTCTTCATATTTTTCTTATTAGGTGTAGTCAATATAGGTATTTTCTGCCCTAAAAAAGAGCAGAACCTCTCATTTCTGCCTCATAGATTATCAATCAGAGACCGAGAAGGGCTAAAGTATAACTGTCCATGAAAACACAGGTGGCAAGCAATACAGTCAAGCATCAACCTCAATGTCAGTCTTTTTATCCCATCACAATCCCATTCACTTTGCCTGAACTGTTCATGCATATGCTCACTATAAGGTAAGCACTGGGCACCAAAAATGATTGATAAAGCCAGGAATCCAGTGTCATGACTTCAAGCTCATTCTGCACAAGGGGATCTCTGTGGGACACAGAGGAAGCAAAGAAATGAGACTGAAGGAAAAAATACACCCTGATCCCTCCTGCCAGAGCACTAGTGTCTGAGATGGAGATGTGTTTTTATGAGTGGTGATCTCTTCTGTCACTTAGGTTCCCTTGCAGGAGAGAGAGAGTTTATCACTAAAGAGCCATGGCTTCATTAGCTTAGACAGCTTAGGATACAGACCCACTAGCATCCCAGTGGCCCAGCACTCACTACTCTGTTGCTAACCTTTCTTTGCTCGCTCTATTCTCAAGGAAGCAAAACAGAAACATCTAGATTACCTGATGGCTGCCCAAGGGAAATGTTGAACTGACTTAAAGTTCACACATGAATATAGTTGGCTTTTAAAAAGAGTTATTTGGCTCTTCTCCAAGATTTAATACTGATAGCCCGTAAATATAAAATATTACTAATTATATTCATCTGTGTTTTGTTTCTTTGAGACAGGGTCTCCTTTAGCTTGTGCAGGCCATCACACCTGGCACTCTTAATTCTCGTTCTCTCTCTCTCTCTCTCTCTCTCTCTCTCTCTCTCTCTCTCTCTCTCTCTGACATGTGTTTTGTTGTTTGAAGAGTGAGGGGAATTTTATTGGAGTTTAAAAGAAGAATCACAGGCCAGGTGAACTGCAAGTCTGGGCAGCTGCCTGGAGAGAGAAAAAAGAAGAAAAGGCATTCTATTTGAGGTTAGCCATCATGGAGATGGGCTACGTGGTAGACAAGGGGCAACACTGAGGAAAAGGCAGGTAAGGGAAAAAGGGCAGCATGTGAAGGAAAGCATGCGTAGAAGAGAGATAGAAAGGAAAATACTCGGAAAAGCAGGCTGACTTACGAAGCCGCAATGCTGCATACTACTTCCTCAGCGTACTGCAAACGGGGTTGAAGAATTAGTAAAAATAGCCAGTGACAATAATACTCATTTCATCCCACATCTGCAGAGCATGAGACAGGGGAATCACAAATTACAGGCCAGGCTGGGGTACCTAGACTCTAGTACACGCGAAGACACACAAGGCCAAAGAGACATCTGAAACTGTCTTGAACTGGTAAGTGTGTGGCACATCACTGAGAGGGCTGTAGTCCTTTCCTGATGGATCAGTGAACTTAGTCCCATGAGCTGCCATTAACCATGAGTCCTATTTGCTGCCTTCGACTTGGGATAGAAGAAACGGGGAAGTAGGAACTGGCAGGAGTGGCCGCTGTCCTCCCCGCTCTCCTGTGACCACAGTGACCTCCACACCTGAACAAATATCCAAGACCAAAGAGGAACTCCCCCCATCCTCCAAACTGGTTAAGTTTCATTTGATGATACCAGTTTCCATTCCAAATGCCTTTGATACTGATAACCACCCGGGGAATGAGAGGCAGTCCATGCTGCCTCTTCTGGCCTTCAAAGCCCTCTGTGGTCAAACCTGGACATAATTATCCAGGGCCCTCCCCTTTTTTGTCTGTGTGTGTGTGTGTGTGTGTGTGTGTGTGTGTGTGTATGTATATGTATGTATGTGTGTGTGCGTGCGTGTGTGTGTGTGTGTGTGTGTGTGTGTGTGTGTGTGTGTGTGGTGTGCATATGTGTGGTATCAGGATTTACCTTTGATATATCTCCCACCTTATTCTTTGAGGAAAGGCCCTCTCATTTAAAGGTGGCTATAGCTCTCCAGTATGGTAGTCTCGCTGGAATTACAGGCAGGAAAACACACCCATTGGGCACGCATGAGAGTCCTAGGAATTTGAGCCGCAGTTCTCACAGTTGCATAGCAAGCACTTCAGCCATTAAGCCACTTCCCCTAGCAAGCCCCTCTCCAAGGCTGGTTTCCTGGCCTCCACATGCGCATGCGCATGCGCATGCGCGCGCGCGCGCGCGCGCACACACGTACAATAATAGCCAGAGTCCATCAAATCCCGTCTCCCAGATTGCATCATTCTTCTTCCATGCTAGAATTAGTTTCTCTTTCCCAAGCCTACCTCACTGTAGCTACAGCACCACAGCATTCGTTTGTGACCTGGCTGGGTGGCAGCAGTGAGTGCTGCCTAATGGAACTGCTTGTCCCCAGCAAGGTCTTTGACAGCCTCATCACAGGAAGCTTCCTAAGGTAAGTTCTGAGTAAGCCTCTGCACTGACCCTCTGCCGCCCCATAATGCAGCAGCATACACACACCTCCATGCTTAGAACCCTGAACAGTGTCTCCAGTCTCACCTTCTTCTGTCTCCAGCCTTGTCCTTTTACACTCGTTCCCTCTTCCATGCTTGTTCCCAGCACGTGTCTGGGAACGTGTCTTAAGCTCAACTGCCACCTCTTTGAAGACGTCTTGGGAAGTCTACCTCTCTTCCACTCACCTTCTCACCCTGTGCCTGGGGTTCTTGGAGGAGGGTCCTGTGCACTGTGTCTCCAGATGTTGATGTCAGTGCCCTGAGATCTGATTGCTGCCCTCCACGGCCATTGTTATGAATGTGGAACCATCTCCTATATCCTTGTGATGTAAGGAATGTTCCCCAATTATCCGTGATGGGTTGATAAAGATGCTGAAGCCTGTGACTGAGCAGAAGGGAGGTAGGCGGGGTTTAGATTGCCAGGCTGTGGCGTGGGAGACCACCATGGAGTAACCAGGAGCATGTGGCCAAGAGCAGCTTGCTCTGTGGACTGGCCTGATGGAGCAGAAGCAGTCCAAATGGAACATGTGCAAGTGTTTGGGATTTTGGATGGGAAGCAGACAAGATAGCTTAGAGGGTTGATATCTGCCCAGCTCTAGTGCTTTAAGGCTTATTATAAATCTAACAGGTTTCTATGCCTTTTATTGGAAAATAGCTGGTTAAAAAATAATCGTCACCATAATAATTTCCTGTATCAATTAATATATACAGAATAATTAATTATACATAGGATACTGTTATTTTTTATACATACCCGATGATAGATATTTTATAAGGAATGGCCTGTGTATTAATCTTACCTCTATATAGCTAGCCTTCAGGTATAATTTTTTTCACATAGTAAGTTATGAGGTTTTTTTTTTTTAGTAGTCAAGCAAATAAATGAATTGAAGAATAAACACATCATAGTTGTGTCAACTTGACACAATCTGGACTGATCTTCAAAGACAGTCTCTTTGTTTTGTTTTGTTTTGAAATACACTTGCTCTGTGTAGCTGTGTTGTCCTGGAACCTGCTTTGTAGAACAGGCTGGCCTTGAACTCTGAGATCTGGCTTTTCGCCTCTGGAGTGCTGGAGTTAAAGGTGTGCGCCACCACCTGGCTTTTATAAATACCCTTCATTCCTTCCTTTCTTCCTTCCTTCCTTCCTTTATTTCTTTCTTTATTTCTCCCTTCCTTCCTTTCTTCCTTTCTTTTTGAAAGAGGGTATTAAAAAAGAATTTTCTAGATCAGGTTGCCCTATGGGCACATCTGTGGGCTTATCACCTTGACTGTGTTCATTGTGTAGGAAAACCCATCCCACTGTGTGTGATACCATTTCCCCAGGTTCAGACCATGGGCTATAAAACTGGAAAAAGTAAACTGGACATAAGAATGCATGTATTCTCTCTGTCTGCTCTTGACTGTGGATGCGCCTGGCTTCTTCAAGTTCCTGCTGCCTTGACGTTTCTGCAATGATGGACTCTCACCTGGACTTGTAAGCTCAGACAAGCCCTTTCTCCATTAGCTTTTTTTTTTTTTTTCTTTTTTTTTTTTTTTTTTTTTTTTTTTTTTTTTTTTTTTTTTTTTTTTTTTTTGTGATAAGGTGTTTTGTCACAGCAACTGGAAAGGAAACTAGGACAAAATATAAGCTACATTTAGAGATAACTGCCCTCCCATAAAAGGTAATTATTTGCCATGACCAGCATGGCTCCAGGTGCTGACCTAATTGCAGTTGCAAGATAATGAAGAAACGCCTGGTTCATAGGCACACAGCGACTCTGTGATTGGATGCACTGGGCTCTCAGTGCCCTCAGCACCCTGGAAGCTGGGTGTGTGTACTACATACAGCTGAGCAGTGAGGAGGCGTTATTGATATAGCTGGATCAAGGCGATGGGATTTATGGTACACAGCTGAACCCAGAGGCAGGTTTAGCTAATCATCTCAGAGCAGTGTGCACGTCATGGACACCTGGGGGAGGCGGGACCACACTAGATATTTTCTGCACACACTATCAACACTGGCATGTAGACCAGGAGGTTCCTAGCCCAGTGAAGGCTTCGCCATTTCCCACGGGTCTAAGGCATGGGGTCCTTGATAGACACGGACATGCCTATGTCAACGTCACATGTTCACTCAGGACTTGACTGGTTCCCTACTCATTTCCATGTGTCCATACATCTTATCCTTGTACAAATAGAACTGTCTTTACTTCTTAAGAGAAAATTTTACTCAGGAGATAGAGGAATCAAAACAAAGTACCCAGGGGAGGAAGGGAAGAAATGAAATGCCTGCTGTAATTAGACTGAATCTCAAAGCTGAGCACCCTCGGCTGGCTCTCCATTATCATTGGGATTTCCATAGTGTCAAGCAATGGCCCTAGGAGCCTCTGTTTTAGCTACTTTTCTATTGCTGTGACAAAGCACCAAAATTAAGGCAACTTATAAAAGAAAGCATCTAATTGGTTTACAGTTTGAGGGGGCTGGAATTCATGGTGACAGGACAGGGCATGCACGGCAGCAGGAAGAACTGAGAACTCCTCTCTCAACCCCTAAGTCGGAGGCAGGGGGAAAATACTGGGCACGGTTAGAGTCTTTTGAAACTCCAAAGTCCACCACCGGATATCCACTTCCTCCCACAAGGCCACAGCTTTGGCTCCTTCCACCAAATGAGGACCAAGTGTTCAAACGCAAATATGAACCTATGGAGGCCATCGTAGGTGAAGTGCAGGGGATCTGACCCTACCAGGCATTGTGTCACCTCAGGGGCTTTCTAGAAACTGTAGCTGGCGTCTGCATGGCCGTTTACACACACTTTCCAGCCATGGAGGTTTTATCTAAAACATAACCGTTCTATGAAATCTTACCACCATGTCAAGGTGGAGGGTGGCCTCTCTCAAGCACAGCTGTCGTGGCTTCTGTGTGCTTTTGTGGCCGAACTGAGGAAACACTTCCTAGGTATCTGTTCTTGAAGAGAGAATCCCTTTAGCATTTTCAGCTTAGGGTATCTTCTTTCAAATAAATTCACATTTTCACCTTTCCTATTGTGTCAGTAAAGAATATGAGCTTTCTGTCTACTGGGACTAATTTAATACTTTACACAATTAGGGCTGCTGATATGCCATCTTTGGGCACAGCTTTAGAGTCTCTTGTGCTCTGTTCCTTTCCACTCTGGCCACTTCTGCTGTCCCTCCTGTGGCTCTGAGTGACAGCAGTGAACAGAGACCAACAATGGGCTGGATGCTCTCTGGTCTAATTTCTTCCTACGAACACTACTCTTGAATTTAGCCTCACAAGAGCTCAGGACATGGGCAAAATAAAGCAATAGGCTTGCCAGAATATAACCCAAGTAGACCCTGGACTGGTTCCTGGGAGAGCCATTGCACCTCTCTGCTTCCTCATGAGCTGAACTCCCACTCTTTGTAGTTCTCCCACGAGTGACCCATCCAACTCTGCTCCCGGCACTCTACAGCTCCTCGAGCCTTCACAGTTCTCCTTCAAACCAGTTCCAAAGGCCTAGGAACCACCAGGACAGGATAATATAGCAACAACCCAGTCCCACTGCCAGTTTTCCATATCAGTTGCTTTGACTGTTGTTGTGACAAGATACCTTGACAAACACAAGTCAAGAAAGGAAAGGTTTGTTTGGGCTCATGCTTTCAGAGTGTAGTCCTTCACGCTGGGGAAGGCATGGGGCAGGGGTGTGAAAACAGCTGGTCTTACACGGTCAGAGACAGGAAGCGGAAATGAGTCCTAGAGTTCCTTCACTTTCCCTTCTCCAGTCTGGACCCCAGCCTGGTCCAGGCTCACCCTCCATGCTAGTCTTAGCCTCTCAGTTAATTGTCTCTGGAAACTTCACAGACATTCCGAGAGACGTATCTCCTAGGGGACTCTAAATCCCACCAAGGTGACTATCAAAAGGTAATCATCACACTGCCCAGACAAGACAGCGTACAACCACACAAAGACTTTTACACATATGTTCACAGGAATATGATTTGAAATAGTCCAAAGCTGAAACAGCTCAAATGTCTGTGAGTTGATGGAGGGATAAACACTAACGGACATATCCATAATGGTATTTGTGAATAATAAGAGAAGTCCTGACATGAGCTATAACATGGATGAACCATGAAAACAATAACAGCACTTATTGCACAGTTCTATTTATATGAAACATTAAGGACAGGCAAATGCATAGAGACACAAAGTAAATTAGTGATTGCTGAAAACCAGGGCTTCAATGTGGGAAGCAGCTGCTGAAGGGTTTCATTTGTGTGTGATAAAAAGCCATAAAGACAGTGATGATGATTATAACTTTATGAATGTATAAAAAAGCCACTGAACTTGGTATTTAAAAAAATGTTAACGTCAAAAACAGCTACATTTGTTTTCACGCATAATATTAATTTATAAATATTTCCATAGAAATGGAATAAAAGGAATCCTTGAAGAGAGGTCTTGGAAACAGTGCTACACAGAAATTCTGTCGAGAGTCAGATGCTCTGTATCCTAATTACCCACCTACAGGCAAACAAGGTTGCTTTTACAATGTTGCTTAGAGTCCAAGGGTCATGTTTCCTTCCTGTGTAGCATGCTTAGTACCTACACTCTTCCTTATGCAGACTGTAAGGAGTGCCAGGCAGAAAGGAGAAAATGATCAAATCTGTCTTTGCCCATCTTTACCAATTGGCCCCAAAAGTTGCACTTGTCCCCCAGAGCATGACAGAGGCTTTGTTCTCTGAACTGAATCTGTAGGTGCTGCCATCTGCTCTCAGCTCTGGGCCTAGCTGACCAGCCCAGCGCAGGGCCCTGATCTGAACCATCGTCCTCTGTCCCCACCCTTCTCAGCCTGCAGGACTCTGACTGCAGCTCCTCTGACAGGCAAGTCAGACTGGAGCTGCACTTCACCCTAGCTCCCCCTGGAGCATTTCCAACACATCTATCTTCATCAAGCATTTCATAGTCAAGAGAAGGAAAAATAGTAACGAGTACATTTTTAAATTTTGGTGACTTGAGCTCTGGTACGCTATTTAGTCCTTAACAAAAGAATGGCTTGTCACCCTGTGGAGGAAGAGTGTTGCCCTCATCGATGCATGCTGTTCTAACCTCATAAGAAGCACATGGTGTGTCCGCAAGCGTGGGAGTGGAAGTGGCTCCGTGGGCCATCAGGATGGCAGAGCTCACTTTTGACACCCTTTTCCTTCTGTCCATCAGGTGCTAACCTACCTGCATCTCACCTTTTATTAGTCTGTGATTTCTTCTCAGCTTAAGCCCACAGTTCAGATAATACTCCAAGACTAACAAAAAACACCCACACCACTTATTTTGTTTTCTTATTACTCTTGAGGAAGACACATTGCTTTACCTCTGTGGAAACTGAGTCTCGAAGGGATTAAACACGTGAACCAGAGCTGCAGGCTGAGGACTCAAGTCTGAACTTCTAATTCAAAGCCTAATGGTTTTTACTCTAAAGATCAGCTTTCCAGAGAGTTCGAGGCTGGAACTGGCGCCACCCTGTTGCTTTTGTGTGGCGTGATAATAAGTATTGTTTTAGTAAATTAATTCATTGTCTGTAACTTTGCTTCCTAGATCAAGCATAGCATTCAGGAATTACATAGAAAACAGGACTTGAATGTCATCTTGGCCACCTTTTTGGTAGTGGGTCTCAATTTGTGGGTTGTGAGGTCACAAGTCACGTATTTTTTTATTTATATTACAATTTTTAACAGTAACAAAATTACCGTTATGAAGTAACAGTGATGACCTAATTTTATGTCTGGGGTCACCACAATAGGAGGAACTGTAGCAAAGGAAGGTTAGAGGCACTGTTCTGCGTGATAGGCTTTGGACACATGACTTGGCAAAGCATTCATTTCCTCATCGGTAACATAATTTGCTATGTGTGTTTTTACTTGTTATTTTATACACACACACTACTAGTCTTAAAAGACCATTGTACTGGCTATTTTTAGGTCACCTTGACACATGCTGGAGTCATCAGAGAGGAGGGACCCTCAATCGAGAACATGCCTCCATAACATTTTTTTTTTCTTAATTAGTGATCAATGGGGGAGGGCCCAGCCTGTTGTGGGTGGTTCCGTCCCTGGGCTGGTGATCCTGGGTTCTATAAGAAACCCAGCTGAGCAAGCCATGAGGAGCAAGGCAGTAAGCAGCACCCCTCCATGGCTTCTGCATCACCTCCTGCCTCCGGGTTCCTACCCTGTTTGAGTTGCTGTCCTGGCTTCCTTCAGTGATAGGCTACAGGTATAGATGCATAAGTCAGACAAACTGTCTTTCCCAACTTGCTTTTGTGGTCATGGTTCACTGCAGCAATGAAAAGCCTAAGACAGGCTTTTTGGGCAGGACTCAGAAAAGTGCAATGCTGCCTTTTTCTTTGTTCTCTCTGTCTCCTGACCAGAATCTAAGTATGCTTTCTCTGATAGTCTGAGCTTCCTTACTCTTTCTCCAAAGCTCCCCCACCACACACACACACACACACACACACACACACACACACACACACACACACGGTTGCCTGCTGCCTTGAGGCCACCCTCCTTGCTGGTAATTCAAACAGCAAGGCCTTTTCTTCCCCTCTTGCCCCCTCTCCTCCTCTAGGCAGCTGCTGAGTTACAGCTCACCTGGCCTGGGGGGCTTTGCTTCTACATCCAATAAGCTTGCCCTAGAATTTAAAAAAAGAATTGGTGCAAGTGACTTGGCCACTTCTACGGTCTGATCAAAAGAAACCCTGCAGCTTCTACCCAGGCGCCTTGGACCATTTACTGTGGGGACAGAAGCTGGCACACAAGCAGCCCCCCCACCCCCATTCTGAGACTGGTGTGGCCTTAGTTGCCTTTCTCACCTCTGAGAATAACTTCCTGACAGGAAGTCTTTTTGAGGAGGAGGGATTACTTCTGAATCATAATTTGAGGCCACGGTCTATCCTGGTGGAGAATGCATGGGGGGCAGGAGATGCTCACAGCTGTGGCCATGGAGTTTGGTCATACTTAAAAGGCAGAGAAAGGAGACCTAAGAGAACGGGGCTGTAAAACCTCCAGCCCACCTCCAGCAACCAACTCCTTCAGTAAGGCCCCACCTCTTACCTGTCCCTACAATCTGTCAACATAGTGCCACGATCTGGACCCCACATTAAAACCAAAGAACCTGAGGGGGACATTTCCCGTCCAATTGAGGAAACCCAGTGTGGCCTGTGCAGCAAACCCGGAGAGAGGGAAAACTTGGAAGCAGGGCACAGATGCTCTGTCTAGCGCAACTAAGGACAGCAACAGGAGTGAGCAGCACTGGTGGAGTCAACAGATGTCTCTAGTTCTGGCCATTTTGTGTAGCCAACGAGGCCATGACAACCACACCCATTGCTGTCACCAAACAGCAATACGAAGATTGTTTGAGGTGGTGGATTCAGTCACGCAGAAGAGGCAGTGAAATTCAAATATTAGTGTTGCTAACTCTAATTGCACACCTTACGGAGGTCTTGCTGAAGGCTAACTCGTGCATTTGTTCCATACTTGCCTATTTTAAAAATTCTAAGAACAAAGCAAGTATTTGCCTGTAGAAAGCAGGCCTACAGGAGCCAAAAGCCTCCTCCCCTTTGCTGAGTCCTTTCTCTAATTTTTTTTCTATCTGGCTTGTTAGGCTGGTTTCAGCCCACTCCAGTTTCAGCCTAGGCTAGGATCCTATCTGCTGTGTTTAGGGTGCTCCTTTGATCTGCCAATATAAACCACTTAAAATTAATTACCACACACAGCCGTGCTAGCTGCCTGTTGGCAGAAGCTCCCTCTCTGTCTTGCTCTCTTTCCAAGCAGCAAATGAATTTTCTTAATAAAGACATCTATTAATCAGAGGAGAAGAAGCTCTTATTCTAGCCTGCCTTAGCCTCAGTGCACTCTAAGCGGTTATGCTCCCGTGCTGTGCAGTGCACGCAAAGATATATTCATAGATTCTCCCTGTCACTTATCCTGTAGGACTGAGCATAGGAAGGACAGCAAGGCTCACAAATTGATGGTGCTGAAGTTGTACAGAGAAACTAACAGCGCATTTATTTCTTTAAATCAGAGTTTCGTTTTTAAGAAGTGTTTTGTCTTTAAGAATTCGTGCATTTCTGTCTGTGCGGAGATATGTGTGCAGGTGCCTTAGAAAGTTCTGGATGTTGGATTCCCTGGAGCTGGGGTTACAAATGGTTTTGGGTCTCACAGCAGTGCTGAGAGCAGAACTTGAACACACTCTCAAGCACAGAGCCATCTCTCCAGCCCAAGACTTCTGGTTGGTTTTTGAGACAGGCTCTCATTCTAACTACCCTGATGCTCTCTATGAGGTCCAGGGTGGCCTCATGACAACTGTCCTATAGCAGATGCCCACATGCTGAGATGCTGAGCCTACAGCACTACACCTGGCCAATCAAGGAAGAATTCACACAGGACAGCAGGCAGGCAGATAGCTCGCCACACCTTCAGTGGTCACTATGCTTTTGTGGTCATTTCCCATCTGAGTCTCAACACTGGCCTAGAACAACTACAAGGCTGAGGTTTTTATCCCTATTTTGGTGAAGGAAAGTGACTTCTTTCAGAGTTCCCAACTCACAATCAGGGAATAATTTTGCTACAGACATGGTTTTGCTCTGTCAAGAAAGAAAGTTCTGATGTTATGAAGTGAAAGAAACAGAAATGCATGAGCACAGACAGCAGGGTCTTCTCCTCCTCCTCCTCCTCCTTCTCCTCCTCCTCCTCCTCCTCCTTCTTTTGTTTGTTTTTTGAGACAGGGTTTCTCTATATAGCCTTGGCCATCCTGGACTCACTTTGTAGACCAAGCTGGCCTCAAACTCACAGCGATCTGCCTGCCTCTGCCTCCCAAAGTGTTGGGATTACAGACGTGCACCACCACTCCCAGCTAGACAGCGGGATCTTCTACCTAATGGATAGTACATTCTGCACAGTTATATGGAGAGCGGGAACGCACTCTGACATGAACTCTGGTGCCCCATATTTGACCCCCTCCTCTGGGTGGGGAGGCCTGATGGCACTCAAAGAAAGAATAAGCAGGCTACCAAGATGAGACTTGATAGCCTATGACCATATAGTGGGGGAGGAGGTCCCCCTCGGTCTTAGGCCTAGGGGAGGGGAATAGGGCGAAAGCAGGAGGGAGGGAGGAATGGGAGGATACAAGTGATGGGATAACAATTGAGTTGTAATCTGAATAAATTAATTACATCTTAAAAAGATATTTTTTAAAAAGCAGGACATTTTATGATGTTCCTTGTGCTATTGACCTACAGCTCCTGTGCACATCCTTGGAGTGGGTATCTGTGTTTGGGAATTTAGATGCTTCGGAGAAACATGCACACTTCAGCAAGGAATGCCATGTAATTAAACACATTCTTTTTGGTTTGCAATGTGTAAACAGTCTTTCTCAGTGGGTGAAGATTGTACGATGATAAGCCATCTCCTTCCAGCTCAAACAGACTTTACTATCAACTGAGCAAAACCAAAGGAAAGTTTAACTTTTATGAATTTGTCAGCAATTAGAATTGTGGGATTATCGATAGACTGTGACCTCGAATCTTCTGTTCTGCGGCTGAGAACGTCCAGGCTGCAGCCAACAGGCCTTGTTCACGAGCTTTTCCTCAGGAAGCCGGACTTGAACCGTCTGCACCCACCTGTCTGGGCTTCTGCAGCTGGCATGCTCACAAAGGAAGAGCCTTGGCTAAGTTCGAAGAAGAGTTTCAAGCTTTGGG
This sequence comes from Acomys russatus, assembly GCF_903995435.1. Lineage (NCBI taxonomy): Eukaryota > Metazoa > Chordata > Mammalia > Rodentia > Muridae > Acomys > Acomys russatus. Next base: position 7,905,612 of record NC_067151.1, on the reverse strand, counting down.
GAATTCAAGTCCGTGAACCCAACTAATAAGCTCTTTTATCCAAAATCCCTAAGGGTGAGAAGAAAAAGAAATTAAAATGAAATAAAAACGTGCCTTCGGCTCCACGAGATCACACACGATGAAGCCAGAAGCGCCTCATCCAGGAAGCCCGCATTTTGATGAAGCAATTCCATTTTGGAGGCTTTAGACTAGTGAGACCTGCAGTGAACCCCATTATAAGGTTATCAAGACAGTGGATAGGATGGAGGCCACGCATTAATATTGATGGTTGTCGTAAAGACGATGCTCCTCCCATGGCAGGCCCTGCCAGTGAGATAAGACTGGGTCCTGCCAAAAAGGAGAAAAGGAGCATTTCTCAAGGACACAGAGGTATTACTGTATTTTCATAATTGACTTTTCTCTTTATAAAGTTTCAGATGTCTTATTTATTCTTTCAGAATTTCTCTTTTCCTTTTATTGGAAATAGACTTTTTTTCCTCACATAGTATCTCCTGATCACAGTTTCCCCCTTCTCCGCTCCTTCCAGTTCCTTCTCCCCTCCCCTTCCACCCAGACCCACCTACCTACTGTCTCTCATTCGAAAATGAACAGGCTTCTAAGAAAGAGTAACAAAATAAGATCAAACAAAAACTAACACATCAGAACAGGACAAAACAAACAAAAAGAAAGGAGCCCAATAAAAGCCCAGATATAGACACAGAGACCCACTTGTTTGTACACTCAGGAATCCTAAAAAACAAACAAAACCCACTAAATTGGAAGCCATAGTATGCACAAAGGACATGTAAGACAAAAAGAGAGAGAAAATTTTATATATATATATATATATATATATATATATATATATATATATATATATATATTCAGACGCTTGGAGCTCTGTCTCCTCTATCATTTGATGATTTCATTTAGCTCTCCTTCATATGTATGTATATATATATATGCACATATATATGCATATATATATATATATATATATAATTTGATTTAGGAAGCTTCTACTGCATTGGGTATTTATACTACCCCACAAATGACCCTTATTTTAGCTCTCTCTCCCCATATTCCCTCTCTCATTCCCCTCCCTACTCGATTCTCCCATTACAGTGCCCCCTTCCACCCATAGCTATCTTTTCTATTTTCCTTTCCTAGGGTCTATCTGCCATCCTCAACCAGTCCCTTACTCCATACCTGATCTCTGTGGGTCTATGGATTGTAGCTTGGTTATCATTGATTTGACAGCCAATGTTCTGGTTAAGAGTGAGCACATACTGCATTTGTCCTTCTGGATCTGTGATATCTCACTCGGGGTGATGTTCTTTTCTAGTTCCTGCTATTTACTTGTGAATTTTATGATTTCATTTTTTAAATTCCAACTTCATTTTTTAATTTTATAAAGAAAATCAAATTTTCATTTTTCATCAGTTTGAGGGGCATCTAGGTTGTATCAAGTTTCTGGCTATTAAGAATAGAGCAACCATGAACATGGCTGACCAAGTATCTCTGTAGTAGGATGAAGCATCCTTTGGGTACACGCCCAAATTGTGTAGCTGGATCCTGAGGAACCACCACACTGATTTCCATAGTAGCTATACAAGTTTGTACTCCCACGAGCAACAGAGGACTGAGTGTCCCCGTACTCCACATGACAGCATGAGCTGTCACTTGCTTCATCTTAGTCATTCAGACAGGTATAAGATAAAATCTCAAAGCAGTTTTGATTTGCGTTTCTCTGATGACTAAGGGTGTTGAACATTTAAGTGTATTTTGGGCATTTGAGTTTGCTCTTTCGAGAAGTCTCTGTTAGATCTGTACTCATTTTAGCTGGGTTACATGTTTCCTTGATATATAGTTTTTTTAGTTCTTTATATACTTTGGACATTAACCCTGTATCAGATGGGTGGTTGGTAAACATCTTATCCCAAACTGTAGGACACCATCCAGATGATGGTGTCCTTTGGCAGAAGCGTTTCAGTTTTATGAGGTCTCATTTATTAACCTTTGATCTGGATGCCTGTGCTATAGGTGTTCCATTCAGAAAGTCTTTTCCTGTGCCACTGTGCTCAGGGCATTGGATCTATTGGCATTTGTCTACATTCAGCCATCCACTTTGATCTGCACTATTTGTTGAAGATGCTGTCTTTTATCCAGTGTATCTTTGTGGCTTCTAAATTTTAAAAAAATCAGATGTTCATAGGTGTGTAGATTTATGTGAGAGTTTTCAGTTTGATTCCGTTGGCCAACATGCCTGTTTTTACACCAGTACCATGCTGTTTTTATTTCTATAAATTTAAAGTACAACTTGAGGTCAGGGATGGTGATGCCTCCAGAAACTCTATTACTCAGGATTGGTTTTGCCATCTTGGTGTGTGTGTGTGTGTGTGTGTGTGTGTGTGTGTGTGTGTGTGTGTGTGTGTGTGTTTCCATATAAAAATTATTCTTTCAAGATCTGTGAAAAATTGTGTTGGAATTTTGATGGTGATTGCCTTAAATATTTAAATTGCTTATGGTTAGGTGGCCATTTTTAACTGCATTAATAATGCTGATCCATGAGCATTGGAGATCCTTCAGTCTTCTGATATTGTTTTCAATTTCTTCAATATCTTAAAGTTTTTTTCCTACAAGTCTTTCATTTGCTTGGTTAGAGTTTCCCCCAAGAAACTGCTATATTGTGAAATGCATTGTTTCCCTGATTTCTTAGTCCAAACTGTCATTTTTATATATGAAGTCTACTGATCTTTGTGAGTTAATTTTGTATATTGCTACTTTACTGAAAGTGTGTATTCCTAGTGGATGATCTTTTTGACGTGTTACTGGATTCAGTTTGTGCATATTTTATTGAGAAATTTTCCATCTATGTCCATAAGGGAATTTTGTTCTGTAATTCTTTTTCTTTGTTGGGCCTTTATGTAGTTTGGGTATCAGAATAACTGTAGCTTTGTAAAACAAATTGGGCAATGTTCCTTCTGTTTCTATTTTGTGGAATAATTTAAAGAATATTGGCATTAACTCTTTTTGAAGGTCTGTTAGAATTCTGTGCTAAAATCATTTGGCTCTCAGCTCTTCAAAGGAGCTGTGCACATTTTTCTGTTTGGTCCTGTCTTGGTTTCTTTTCTGTTGCTGTGATAAGTACTCTCACCAGGACAATGTAAGGGGAAGGGTTTGTTTCAGTTCGCAGTTCAAGGCACCCAGCCCAGCACTGCAGGGAAGTCAATGCAGCCTCAGCTTGAAGTAGCTCATCACGTTGTAGTAGTCAGCAGTGAGCGACCTGGCAAGCTGGAGTTACAGGTAGTTGTGAGCCACTCAACACAGGCGCTGGGAACCAAACTTGGGTCCTCTGCAAGAGCACTGCATACTCTTAGCCAGCCTCTAGTATTTATTCTTTATTGGAATAAATACCCTGGTTTTGTGTTTTCAAATCAGTCACACTGACCTCTATTTTAGCATTATAACATATTGTTGGAAGGAGATTCTATGGGAGGAGAAAGGAGGAAGTCAGTTGACCAAAATAGTAGTGGTCCCCAAATGCCACAAAGAGATCCTTAATGTATTGTATAGCAAGAAATGCTAGCCACTTATTGACCCGAGTAGCATGAATTTAGGACAATGATTTTATCCACATCCAGGATGAATGAGAAGAGATGCAAATAGGGTAGTCCAATGGATAGTCCAATGGAACCGTAGCTAAGGCCTGAGAAACAGAGTAGATGAGTAGGAAGAGAGAGGTCTTGGGAAGGAAGGGTTAGTGATATGTGTGTGTTCACTAGATGTAGAGAAAAGAGTGGAATTGCAAAGAGGACTCAGTTAGGTTCTAGTGTGGGTAACTCAAAGCAGCGTTTGCCTTTACATGGATAGCAGATTAAGCGGGAAGGCATGAGTAGGGTCTGCGAATTCAATCCCATTCTGTGTGTTCTAATTTTGAACTGATGTGAGATGTTTCATAGGGAGGCTTGAAGTGAGTAATAGAGCTGGTGTCTTCCGGTGGGGCCTAAGGTGACAGAAAAAAAAGTCGAAGGTGGCTTCATGAGTGAGGGGATAATGGCAAGAAAGTGGTTGGTGCTCACAGAGGGAGTTTGAGTCCAAATTTTCTCCTTTCCACAGCCTGAGCGTTCCCCTTAGCATGCAGGGTTCTCAGCTTCGCTCATTCATACTGAGCAACTGATGACACTTTGGCAGCCATGTCTCCTGTGAAGATCTACATTTTAGCACGGACAAAGACTTGAACTGAGAAATTAAATCAATAAATTAGAAAGTATGAAAATGGTGAAGTGATTACCAAAGGACTCTGACAAGCAAAAGGCACCAGAATAGTGTATTAGCTAGTTGTCCTTATTGCTGCAACAAAAACTGCCTCAGGAAGGCTCCCAGGTAGCGAGCGAGCGAGGCCCGTCATGGCAGCAGGAGGCTGAGGCCACAGAGCACACCGTGTCTGAAGTCAGGAGTCAGAAGCCAATGAATTGCAGGTGCCCAGCTCATTCTTCCTGTTTGTCTGGTCTTGGATTCCAGCACGTGGCATGGTGCTGCTGCGCTCATTCAGATGGATCTCCCCACATCAATTAGCCTAATCTAAAAACTCCTGAAGAGCCCAGAGCTTTTGTCTCCTAGGTGATGCTAGGCCCAGTCAAGTCCCCAGTGTTACCATGGCAACCAGCCACCTCTGTGGCTCTCTGAAAGAGAACAGGATGAATTGGTGGGAGGTTTTCTTAGTCTGCACTACAAGTGTGCATGCTCATTAGCTTCTCACTACTATAGACATCACGTGTGTTGTAGCTCCAAAGCAATGTTTGGGCATCATCATTCTTGGATGGTACAAATTGCTGGGAATGTTGAGTCACCTAGCAAGTACATTTCCAGGTAAGGTCAGGCGAAAGTGACCTCCTGTTTCAACCGATATTGTAAATACCCACCTACCCACCCCCTTTTCTTAATCCAGAGGTCATAAGGTCAGGAAAGATGAGACCTGTACTATGAAAAACACATGAACATCAAGTTTGAGTTGTGTTGCTATGATTTCAAAATTGAGTCAGCAATGTGTTCACTATGTCTTTAAAAAGAAAAACACAGAGCAAGGAGAGATAGTTTAGCTGGTAACGTTTGCTGCACAAACATCAGGACCTGAGTTGGGTCCCTTGGACCCATGTTGTGGCATGGACCTGTAAACACAGCATGGATGTGGCAGAGACAGGATCTCTGGGGCTGGCAGCTCAGCCAAATCGATCGGCTAGCTCTAGGTTCAGATAGAGACCCCGCCTCAAAATATATGGTGGGCCCACTTAAGGAAAATACCAGGCCACATATATATTTACCACACATATTTTTGCGTGCATATGGGGCCAGACGATGAGAAACACAAACAACTGCTAATGATGGGTACTCGGAAATGCCACGGTGAGAAGGCCACCAGGACCCAGCTCTGCATTTTTCCTAGAGGCAAAGGCTCCATGTCATAGAACGCAATGTCAGTGATAAGGGTTATGTGGGTTTCTATTAGCTTCATATTAGCATTGTGTCTCATTTTCCGGTATCACTGAGGAATGCTGAGCAAATAAACGGCACGTATTTATCATGTAGACAATGGTGCTTTGATAAGCACACATTGCAATTACCACGATCTACCTAAACAGTACATCTATTGCTTCATATGGTGATTACTTAGGAGGCAGAGACAGGGGCAATCGCTGAGTTTGAGACCAGCCTGCTCCATAGTGCAAATGCCAGGGTAGTCAGAGCTACACAAAGACCTTGTCTTGAAAAACTAAAACAGAAAAAGAAAGAAAGTACAATGTTGCTCAAGATTCTGCGTGTAGCTGTGGTTATCCCTGTTTCACTTAGCATAACGTCCTCCACATCCATCCACGTTGCTATTAATGACAGACGTTTCTCCTTTCTAAAGACTTAGTTTTTTGTTTGTATGTATGTGTGTATGTCTCTGTGTGTATGCACGTTTGTGCCAAGGGACCAAGGGGACCAGAAGATGGTTTGGGATCCCTCAGAGGTGGAGTTACAGGCAGCCATGACTCACCCAATATGAACACTGAGAACCACACTACGGTCTTCCGCAGGAGCAGCAGGTGTTCTTGACTACTGAGCCATCTCATTTGGCCAGCCTCAACTCTTCCTTTTTAAAAATGGCTAAAAATGCTGGGAGGAGGGGGGGCATGCCTTTAGACCCAGTGCTCTGGAGACAGAAGCAGGTAGATCTCTGTGAGTTTGAGGCCAGCCTGGTCAACAAAGTGAGTTCCAGAAGAGTCAGGGCTATACAAAAACTCTGTCTCGAAAAACAAAACAAAACAAGAACAGAAAAGAAAAGACTAAAGCACACCCCTAACCCGCACTAATCTACAGGTGGACACCAGTCTTTCGTTTCTTGCTTGTCATGAATAGTACTACCATGAATGTGGGAGTGCTGATGCCTTTTAAGAAAGTTAGTTTGTCTCCTCTGGATACATACCTGAAAATGGGATTCTAGACCACAAATCTTTGCCTACTTAGTGTCTCTGCCCTTTCTGGTGGCCTCCTAATAGGTATGGGGTGAAGTCTCCTGATTCTTATTTGCATTATTCTGATAATTAAAGGCATCAAACATTTCTTTGTAGAACTGTTGGCCATCCGATGTCTTCTTGAGAAATGTCTAGATGAGATAGATATATTTTTAGCTTCCATCTGTTTTGAGGAGGGCTGGAGAGATGACTACAGGGGCTGAGAGCACTGCCTGCTCTTCCAGAGGACCAGGTTTGATTCCTAGCACCCATGTGGGGACTCATAACTGTCTGGAACTCCAGTTCGGGGAACCCAAAGCCCTCTTCTGAGGTACAAGGCATACATGTGGTGTATAGGCACACAGGCAGGCAAAACACCATATATATAAAATAATAACTTTAAAAATTCCAAATGTGTTTTGCGATTCTGTTTATTAGGTCTCACTATAACAAAATATCCATCAGGGAAAGAATTTCTGTCTGTTTGTTGGTTTGTATATGAATGTCTAATGCCAGCAAACAGAAGGTGCATAGTAGAAATACAATAAATGTTTGTGAAGCAGGATTGGAACAAAGACAAATCTTGGAAATTTTCAAATATAAAACTAAATATTGCTCATCATGTCCAAGAAGTAGGCTGTGTCTAGAGCATCCTCAGATGCCGGGCAGTCTACTCAGGTTGCAGCTGGTTCTGTCTACTCTGGAGACCAGCTGTTTGCCTGTCCTCCCCACCACTTCCTGGTGACAGAGCCCCTTCTGTATACACCAATCCAAGTCCAAAGTGAGTCACTAGGCTTAGCTACAAGAATGAGCTCATTCTCATGCAATGGACCTCCTGGTGGGAAAGAAGCTAAACCTCTAGAGCATTTGAAACAACAAAACAGTAGAGGTGGGTCACAAAGTCAGGACCAGAGCCTCTGGCACACAATTTCTTATGACTGGAGAGAGTCTGTAGGCAATGTAGATGACAGATGACTCTTATTATATCTGATTGAGTGTATGTTCTGCCTTCCCTCTGTCACCCTCTTTCCCTTTCATTCCTACAAAAGATCAGACCAAGTGTGAGGCTGAAGACATGGCTCACTGGTTAAGAGCACTGGCCACCCTTCCTGAAGACCTAGGCTTAATTCTCAGCACCCACATGGTAACTCATAACTGTCTGTAATTCCAGTTCCAGGGATTCCAACACTCTCACACAGACATACATCAGGCAAGACACTAATACACACACACACACACACACACACACACACACACACACACACACACACACACACACACAGTGTCCTAGTGTCTTGGAGTGTGCTACCTGACATGCATCCCAAGGCTGCTTCAAAGCTATTCTAGGCGTGTGTCCTTCATACCTTCCCTGCTAAAGCATAACCAAATCAATTTTCTGCTGAACTGACCAAGACTAGAAGAATGTTTTCAAGTTGGCATGCCTGGAAGCTGTCCTAAATTCTGCAGTTGTCCCCACTGAGGGCCAGTCACTGAGATGAAAGGAGGCCTCTAAGAAGCAATGGGATTTTAGGAGAACTTTGTGTAAAAGCCTTGACAACTGTTGACATACTTTGTAAACAAAAAGGCTCGCGATACACTTTTAGCTGAACATATGCACACACGTGTACAGGCACAGGCATGCATATGGACACAGAAACCCTTCATCCAAGGATAATACATCATTTCATGTTCCTAGCACTTGTCAACTTCCTATGCTTGCTCAGAAAATTCCTACAAACTGGAATGCCTGCCCCACGTTCGACTTCTATCCCTTCCAAGGACTATGGAACCTCAGTGCTCAACTTGAGTCTTACCATTTTCTATCTGAGTTCTGTCACTCAGCATGATATATATATATAATTCATTTTTGTTTGTTTGTTTGCTAGCTTGCTTGCTTTTTCCGAGACAGGGTTTCTCTGTGTATCCTTGGCTGTCCTGGACTCACTTTGTAGACCAGGCTGGCCTTGAACTTATAGAGATCCTCCTGCCTCTGCCTCCCGAGTGCTGGGATTACAGTGCTGGGATTACAATTCATTCTCATTGCTGCATATGTTGGCAGTTTGTTCCTTTTGTTTTTTTATGTACAAGTCTGCTGAATAAGTCTACCAACGGATATACTACTGGATTATTCAGCAGATCTTCCTGGCAAGCTACAATTGAGTGTACTGCAAGCCAATTCTGATACAACTGCCTTTAATGAAAAAAAAAAAAAAGCCCTTGCTTTCTTTTCCAAGTTCAATCCTCTTGCAACAACATTAAGTACTTTGTACGATCAACCTTCTTTTTTGTTTTGTTTGTTTTCAAGGCAGGGTTTCTCTGTGTGGCTCTGGCTGTCCTGGAATTTGCTTCATAGATCAGGCTGGCCTTGAACTCAGAGATGCACCTGCCTTTTCCTTCTGAATGCTGGGACTAAAAACATGTGCTACTACATTGGCAGGCTTCTTGGTCATATATTGTTGCTATCTTTGCTAGAACACTGCCTTAGCACTACCTAAACCAGTATTTTCAAAACAGCAATCCTAAAATACGAGGGAAAAACTTTTGCTTTGACCCTTTCTGAGTTTAATCGATTATCAGGTCACCTGGCCTTCCGATGAACTGGCTATAAATGTGGGGTCCTCACAACCTCTTCGGATGTGGTCATTTTCTAGAACAAGTCAGAGAGAGAGAGAGTTTACAAAGTGACTGCACTTATAATTGTAACTTTTACATTTTGTTATTTTATATTTTATTTCATTCAGTCTGGAAAAATTTGGGCCTTATGTTGCCACTTGAAAGAGCACAGTTCCAATGAGATAAGGAGTAATAACCTCTAAGAATTATACTTGCAAATGTAACTGGGTTGTATCCTAGGGTTCCACACAAATTATTTTTTCCTTTTGACAAACTCATAAGGTACATATTGAGTTGGAGGCATTTCTGCCTCCCCTCGTTATCCTCCCTCACCCCTCATTCTTTTCCCTTATTACCCTTTTCTCCCCAACAATCCCCTTCCTATTTTGATGTCTTTTTATAAGATTTGCCTTATTGTTTTTATTATGTATATGTATATATGTCAGTGTGTGAGTCTGTGCCATCAGATCTCCCTGGAGGTGTAATTATATGGAGTGGGAGGGCATCAGGACATGGCTGCTCCAAGATATAGGTGAAGAGAAGGATTTTATTGCAGATGTGAGGGAGAGTAAAGCCAGAAGTATCTTGAAGAGTCCAGACTGAATTGGGCCACGGGGTCGGGGAGGGGGGTTCGGGGGAGGGCAAGAAAAGAGGAGAAGAGAGAGGCTAGAGGAATGGGGGAGGGGAACAGATGGAGGTGGGGGAGTGGGAAGAGACAAGTGGACCAGGAGAACCAAGAGGGTAAAGACAGGAGAATGTGTGTCCAAGATGGCAGGGTTATATAAACAAGAGATGCTGGGGAAGGGAGATGAAGTCTAGGCTGGGGAGGTTTTGTGGCTGGGGGCATGATGCTGAAAGCAGAAAGAAACCTAAGCAGCCTGGGATTTGAGATGCTAATAGGCACCCAAAGTTATCCATTTGTTTCTGTGGGATCTGACAGTCCTGATCAGCCCAACACAAATGCTGGGAGCTGCATTTAGATCTTCTGCAAAACAAGCATTCTCTCTTAGCCGCTGAGCCAGCTCTGCAGCCCTGGTGTTTTTCCCCATAAACTCTCAGTTAGGCAAGGGGTCTCCTCTTTTTGTGAGATTCCTCCACCCATTTGTGATAAAATGGTCACAGGGCTGCTCTTGTGTGGATGCTGACAGACGCAGTGCTTTAATGAGCACAATGGCTTCATGTCCAGAAGATCCCCATTCTCAGCATTCTCTCCAACCCACGGCTCTGGCAGTCTTTTGCACCCCTTCTTCCACACTGTTCCCCCAGCCTTAGAGGTGAGGCTGACATAGGTGTCCCAGTTAGGGCTCTCAAGCCACTTATTCTTCGCACTGCGATCTCTTCAGAGTCTCGTTATTAACTGCTTCACATTGCACAAGGATGCTCCTCTGATGACGGCTGAGATTGGGTCTAAAGGTAAGTATTTAGAAGGTAGTGCGAAACCACGTCCATGTGGTAAAAATAACAGTAGTAGGTCTTCCCTTAATGCCCACGACCTTTTCAGCTGCAGGGTCATTACCAGGCACTCGTTTCCACATGTGGAGTGGGCCTCAAATCTGATAAAGAAGAAGTTGGCTTCCCTCATACAGTTATGGCACTGTTACCCTCATGGGCACGCCTTGCCAGATAGCAGTTTGTGGGTGCACATCTGGAAAGCACTGTTGATGATTTTTCTCCCTGGAAAGCTTGCTTAGCTCCTTTGGACATTATGAAAGCTAGCTAGCTGGATGGAAACTCCCAGCTCTGACAAAGCTTTGGTTCAAAATGGCCTGCAACTCAACAGCAAGGGTAGCAAGCTAACAGCATGGCTCACTCCAGGCTTGAGGCCTCAGAGTGAAGGAAGCTAACAGTGTAAGACCCCCAGTCTAAAGTTAAAGGCCCAAGGGATTTTTGGAGCACCTTGTAAGTCCTGGTACCCACACAACAACACACCCTCTCAGCTGAACTTGGGGAAGATCACAGTCATGTTTGTTGGATGCCAAAACAGACTTTCCATTACAGCATCAAAAGAACGTGTCTGGTGCTTAAGGAGACACTATGAGAATAATTGATGCTTTCCTAGTGACCTGAGTATCCTTTGATCTAGCCAGGTTTACATCCAGGGTCAAGCATCATTGCTTACCATTTGCTTGGTGCAAAAAAATTCCTTCACCTCTTCTGCCCATCCATATTCATGGCCTTAAATTTTTTTGTTAACGATTCTCCATCCATGCTCCTTGCAGGGCTTTGATTATCCTTCTGGCCTTCTGTTGCGGCCCATAAGTCAGTATGGAATCAGGCATCTGGCCAAGAAAACAACCTTGCAGCAGCGAAGAGTTAGAGGAGTTAGAGGACTCCTGCAGGAGTCTTAATGTCTTTGTTTGCTGCATGATAAAATACCACAACAAAAGCAACCCGAGACAGCAAGGGCTTATTTTAGCTCATAGTTCAAGCTATGGCCCACTATGATGGGACCATCAAGGCAGTTCATCACATCAGGAAACAGGGACTGGGGAAAGTGTGGTCCTGCTCAGCATCTTTCTCCATCTATGCAAACCAGGACCCTGGCCAGGGAGTGGTGCTACCACGGTGGGCAGATCATCCCATCTTAATTGATATTGTCAACACAATTCCCCACAAGCAGGCCAGAGATCCATCCCAGGTGATTCTAGCATCTTTCACATTGATAACTGACACCAAGGATTACAACTGGTGAGCCACAGAGGGGCTCCCATGGGGAAGATGATCTGGAAATCAGAGCTGACTTTTTTTTTTCTCTGTCATCTGACAGTAGGAATGCTCCCACAGGAACATACTGGTAGAGTCAGGAGTGAGAATCCTGGGAGCTTGGACCACTTTCCCACAGGACTTATCAAGACGAGTGGTACAATGAAAGCCAGGTTTATAGCTTACTCTATAGGATATGGTCCCAATTCGTGACTACTAGCTCACGTTGCCTGTTGACTCTATGGCCAGCGTTCACTCTATGTGAAGTGTTCAGTCTCTAGTAAAGCCCAGTAGCAAGCAAAGTGTTATTTCTCAAAAAGAGAATAGTTAAACGTATAGGATGACATGGTTTTGTTGCAAAATCCTCCTGTCCCCTGCTACGGTTCTCCTGTGGGGACACCTCAGGGGCTGCAAACAATGTTCTTCTGTCTTTGACGTCAAGGACATGCTGGGTGCTGTACATCACGTGGCAAAGAGTTTCACCTAGCAGCCTGACCTGTTAGACCTTCTCTTGTCTAGGGCTCCTTCAAGACGAGAAGCCTTTTAATCCACAGGGCAACTGGCCTGAAGCAACAGGCACACATGGAGAATGTGCTGGCTTCAACAAGCCAAAGCGGCCACAGGTGCAGTGGCGCTCTCGTGGTTGTGGGATGGTCCACGTACAGTAATAAGGTCTGCACTCAAAAAGTCCCTCAACATGTCCTGCTCCACTGCACCTCCGGAAACTCACTGAAATGGTAGCTCTGAATTTTACTTGGCTTTCTTTCCTGTACTCTGACACATAGTTTTTCGCTGTAGTCCCAGATGCGGGAATACCAAAATGCCTAAGATTCCCTAAGATCAAATTTCTAAAAAACATATTCTAGAAAATAGCAAGAGTATTTATTTATTTATTTATTTATTTTTTGGTTTTTCGAGACAGGGTTTCTCTGTGTAGCCTTGGCCATCCTGGACTCACTTTGTAGACCAGGCTGGCCTCGAACTCACAGCGATCCGCCTGCCTCTGCCTCCCGAGTGCTGGGATTAAAGGTGTGCGCCACCACGCCCAGCTAAGAGTATTTTTTTAAATACAGAAAACATATTAGAACACTTGGAGGCATGTGCAACCTTTTGCCATCTACAAAGTCCACACCTAAACTGTGCGATTGAGTCATAAAGAACATTGCAAAAGTATCTCATATTTTTAAAATTAATCTTACAAGTTTGCATTGGACTACATTCATAGCCATCCTTGCCTATACATCATGGGCCAAGGTCTGCAAACTGACCTCACCTGCAAGGCTACTTTGAACAAGAAAATGAAAGCAGCAACACATTGCAAGTACATGCACTTTATGCCCAAGGCAGTAGTTGTGAGTGAACAAACCACCGTCACAAAGAAGTAGGTCAGAAAGTGAGAGGGGCTGAAGATTGGTCAAAGCATGCATTATCCTTGCAGAAGACTGGAGTTCCCAGCACCCACCTTGGGCGGCTCACAACCACTTTATATAACTCCAGCTCCAGAGAATCTGCAGCTTCCATCTCAGCTCCTTGGATATACATCCATAATCCCACACATAGGTAGACACACAGATAAATAAACACACACACAATTTTTTTCAAACCCAGAAGTTGTGCACACCTATGTTTACACTGGAACCATGTGAACTGACTCATTGGACAACCTAAGCTTTTTAATAAGACTGATTTTAAAATGTGAATATTACCTTACGTATGCAGCTGCCCAACAAACAGAGATCTCAAGAAATTTTAACCTTTCTCCAAAATGTGCAACACAACACACACACACACAGACAGAGAGAGAGAGAGAGAGAGAGAGAGAGAGAGAGAGAGAGAGAGAGAGATCTCATTCATTAAGGAATGTCATTTTTTTTCAAAGAGTAGAGAGAGAGATCTCATTTATTAAGGGAATATCAATATTTTTTGCAAAGAATAGATGGTCATTTCATTGCATGTATTTAGTGGGGAGGGGACATATGCATATGCCACAGTTATGTGTGTGGAGGGTAGAAGACAAGTTGCAGAAATTGGGGGCTCTACTTCTAACACATGGGTCCTAGGAATGAAAGTCAGGTTATCTGGTTTGTTGGCAGTCACCTTTGACACACTGAGCTGTCTCGCCATCCTATTTCAAGACTTTGACATGCACTGCTGCACAGTGGCCTTGACTATTGATAGTGTGAGTACATTCTGAAGTCCTCTGTGCCAGGGACACTCATTATTTGATGATGAGTCAATGTTGAAAGCCTAAGGACCCAGTTGTGGTGTTTCTGGTGGTGCTGGTCTAAACATGAGAGTCCAGACACTGGTTGCCTAGTGAGACTTGAGTTCTGAATGCCAAGGAATAGAAGTGTGAAGCTAGTTAGACTTCCAGTTCTGAAAGAGAACAGTTCGCTTTCAGTATGCCATTCTCTGTGATCTCTGAGAGGGGAGATGAACCTGCCATGTTGAGGGTGGATCTTCTCCACCTAGTCAAGTCATATCCACACGTGGATTTCCTGGAGAACTGTCTTCGCAGCACACCCAACAGTGCTTTACCTAGTTTGCAGGTAATTCATCCTGCATAACGGGGTGCAGCTGCCCTGGAAACAATAGAAGACCACCATTCTCCTCCCTCAATTAGACTTTTTGTCTCTTTTATGTAGCCTTCTTCTCAATGGGAAATGAGGCTTTCAGTATTTTTAGTCTTTTGGGATGGTGGTCAATACTACTGACATGCAAATGCCTCGCCAAAGGTCTACAGCAATTGCTGCATCTTGCTCACTAGGTCTAGTCATCACAATATGAGCAAACTTCAGAATCCCATCACCCTTACAGGAAGATGATTCCCAGATCACTGCTGGCATCAACTGCCTTAGGTCATGCTCCATCCAAGATGCCTAAGAAGGAATTTCTTCTGCAAGTGATTTAGTGAAGAAGCTAAGGCAGAACCTTCAAGGGAAATGTGGACTCAAGATCCAGAAGCAGCAACTTGAAGTGGGCTCGGCTGAAACCCAACCTCACCCTGAGGTCCTGGAGAACGTGAGTTTCATCTTGATCAAACAGCTGAGTGACATCAGCACGCTTGATAGCACATGGCATCTTGGGAGAGTGGTGACTTAACCCCCTGTGGATATGAGATTCTTATGAGAAGATGCAGTTGTGATTGATCATCAGCTAGTATAGCAACTGGAGTCACAGGTCCCTGGGCATGGCATATGAGGGTCTAGCAAGCCTCCATGACATCTGGTCTATTTTCCTCCCAAGCTCTGTATGAAGCATTAAGAGTGGAGGGTATGTGCTTTTTCCTGAGCATCATATGACTAATATTTCCTATTTTTTCTAGATGATATAGTTTCTAGATAATAAATATCTTTAATGAATTCAGCTATTCTTCTATTGATAGATCATCTCAACATTTGCTGCAGTAAATGACAATAGAGTAATTCTCATTAGTCATGACGTAATATCGTTTTCCAAACTGGTGGAGTTTGTTAGATCAGATTTTGATGATGTTACATTTATAACCCAAAGAAAGATTGGTGGTAGTTTCCTTCTATTGCAAGGCGATCTTGTAGTCTTTTGCTTCTGACTCCACTATCTATGTATGTAACATCCAGTGTCCTTTGTGCTGACTGATGGCATTATCACCATGGGTCATATTTCCCTATTTGTTTTCTTTAGCTAATAAATAGACATTGAAATTTTTGTTTGTTTTCTTTTATTTGGGGTGGCAGAGGGCAGAGGTGGACTTTGTTCTAACAGTCGGTTAAGTCATTTGAAAGCAATTTGATTCCTTCAAGCTTTGCTTTTGGTAGACTGGGTCCAGAAAAACTTTTGTTTAAGGGTTAATTGAAGTCCATTAAGAACAAATTCCCTCTCCATGCCCTCCCAATACCTGATGTACTTACTAGTCTTTCATCCATAACTGATGGGAGAGTGGGCATTTCCCAGGTGTCCAGGCTCATGGTTTTCACGATTGCACATGCTCAGGCCAGTATCAGCAAAGGTTTGAAATTACCTTTATGTGTGTGTGTGTGTGTGTGTGTGTGTGTGTGTGTGTGTGTGACTGTACTCTCTCTTGGTCTCTTAATCTCCCTCTACCTTCGGTTCCCTTCTCCCCTCCCCTTCCCTTCTCTCTTTCACCTAATCCCAATCTATTTACTAACAATCCAGGCTAGAAGTTGCCACTAGTCAGTCACTGTTTTAGTTAATGTTCTATTGCCATGAAGAGACATCATGGCCAAGGCAATTATAAGAAAGCATTAATTGGTAGCTTGCTTACAGTTTCAGAGGTTTAGTCCATTATCAGCATGGTGGCATGCAGTCAGCCACTGGAGCAGTAGCTGAGAACTACCTCCTGATCCATAGGCAGAGAAGAGAAAGAGTGGGCTTGGCTTGGGCTTTAAAAGCCCACCTCCAGTGACACACTTCCTCCAATAAAGCTGTACCCTTCTAATCCTTTTAAATAGTACCATTCCCTGTTGGCTGAGAACACAAATCCATGAGCTAAGGGGCCATTCTCTCTCAAACCATGGCCATCAAGGGAGGCTTGAGCCCTACACTTGCTCCTCTCAGAGGTAACTATCCTGGTCCTGTTTTACTTTCTGTCCAAAGCTTGCCAACAGTCATCTTGGTGTATTTTGCCTGGTTTTCCCACATTGTACCAGTTAATCCTTAATGGACAGAACTGGAAATCTATTTATTATGTTTAAAACATTTGCTATTACTTCAAAGTTTTATTTATTTATTTTATTTTATCGATTTGCCAAATAAAGCTATACATTGGGCCTTTTTAGGTCCCGTGCTCATGCTGGAGCCAATCAGTGGCATGAAGTATGAGAGCTGCAGAATAGGAAGGCTTCACTCTTTAGATCCATGGCTACAGTCAGAAGAAAGAAGCATGAAAAGGAAATACTAAAAATTGGAGGATCCAAGATGGCGGCGAGCAGTGTGGGACCGCGTTTGGAGGCTCCAGTGAACAATTCAGGGAATTGCACAGATTTCTGAGCCAGGAACACCGAGGTCTGAACATCACAGCAGCGGGGAGTGCTCCACGGTTCGGAGGGACCAGGGTGCAGAGGACCTGCGTGCCCCTGCACACGGGAGGAGCGTGGATTTTCTCTGATCGGAGCAGCAGCGGCAGAGGCAGCAGCACCAACGGCACCAGCAGCGGTGGCTGAGGTTTGCACCTCATAGCCTTCCGGTGGAGGTGATTGGTGTGGTGGCTGGTGGGAGTTGCTGCGGGAGAGGGGACTCGGGGCAGGATTTGGGTTGCGTGGAGCCTTCAGACCCAGACTGGACTCGGCGGACAGTTTGGCCCCAGAGTCCCGGGTACTGGCCCGGCCCAGCAAGCAATTCTGCCCGAGGCACTAACTCAGCGTGGCAACAGCTCCCCTGCTGTGGCGCAGGCTTAGTTGAGCGCACAGCTCCACACTAGGCAGCACCTCAGCTCAGCGGCAGCTCCCCTGTGGTGACACAGTCTGGGCAGAGCACTTGGTCCCACCACAGGCACTAACTCAGAGCAGCTGCAGTTCTCCTGCTGTGGCGCAGGCTTGGCCGAGCACTCAGTTCCACCCTAGGCGCCACCTCAGCTCAGCAGCAGCTCCCCTGCAGTGACACAGTCTGGGCGGAGCACTTGGTTCCACCATTGGCGCTAACTCAGAGCAGCCGCAGTTCTCCTGCTGTGGCACAGGCTTGGTGGTGTGCACAGTTCCATCCTAGGCACCACCTCAGCTCAGCGGCAGCTCCCCTGCGGTGATACAGTCTGGGCGGAGCACTTGGTTCCACCACTGGTACTAACTCAGAGCAGCCGCAGTTCTCCTGCTGTGGCGCAGACTGGACAGAGCGTTCAGTTCCACCAGCTCTAAGACTCTGGTTGGACACAGTGTGTAGTTTGAATCCAGAATTCCTGGCTGAGATTGGTGGTCAGTTCGGGCCCTGAGTCAATAACTGACCACAGCACGCACTTTGGGCCAAAAGGCCCTAGCGGAGCTTGGTGCGTAGTCCCAGCCCAAAAATTCTGGCTGGACCCTGTGTGCATTTTGGGCCCAGAATCCCTAGCTGAGCTTGGCAGACGGTTCAGGCCCTGAGAATCTAGCTGAGTTCAGCCCGTGGTTCGGGCCCAGTGCTCCTAGCTGGACTTGGCAGGGAACACAGAAGGCTGTGGATACCTTGGCCTGACCCAACGCTCATTCAGAGACCCAGAACAATTGCAGGATCCACAGCACAGGGGGGCTGAAGATCACTGGCTGTGAGAGACCTGAACAACAGGACTAACCTCCTAACATCCACACCAGTGAAGCTTTGAGCTCCCAGCCTAGGGAAATCGTGAGAAAATAAGTGAATCTATCGTAAGACACCCTCCATCCAACTCTGGAAGCTACCCAACAAAAACAAAGAGGGCAAGATGTCTAAAGGACAGCAAAAAAGCATACGCAAAAAATCCCAAACAACATGGCGTGTCCAGTTTCCAGCTATACCAAAGAAAACAACCCAGAGAACTCAAATCCAATGGAAATAAAAGAAAATAACCTCAAATACTTAGTAATGAGGATGATAATGGAGGAAACAAATAAAATTCGTAATCAAATGCAGGAAGACGCAGACAAACAGGTGAGAGACATAAAGAAGCACATAGAGTGGAACTGGAAAAATTGCAGGAAAATGCAAACAACCAGATGAAAGAAATAAATAAAACGGTTCAAGCTCTGAAGACCTATAAAGAGGCAATGGAAGAAACTCAGGAATATACAAAAAATCTGATGAAAGAAATCAAAAAATCAGTTCAAGATCTGAAAATGAAAATGGATTCAATGATAAACACACAGACAGAAGAAAAACGAGAAACGTGAGACCTCAGAGAAAAAGGCGAGCAACACAGAGGTGAGCTTTTCTAACAGAATCCAAGAGATGGAAGAACGAATCTCAGGTCTAGAAGATACAATCACAGATATTGAATCAACCATTAAAGAAAATGCCAAATCTGGAAAACTCCCGACACAAAACATCCAAGAAATTAAGGACACCGTGAAAAGAAGAAATCTGAGGATAAGAGGCATTGAAGAAAGAGAAGACATCAGACTCCAGGTCCCAGAAACTATTCTCAACAAAATCATAGAAGAAAATTTCCTCAACTTAAAGAAAGAAATGCCTATAAACATACAAGAGGCCTACAGAACACCAAATAGAATTGACCAGAAAAGAAAAACTGCCCGCCACATAATAATCAAAACACAAAACATGCAGAGCAAAGAAAAAATATTAAAAGCTGCAAGGGAAAAGGGCCAAATATCATTTAATGGTAAACCTATCAGAATTACACCCGACTTCTCAGCAGAGATTATAAAAGCCAGAAGGGCCTGGACAGAGATCCTGCAAACCCTAAGAGACCACAGATGCCAGGCCAGACTACTTTACCCAGCAAAATTATCAATAACCATTGATGAAGAAAACAAAATATTCCATGACAAAAACAAATTCAAACAGTACCTATCCACAAATCCAGCTTTACAGAATGTACTAGGAGGAAAACTCCATCCCAAAGGGTCAAGCTATAACCAAAACTACCCAGGAAATAGATAACTATCCCATGGCAAAAACACAACTACACAAACGCTCGACTGGAAACAACATCAAAATTAAGACTCTTAACAGTCACTGGTCATTAATATCTCTCAACATCAATGGCCTCAATTCTCCAATAAAAAGACACAGACTAACTGAATGGGTACATAAACAAGATCCAACATTGTCTGCATTCAAGAAACACATCTCACCCATAATGAAAGGCATTACCTCAGGGTAAAAGGTTGGAAAAAATATTCCAAGCAAATGGTCACAAGAAGCAAGCAGGCGTAGCCATTTTAGTATCGAACAAAATAGACTTTCAACCAAAATTAATCAAAAGGGATGAGGAAGGACACTTCATACTCATCAAAGGTAAAGTCAACCAAGATGACATCACAATTCTGAACATCTATGCTCCCAATACAAGGGCACCCACATTTGTAAAAGATCTCCTAAAAAAGCTTAAAACCACACATCGATCCCCACACAATAATAGTGGGAGACTTCAACACCCCACTCTCACTGAAGGATAAGTCATTGAAACAGAAACTAAGCAGAGAAATAACATCATTAACCAATGCCATGGGTCAAAAGGATCTAACAGATATCTATAGAACCTTTCACCCAAACAAGAAAGAATACACTTCTTCTCTGCACCCCATGGAACCTTCTCCAAAATTGATAACATCATAGGTCACAAAGCAAGCCTCAATAGATACAAGAGGATTGAAATAATACCTTGTATCCTATCAGATCACCATGCTCTTAGGCTGCAATTCAACAACAACAGAAATAACAAAAAGCCTACATGTACGTGGAAACTAAACAACTCTCTGCTAAATGACACCTGGGTCAGGGAAGAAATAAAGAAAGAAATCAAGGAGTTTCTGAAATTCAATGAAAATGAAGAAACAACATACCCAAATTTGTGGGATACATT
Source organism: Acomys russatus (assembly GCF_903995435.1). Taxonomy (NCBI): domain Eukaryota; kingdom Metazoa; phylum Chordata; class Mammalia; order Rodentia; family Muridae; genus Acomys; species Acomys russatus. The sequence continues at coordinate 7,885,332 of NC_067151.1, read as the reverse complement.
GAAAGAAGTGCAAAGGGGAAAATTCATAGCACTAAGTGCCTTTAAAAAGAAATTGGAAACATCGCACATAAGCATCTTAACAACACAACTGGAAGCCCTAGAAAAAAAAGAAGCAGAAACACCCAAGAGGAGTAGACGCCTGGAAATAATCAAACTCAGGGCTGAAATTAACAAATTAGAAACTAAGAAAACAGTCCAAAGAATCAACAAAACCAAAAGCTGGTTCTTTGAGAAAATCAACAAGATAGACAGACCATTAGCCAAACTAACTAAAAGGCAGAGAGACAGTATTGAAATCAACAAAATCAGAAATGAAAAGGGAGACATAACAACAGACACTGAAGAAATTCAAAGACTCATAAGATCCTACTTTGAAGGCATATACGCCACAAAATTTGAAAATCTAAGGGAAATGGACGATTTTCTTGATCAATTTCACTTGCCAAAGTTAAATGAAGAACAGATAAACAAGCTAAATAGTCCCATTTCCCCTACAGAAATAGAAGCAATCATCGATGGTCTCCCAACCAAAAAAAGCCCAGGGCCAGATGGTTTCAGTGCAGAATTCTACCAGACCTTCAAGGGTGAGCTAATACCGATACTCTTCAAGCTACTCCAAAAGATAGAAATGGATGGAAAATTACCAAATTCATTCTATGAGGCCATAGTCTCATTGATACCTAAACCTCAGAAAGACTCAACAAAGAAAGAGAATTTCAGACCAATTTCTCTTATGAACATAGATGCAAAAATACTAAATAAAATACTTGCAAAACGAATACAGGAACACATCAAAGATATCATTCATCATGACCAAGTAGGCTTCATTCCAGGCATGCAGGGATGGTTTAATATACGGAAATCCATCAATGTAATCCACCATATAAACAAACTGAAAATAAAAAAAACCACATGATCATCTCCTTGGATGCAGAGAAAGCATTTGATAAAATTCAACACCCATTCATCTTTAAAGTTTTAGAGAGATCGGGGATACAAGGCACTTTCCTCAACATAATAAAGGCTATATACAGCAAGCCAATAGCCAAAATCAAAGTAAATGATGAGATACTCAAGGAAATTCCTCTAAAATCGGGAACAAGGCAAGGCTGCCCACTCGCTCCATATCTCTTCAATATAGTACTCTAAGTTCTAGCCAGAGCAATAAGACAACAAAAGGAGATCAAGGGTATCCAAATGGGAAAGGAGAAGTCAAATTATCCCTATTTGCAGATGATATGATAGTGTACATAAGTGACCCTCAAAATTCCACCAGAGAACTCCTAAAGCTGATAAACACCTTCAGCAAATTGGCTGGACACAAAATTAACTCAAAAAAGACTGTAGCTTTCCTATACACAAATGACAAGCTTGCAGAGGAAGAAATTAGGAAAGCCACACTCTTCACATTAGCCACAAGCAATATAAAATATCTAGGAGTTACCCTAACTAAGCAAGTGAAGGACCTTGTATGAAAAAAAATTTCAAAACTCTGAAGAAAGAGATTGAAGATGACCTGAGAAGATGGCATGATCTTCCTTGATCATGGATCGGGATAATTAACATAGTAAAAATGGCCATCCTACCAAAAGCAATCTACAGATTCAATGCAATCCCTATCAAAATACCTACACAATATTTTAAAGACATTGAAAGTTCAATTCTGAACTTCATATGGAAAACAAAAAACCCAGAATAGCTAAAACAATCTTGTACAATAAAAGGTGCTCCGGAGGAATCTCCATACCTGATCTCAAACTGTACTATAAAGCAATAGTAATTAAAACAGCATGGTACTGGCACAGCAACAGGCTGGTTGATCAGTGGAATTGAATCGAAGACCCAGATATGATCCACACACATATGGTCACTTGATTTTTGACAAAGAAGCCAAATCCATTCAATGGAAAAAGGATAGCATCTTCAACAAATGGTGCTGGTCTAACTGGATGTCTATGTGTAAAAAAATGAAACTGGAACCCATATTTGTCACCGTGCACAAAACTCAAATCCAAGTGGATTAAAGACCTCAACATATAAAACCAGAGACACTAAGCCACTTAGAGGAAAAAGTGGGAAAGAGCCTGGAACATATTGGCACAGGAGACAACTTCCTGAACAGAACACCAACGGCCCAGGCCTTAATGTCAACCATTAATAATAGGGACCTCATGAGGCTGAGAAGCTTCTGTAAGGCAGGAGACCCTGTCAGAGAACAAAGCGACAGCCTACAGACTGGGAAAAAATCTTCACCAACCCTACATCTGACAAAGGTCTAATATCCAAATATATAAAGAACTCAAGAATTAAACACCACCAAACCAAATAACCCAATTGAGAAATGGGGCTTGGAACTAAACAGAGAATTCTCAACAGAGGAGTATCAATGGCTGAGAAACACTTAAAGAAATGCTCAACCTCCTTAGTCATCAGGGAATGCAAATCAAAACAAACTCTGAGATTCCATCTTACACCCATCAGAATGGCTAAGATCAAAAACTCAAGCGACACCACATGCTGGCGAGGATATGGGGAGAGAGGAACACTCCTTCATTGCTGGTGGGAATGCAAAACTAGTACAGCCACTTTGGAAATCTATCTGGTGCTAGCTCAGAAAAATGGGAATAGGGCTTCCTCAAGACCCAGCTATTCCACTCCTTGGAATATACCCAGAAGATGCTCCAGCACACAACAAGAAAATTTGCTCAACCATGTTCATAGCAGCCTTATTCATAATAGCCAGAACATGGAAACAGCCTAAGTGTTCCTCAGTAGAAGAGTGGATAAAGAAACTGTGGTACATATACACTATGGAATACTACTCAGCTATGAAAAACAAGGAATTCCTGAAATTTGTGGATAAATGGATTGAGCTAGAAATGATCATAATGAGTGAGTTAACCCAGAAGCAGAAAGACTCAAAAGGTATATACTCACTTATATCTGCATACTAGCCCAAGGGCATGTCCCACAAAAGCCTTCACTTACCAGGAAACTGGGACAGAGGGGAAGGCATCCTATTGGACTCTAAATGAGAGACGCATGGGAGAATAGCAAAATAAAAGGATCCAGAGGGTCCTAGAAATCTACAAGTAGAACAATATGATAGGCAGATTTGGGCCCAGGGGTCCCGCTCAAACTAAGGCACCAGCCAAGGACAATACAGGAGGTAAACTTTAAACCCCTTCCCAGATCTAGCCAATGGTCAGAATATTCTCCACAGTTAAGTGGAGAGTTGGATATGACTTTCTCACATACTCTGGTGCCTCACATTTGACCATGTCCCCTGGAGGGGGAGACCTGGTGGCACTCAGAGAAAGGACAGCAAGTAGCCAAGAAGAGACTTGATACCCTATGAGAATATATAGGGGGAGGTAATCCCCCTCAGGAACAGTCATAGGGGAGGGGAATAATGGGAAAATGGGGGGGGGGAGGAATGGGAGGATACAAGGGATGGGATAAACATTGAGAATTAACAAGAATAAATTAATAAAAAAAATAAATACTAAAAATTAAAAAAAAAAAAAAGAAGAAGCATGAAAAGGCCGGAGTTGGGGTGTGCACTTGGCAAACTAGATGAGAATCTCGTAATTTTAAATATGGGTTAATCAGGTCCAAAGGGGCCAAAGGACTCATTTAAAATTACAGAAATCTTGAGTGGCATTTCAGTGTAATGTGGTATAGATTATTTTACTAATTTTTCCAACCCCTCTTTTTAAGAAAGAAGTTGTTTATGTACATGTATATCTGCCTGTTTGTCTGAATGCACACCATGCTCATTCAGCACCCTCAGAGACCAGAAGAGGGCGTTGGTTCCCCTGGAGGTATAGTTAGGCATGGGTGTAACACACTAGACACGGGTGCTGGGAACCAAATTTGGATCCCCTGTAAGAACAGCTAGTGTTCTTTACTGAGCCTTCTTCTCTCCAGCCTACTATTATCCTTAATTGTCAAAGCATTTTACATCTGTGTTAATGCTCCTGTATCCTAGAGAGAATTTAAAGGTAACTTTCAGCAAACATGAAATGACCAAAACAACTTATTCAGACATTGCCTGATGTGTTATACTGAGGCATCAGGGAGAACTCCAGTGCCTTAAGGGGCCTCCTCATGTGCTAAGGGAGACATTCTGAGCAGAAGAAAGGCAGTGAGTGTGGTAACATGACTGACCTGACTTCTTAGGCAAACCAGAATCTACATAGAATTACTGGAACGCGTAAATACACAACACTGCCCATCGTAATTAAGAAGAGGGCTCTCTCCAGTGAGACAACCCCCACCTGAGCAGTGACAGAGAGGCAGCGTGGTGCCACAGGGAGGCCAAGGTCTGGGGTGCTGCTGGTGGTTCTGCTAGAACTTGGTTGTATGGCCTTCCAAGAGGCATGTCACATCTCTGAGCCTTCATGCCTTCATTCACAAAGGTAGTTTGGATCTTCTCTATTTGCAAGTAGCAATAATACTGATTTGTGGCAGTGTTTTTCTTCATCTATATATTCTGTGTGTGTGTGTGTGTGTGTGTGTATGTGTGTCTGTTTGTCTCTCTCACTCAGTGTCTCTCTCTGTCTCTCTGTCTCTCTGTCTCTCTCTGTCTCTCTCTGTCTCTCTCTGTCTCTCTCTCTCTCTCTCTCTCTCTCTCTCTCTCTCTCTGTGTGTGTGTGTGTGTGTGTGTGTGTATGTGTGTGTGTGTGTGTGCATGCCAGTGGAACTCTTTGGTGGTGTTCTTCAGGTACTCTCCAATTTTTTCTTTTTAAGACTAAGCCCCTGCCTGTTTAAAAGTTCATCAAACAGGCAGGGCTAACTGGCAGCAAGTCCCAGGAGCCCACAGGCCTCTGCTTCTCTGGAGCAGGGAAACCTGGTTTTCTTCTGTCACATCCCTTATCATCTTCTAGCTAAGGTTACTCCACTGGCCCTCGAGACATTTAAGTTTGCAATCCCTAGACTAGAACATCTGTAATGCTACCACTACCTCCACCTTTGAAACCTGGTAGGTTACAGCCTATGCATTTAGGCCTCAGCACTCAGGCAGGAGAGTTACAGCACCATGCAGCTCTGGAGTTAGTCTTTTCATCCTTCCCAGCCTCTTCCCTCCTGGGCACGATGATGTCATTGCATTAGACTTCTTCCTATAAATCCCCTAAAGCCAGGCTCTCCATTGCAGTCACAGAGAGCCTCTTATAGCTCCTGTTTATAGGAAGTGATATTACAAAGATTAGGCCGCTGACTTATTTTCTAATTCTCTCTCCTTGCTTCAGGGAGGCCAACTAAGGGCAAGGACACTCCCTTCAGGAGAAAGACTTGAATCAATAATAAGAGAAAGAGAGAAGAGAACAGAATTTAAATATACTGGGCATCACCCCAACCCCCGAGTTCAATTTTAAAAATCTAGAATCTTTTCTGTACACCCCACACTTCTTGGCCCCTTATAGCATATGTAGATTTTAGTGAGCTCAGGCCTAGTTGTGGGGCATTTGTGTAGAGGATCTGGTGGGGCTCCTCCTCAGCAGGGGATTTGTGCTCAGTGACCTAAGGGCACACAGCTGCTGAGAGAGTGTCCAGGACACAGGCTCTCCTCACAAAGCAGCCCTGTGTTATAGAAACCAGCACACCCCACCCCACCCCCCCCCACACACATGTGCACACAAGGGTTCTGTCTTTAAGGTGGTATTATGTCCCGGTGGAAAAGCAGCTGCTTTTTCAAAAGCTACCTTTTTTTTTTTTTTTTTTTTTTTTTAAGCTTTGGTTCCCTGACAGCTAGAATTTTCTCATGTTTGATTAAAAAGAAAGAAAGAAAAGAAAAGAAACACAACTTATTTCACTTGAGTCAAACTGACGAATGTTCTGAAGGATCTGCTGACCTAACATGGTCCATGTTAGGAAAGGCCCAGTCACAGACAGAGCTGCTTAACTGTGGGTCTTCTACCTGTGAAACTAACATGATTTCACCAGCCACATACAACTTAATAATCACCTCTCCTTCCTCCTTCTCTCCCTCCCTTTCTTTCTTTCTTCTTCCCTCTCCCATTCTTTCCTTCATTTGCTTTTTTTTTTTTTTTTTTTTTTTTTTTAAGATTTATATTTAACCAGGAGTGATGGTACCTCAGAGGCAGGTGGGTCTCTGAGTTCAAGTCAGCTTGGTCTACACAAAGAGTTTCAAGACAGCCAGGACTACATAGAGAAACCACTAAAAAAAAGTTTTGAGGGGCTAGAGAGATGGCTCAGTGGTTAAGAGTGCCGTCTGCTCTTCCAAAGGTCCTGAGTTCAATTCCCAGCAACCACATGGTGGCTCACAACCATCTATAATGTGATCTGGTGCCCTCTTCTGGCCTGCAGGTGAACACACAGGCAGAACACTGTATATATAATAAATAAATCTTAAAAAAAAAAGTTTTGAACTCTCCCCTCAAAAAAAGGATCTATTGTGTATGCATTCCACATGTGTGCTGGTGTCTCAAAAGCCAGAAGAGGGTGTTGCATGCGCTGAAGGCGAAGCTGCAGGCAGTTGTGAGCCGCTCAGAATGGGTGCTGGAAACGAAATTCTTATCTTTTGAATGAACAACATGTGCTCTTAACTTAGGAGGCATCCCTGTTGTTTGATTTTTGAACAGGCTTACAATGTGGCCCTTGGCTGATCTAGCACTGGCTATGCACACAAGACTGTCTTCTAACTAGTAGCTATCCTATCCCATCCTGAGTGCTGGGGTCATAGCCGTATGCCATAGCCCCTGGACACATCTTCTTTCTCAAATAGTTGTTTCCTCTAGTAATAAAGGAGGCTACCCTACTTTGGAACACAAAGGGAGCAAATAGTCCTCACTCCTAGATTTGCTGCTTGTGTTGGTTTAATTGAGAATGTCCCCCCACCCCCAACCCCCGCCATGGGCTCATATATCTGAAAGCTTAGTCATCAGGGAATGGTATTATTTGAGAAGGATTAGGAGGTGTGGCTTTGTTGGAGGAAGTACGTCACTGGGGGTGGGCTATGATGCTTCAAATGCCCAAGTAGCTGCAGTACCCCTGCCTCTCTGTCTGGAGATCAGGATGTGCCCTTATTTACCTCTCCAGCACCACTTTTGCCTACCTGCAGCCATGCTCCCTGCCTGCATCCGTGCTCCCTGCCTGCATCCGTGCTCCCTGCCTGCAGCCATGTTTCTGCCTACAGCCGTGCTCCCTGCCTGCAGCCATGTTTCTGCCTGCAGCCGTGCTCCCTGCCTGCAGCCGTGCTCCCTTCCTGCAGCCATGCTCCGTGCCTGCAGCCGTGCTCCCTGCCTGCAGCCATGCTCCCTGCCATGATAATGAATTAAGCTTCTGAAATCTAAGTAAGGCCCGAATTCAATGCTTTCTTTTATAAGAGTTGCCTTGGTCATGGTGTCTTTTCACCGCAATAGAACAGTGACTAAGACATTGCTCAAATATTACATCTTCTCCATTTCCAAAGACTTCTCTCGTCTGTGACAGAGTAACTGTCACATGCTGTTGAGGTCATCATGGTCTCAGCTTCTTAAGTCAACTTTCCTTTTCAGCACATGATGACATCTCTCTAAGGAGAGACAATAGGCTCATGTCATTCAATCTGCTTGCAATAAAACTTTCAGTGACATAAGTGAAATGGAAACATTTGTCCAGGATGCTATAGCTCTAACTAGTGAAACAGGTCATTTGCTACTGTGAAACAGTAGAGTGCCATGGGCATATTTTTATTGCCATGCAACTAAAAATCTCAGATTCCTATCCATGCATGACTTACATGTAGTATCTAAGTGCCTGTTCAGATTCACCATTGATTAAAAACAAAAGCAAAAAAACAACAAAAAAAATTAGAAGAACTTTTTCTTTTTACTCTTATTATTATCTCCTTTTTTTAAAAGTCTGATAATGGACTGAGAGCCACCGGATTTTAAAGTATTCTTGTACAAAGTTCCAATGCACTCCCCACACCTCAAGATTTTGTTCCACGCTGATAAGGAGTTTCTGTGAGAGGAAGTTCCATGATTAGGAAAGACAGAACCAACTAGGCGTGTGGTGGCACACACCTTTACTCCCAGCTCTTGGGAGGCAGAGGCAAGGCCAACCTGGTCTACAAAGCCACAGGATAACCAGAATTACCTGTCTTGAACAACCAGGGGCGGGGGTGGGGGGTGGGGAAGACAGACAAAACTGCTAAATATTTTCATTGTTAAAAATAAATTAAAAAGAAATGCATACTAAACAACCTCATGTTCTGCCTCAAGCTTTAACAGCACCATTTAGAAAAAGCATTGCAGTGGGAGAGCTGTGGTGGCTTGAATGCTTGGTCCCCAGTCGGTGGCTCTTTGGGGGAGGCTTTGCAGCCGTGGCTTGGCTGCCCATGGCTTTGAGGTTTCAGAAGACTGTCATAATGAGGTCACACTCTCTCTGCTTCCTGTTTGTGGTTCAAGATGGGAGCTCTTAGCTGCTATGGCAGCCATCATGGCTGCCTTCCTCCACTGTGGTAGCAATGGGCTTTCAACCCTCTGGAACTGTAAACCCAAAATAAGCCCTTCCTTTTATAAGTTGCTTGGGTCATGGTGTTTTATCACAGCAACAGAAAAGTAAGTAACTAGTACAAAAGCAAATACCCAGAGCTTATGTTTCATGTTATAATTCCTCTTCAAGCAGAAGATTGGGTGAGGCGTTCTGCCAAGTGGAAGATGAGCACTTCTAGTCATGGCATACTTTGCTCTAGTCTGGTCAGACTTGGGCCATGGGCATCCCTAAACCATCTCCCTATGTGGCTCTCAAATGAGTTGGGGAAATAGCTCAGATGGAAAAGTGCTCGCCTTGTAAGGGTGAGGACCTGACTTGGATCCCAGAACCTACATGAAAACAACCTAAGCAAAGTGGTATTTGCTTTCCATTCTAGTACTGGAGAGACAAAGACAGGCAGAGCAGATGACTGGCCAGCCAGTCTAGCCTGCTTAGTGGATTTCAGGCCAGTGAGTGACGGAAGTGGCTAAGCAGTCATCAACACTGTCTGTTCTTCCAGAGCACCAGAGTTCAGGTCCCAGCACCCACATCAGACAGCTCACAGTTGCTTGTAACTATAGCTCAGAGAATCCGAGGCCCTCTCCTGAACTCTGTGGCTACCTTCACATACGGCATATATCCACCCACATGCATACATACAGAGAAATGAAAAATAAGTAAACAAATGTTTAAAAGTATTCTAAAAAGAAATAAGCAAAAAACCAATTTGGACAGTGCCTAAAGTACAGCACCCAAGTTTGTCCTCAGGATTTGATATATATATGCAGATTTATGAGAACACACACACACACACACACACTAGAATGCACATCAGAAGCAGTATCTTTTCCCAGAGTAACTGTAGTTGAGCATTAGGCCCTTTAGAGCAGACAAAAGAGGTAGAGAAAATGTAGGTCGATGCCACAGTGTCTGGGGCTCAGTGCTCGATTCTGAGAACACTCTCAACCAGACAGATGGCAGCTTTCAAAACTGTTAGCACCAAATCCACCCAGGACGTAAGAAAATAAGTGATTTGTCTACAAGCATAAGCTCTGGGGCCCAAAATCTTGAGCGCTTCGCTGACATCTAAGTGAAAGTACTTTGCTTTACCAGATCCAGTTGTTACTAAGACAAAAAAAAATTTTTTTTTATTAATTGATTTCTATTTTACATGCATTGCATTCACACTGCTTATATGTCTCCGTGTGCCCGAACTTGGAACTATAGACAGTTGTGAGCTACCTGTGGGCTCTGGGAACTGAACCCTGGACCTCCTGAAGAGGAGTCATCCCTCTCAACCACAGAGTCATCTCTCCAGCCCTAAAGCAAAATGTTAGTTAACTACAGTTCAACTACTGATAGTTTTGTATGCTGATAAAGGGCAAAGGAACACACAAACTGAAGCTGGAGATTTAAAAAAAAAAAAAAATATATATATATCTATAATATATAATATATTATATATATATATATAAAATCCTATTATATATGCTTGAGATTAGATCTTTGGCAATGCTCCCCTGGACCGTCCCTTAACTTACTCACCAGCATACCAGCATGAATGTGCAAATCCAATATTCTCTGCCTCTTACCCTCTAGCAACCACCAAGCGATACTTGCTTTAAAGAGATAGGAAGCTAGCCATGCTTCCCTGGAGTAAAACCGTAAAGTTCAGCGCAGACTGTGCCACCAAGTGTCTCTCCTTACCCTGACTGTGAGAGCGCTGTGACCTCCTGCCTCAGATTCTTCATTCATGCCAAGGCCACAAACTTCAGGGCCTGCTCGGAGCCAATGCCCAAGTACAGCAGGAATACTATGGCAGCCCTCTCCTCTGCCTTCCTGTATTAGTTTCATTTCTGTTGCTGTGATAAAAACAGTCTGGTTAAAAACCACTTAAGAGAATAAGGTTCTGTTTAACAGCTAGCAGATCCCATGTCTTCAGCACCCATAAAATGCTGAGTGAACCCCTTGGAGATGTGCTGCCTCCAACAAGGACCCAGCTCTGAGCCAGGGCCACTGGTTGAGGACCAAATGTTAAAACAGAGGAGCCTACGGGGACATTTCATACCACGACACTTTCCTTCCTTCCTTTTCCTTTCCCCTCGCTTCCCTTCTCCTCCTCCATCACAGAGTTTTTCTTCCTTCTCACCCACCCTAACCCTCAGAAAGTACCATTAAGGCTAAGAGAACAAGAGAACACCAAGCAACCTCACTGATGGACTGTTACTATCTCTAGTCCAAAAGCAGGAAGGACGGGAAATATGGTTTCTACAACCTCCAGGACAGTTGCGTAGCCTCAGCTACCCTGAAACTCACTCTAGACCAGGCTGGCCTCAGATTCAGAGATCTGCCTGCCTCTTCCTCCAGAGTGCTGGGATTAAAGGTGCGGGTCCCCACCACCCTATTGTAAGCATCTGCTATTTGTTTGTTTGTTTTATTTTCAAGACAGGGTTTCTCCCTGTGTAGCCCTGGCTGTCCTGCAACTCACTTTGTAGACAAGGCTGGACGGCCAGGTTCTTAGGGAAGGGAGAAGTGTGGATTTTAGTTGAGGTCTCTAAACGGAGGCACCGAGTAACTGAGTCATCAAGATGCTGCTGAGACCACTGAGAACCAGAAGAGAGGAAGCACATAGCTATGCAAGAGGGAAAATTCAGGTGAAACCCAACAAAACAGATGGCTCTGGAGTAGCATCACAGGTCAGCATTGCCACAGCTCTGTTTGAATTACCTCCAGGCAAGAGAGATGGCTGGCTTTCATCTCCTCACACTAGTCACTGGCTGATCTCTACCCATGACTAAAAGTCCTCCATCTCTGCATCGGCCTCAGCTTCATCCATGGGATGCTGATTTTGGAGCACAGGCAAGGTAGAAGTTACAGAATCATTGAGGCCTCTGTCCAGATTTATAAGGAAAGCCTGGGGAGGCCCAGGAATATTTATCAGGTTGGGGTAGCCTTCAGGTTCTCTCTTCTAGGGGGATTGACAAGAATTTGCCTCTCTGCTTCCATGCCACTGAGATGTCAGGGGCACACTCTGACACACCCTCCCTGCCATGACAGGCTGAAGCCTCTGTGAGCCAAACGAAATGTTTCTTCCCGTCAGTTGTTTTGCTCAGGTGTTTGTCATGTGATGGAAAGTCTGACTAATACACCATGAGATAGCCCATAGCAGATGGTGTGTCTGCCTAGATGTCAGATACGGAGGTGCTGTCAGAGAGAGATGTGAGCTAGCGATAGATCCATGGCAATCCCAGGATTAAATGAGATCATCTTGAGTCAGGAAGATTAGACGCCACTGAGGGGGAATGAGAAAGGGACAGAGGGAGTGGCGGATGACCAGAAGGGATATTTGGAATGGCAACAAAATGGCAAATGTCTGGACAGGCTTTGAAAAATATAAATAATAGATTCCCAATGTCAAACATCATTGGAGAAGTCAGCAAACCCAGGCCAGAGAAGGGAACTTTGGTTTCAGCATCAGAGATATTATAAGTGATTTCAGCCAATTATTTAAGTAAGTAAAATTTTAAGTAATTGTGAAAAACAAAATTAACTTCTAACATCTTACAAATTATTAAGAAGAACTGGTCTCTGAAGCTAACAGGAGCCACAGTCAAATCTCACACAGATGTATGTGCTGGGAGTTTAGCATTGGCACATAACGGTGTACTGAGAATCGAGGGCAGTAGACTTGCTGGGAGAGCCTAGAGGCCAGCATGTGCTTTGGTTTGCTAATGAGCACCTGCTTTACCTATTTGTCCTGCGATTCATTTGAACCTGACAAACACCATGCCTGGCCTTCCAGGAATTAGGAGTGTGGGTGAAGCAGAGAGTTTTGCACTACACAAGTAACTGGCCTTTGCGGGAGACAGTCCTTGCAGCTGCAGAGATGCATGGTCATTTTAGACTGGTTCCCTGAAGAAGGCACATTGCTTGCTGCTCCTGGCAAGGAGACCACAGAGAAAGCACAGGACTGCTTGTGGACTCCTCCGATGGTTTTCCTAATTCTCAGGGCAGGGGCCACTGATGTTCCTGCCCTGTGATCTCAGTCATCACACGTGACTGAGACCCACGCCAAGTCCCAGCATCCTCTGCTCACCTTCCTGGTATCGCATCAGGCTTTATTCCCAGAGCCTAGATGCATCAATCTATAATCTTTACGGATAAAAGTCAAATCTCATGACCCAGGAACCTCCTACTGAGCTTGACTTACTTAGAAATCTGAAACTATGTTTTGGTTGTCTTTTCTTATTACCAAGACAGATAATACAGAAAATACAGATACTTACAGGGACATGAGCAAAGGGATTTAAAAAAAAATCAAAACCGAAAACCACCACCACCACCAACAACAACAACAACAACAAAAAAAAAAACCAAAAAAAAAAAAAAAAAAAAACCAAAACAAACCAAAACAAAAAAAAAACCTACTCACTAGCCAGAATAACCACCACTACTATTTTATTCTGTTATTTTTCACTCATATTTGAGGGTAAGTATTTATATTGCAATGTTATTTATTTTATAACCAGTATTTTACACTTAATCTATATTGACCATCTTTAACAAGCCTGGACACAGACTCTGGAGACCAGCATGGAAGTGCAGATCTAGTTTATTGCTCATAACTAAGCCTTTCATACACTCTCTTGACCAATGGGGATAGGATCAATGGGACTTGGACATGAGGCCTTGAGGAACCAATCATAGTGAAGGCCAGTTGACCTCATTGAGGGCTGTGCTTGATGCCAAGGTATTAGCGAACTTCTGTGAAGATGGTACGGGGTGGGGGTAGCGGAGGGGGATGAAAATAGACACCCCCTACCACAGGCTCTTCTGGATTGCCAGGGGCCTTCATTTTGTGCCAGACAGTATTCTGTCAGCACATGGCGCCATACTCTAGATTATGACATCCTTTGCCTCTCCATCCTCAGGTATCCTGGCCCCCAGGCACCCCACACCACATTATTAGATATCTGGCCTATAAAGACACCTAGCACCACAAGATGGCTGCGTCACAGAGGCACCAACCCAAACACACAATTCCTGCTATGCCTTTAAAAAAATATTTACTGTTTGCAAATTGCATACATGCATACAATATATTTTTTTCATATCCTCCTCCCACTCTACCTCTACAACTCTCCCCGATGCCCCCACCACCTCTCCAAGCATCGTGGCCTATTTTCTTTTAACCGATGGAGCACAGTTAGTGCTCCCAATATCACATAGATGTGAGGCCATCTCTAAAAATGAAAAACTAATTGATCCTCCCTCCTATAGAAGCCACTAACTGTGCATAGTCCATCAGCTAAGAGTAGGACTTCATAAATACCTCCCAGTCTGTGCTGGACTGTGCCTGGCTTGATCCTGTTTATGAGAAGCAATTGTACTTCTGCCAAGGCAATGTGGCCTACCACCTCAAATTGTCCAAGGTAAGGGTCTGGAGAGATGGCTTAGCAGTTCAAAAAGCACTTGCCCTGCTGGAGGTTGGTCTGATGTATTTTGAAGCTAATTACTGCTTGCTGTCTCTGTACCCCAGATTGTACCTTGCCTAAGAGCTTACTCCTGTTGGGTCAATAAAAGGCCACCACACCTGGCCAGGGCAAATGGAATAAGCATGGCTAAGGTTCCTGAGCTTTGAGGGAGCCAGAGAGGATCTTGGGAAGGAAGGGAGAGCAGAGGAGGAGAGGGGGAGGAGGAGGCTGCACCATGGGTTAGGTGGAGGAGAAACATATGGCCAGCGTGGATGGAGACGGCCCAGATGATGATAATTAGCAAGTATTTGGCATTATGGATGGGAGGTAGTTCAACAGAAATTATTAGAAGCAGATGGAATTGGGGCAGGGTATGGGATACCTGCCCCACCATGGACAGCAGTATAGGGGATTAATATCTGCCCTGCCCCAGGTTAACTAAGGTTACTTTAAAATATAACAGGTGCCTGTGTCTTCATTGATTGCTAGCGATTAGACAATATTGCCATAATAATAATAATTATAGGCCAGATAATAAACATTATTAGGCCCTACTGCTCAAATAACTGCAGCATTGCCCCTCTTCTAGGGGATCTGGGTTCGAATCCCAACATCTACATAGTGGCTCACAAACTTCTACAACTCCAATTCCAGGGGATCTGGCACCCTCTGCTGGCCTTTTGAATTTACCGGGCAGAATGGTACATAGACATACAGACAAACAAAACAGCTACACACACACACACACACACACACGCACGCACCCACCCACACACACACACACACACACACACACACACGCATGCACACATGCATGCGTGTTTTATATATGCATATATATTATATACACCCCGCCCCAGAAAAGACTTTTACAGACTGAAGGTATACCCAGCATTAGAGTGCTGCATAGCATGTGTAGGGCCCTAGATTCAATCACTGCCACTGAAACAACAAACCCTTAAAAATAAAAACTTTAGAAATGAACATGGATAGAATATGGATTAGGAAACGCATGTGTTTCTTATGAGAAACTTTATGTAGCAGGTTTTTAAAAGTCCCAAATGGAGTTAGGTCGCCCAGAGACGCATCATGCGATGCCAGCACACATGGGAGCCAAATCCAGGACTGACCTTGGAAACCTCCCTACTCACTGGCAAGGAAAGAGTCCTGCTCAGGGTAGCAGAGAAGAAGGCCAGTTTCTTGCCAGGGGTGCCAGGCCTGTTCCCCCATTCTTCCTCCTGCTCCACTGGAGGGCAACAGAAAAGGCCACTACCCCCAGGAAGCTGAAGTGCTGGGAAGGTTGCCGAATTTCTACGAGGAAGACAATTGTTGAGGCACAGCCCCACCCGCCTGCCTGCCTGCCCCTCGCCTGCCTGCCCAAGCGGTTGCCAGGTGCCTGTGACTGGAGAGAGCGCAGCTCTAATCCTGGCGTTCCAAGCCTCTCTGAACCAATCAGGGCCCTTCTGCTCTAGAAGTCTGGGGAAGGCTTCTGCCTCACCATGGCAACTGGCTCCCTGCTGAAAGGGAAACTTAGGGTCGCACTTAGCTTTCTGCTCGGTGCTGGAAGGATGGCTGAAGAGCCAACGATGTCTCTGGCTCCTCTTTTGAGCCTGTATGAGGAAAATCTGAGGAATGAGAAGCAGAGTGCTTCTCCAAATACACCTCTAATGGCTGAGAACTGTCCCTCTCCCTCTGCCCTCTCCTCCCCCTCCCCCTCCTTCTCCCTCCCTCCTCCCCCATTTTTGGAAGCAAGGCAGGCCAGCAATTTTAACAATCAGGGCCCCACTGAGCAGTCCCTGGAGAGTTGATTCTGCTTTGAGTTTGCTTGGCAAGAGAAACTGCTGAGCCTTGGCTTTCCATTACGCCCTTCATGGAGTTAGCAACAATCTGTAAGCCCCTCTCTCTTGTAACTGAAGGTGCAGATACGGTCGGAACATTTATCTGGTTCTACTGATACCCTCCCTCGCCTCTGGTAACTTTGTGTTATAGCAGTGGCCTCGTTTTGAGAGAAATAGACACTGATTTCTTCGGAAAACAATAGCATTGATTTTGATGGGAACTTTTAGGAAAACAGATGGAACATCTTTTGCGTGTGTGTGCGCGCGCGCGCGTGTGTGTGCGCGCATGTGTGTGTAAAACATTCATGTATTCATTAACTCAATAGCTATGCAGCAGGGCTAGGGAGAGGCCCAGTAGAATGCTTGTTTGCAAGTCTGAGTTCAGGTCCCAGCACACATGTAAAACCACATGCCTGCAATCCCAGCACTGGCAAGGTGGAGGAGACAAGAGGGTCTCTGGGGCTTGTAGTCCAGCCAGTCTGCCTGAATAAGTGAGCTGCAGTTTTAAGTGAAAGGCCTTTTCTCAAAAATTAAGATGAGAAGTGAAACTAGTAACTGAAAAGGACCACCACCACCACCACCCCCCAAATTAACCTCTGGCCTCTATAGATACACGTCCCTACACATGCGCACACATACAAACATGTACATGCATACACCACATACCCCCACACACCAACTACATTGCCACAGTGTGGATGCCTATAGAAAATGCAGTGGTGGAAAGGGGCAAATCCCTGTCTTCCTGGCATCTGGAAGGGAGACATAGAAAGTGTGTTCACAGTCAAGCATAGAATTAAAGACAAATCCCATGAACAAATCTCTAGTTAGAAGGATCAAAGGAGATTCCGGAGCAGATGATGTGGGAGCCAAACTTTGTAATATGGGAAGGATTGGCACAAGGCCATTCCAGCCAGAGGACGTTATAGAAACAAATGCTTTGGGGGGAGAGGGATTGGGGAGGGCAGCAGGGGGGGGGGGGAGGGGGGCAGGTAAGATTGAGTCTGTGGCAACTGTATAATTGGACTTCAGCTTCTTAAAGGTAAAAATAAGAAAGGCTTGGGGCTGGGTTGGAGCTCAGGTGGCAGAGTGTTCACTCAGCATGCACAGAGTCAGTCCTTCCTTCAACCCCCAAGCACCAATTGGACATGGTAGTTAACACCCAAAAGGCAGAAGCTCTAGACATTTAAGGTCACCTTGAGTACATAAGGAATTCCAAGCCACTCTGCCTCAGGAAGAAAAGAAAAGAAAGAAAGAAAGAAAGAAAGAAAGAAAGAAAGAAAAGAGAAAAGAAAAGAACATCATGGTGCAATATTTTCAGGGTTCTTGAATGTCAAACTAATGAGCTGGGTTTTATTCCAGAAGCTTCAGTGACGTCAGAGTGAGGAGTTGATGTGGTATTGGAGGGGATGGGGGTTGGGGGAGAGTCAGGGATGAGAGGTGGGGACGGTCCTGGCACAGCTCAGGCAGGACAATGACAGGTCAACTGAAAAATCAGAGACAAAATGCGCGGTTTCACAGCTAATTAGACTAGGGTAGTCTTAGGCCCCTCACACAGTTCTGTGTACAGTACATACCTGAGCTGTTTTGCCCCAGGTATCTCAGATAGCGTCAGTTCAAAGAACAAGAAAAGTGACCTCCAATTCCATCACCCTGCTCTAAGGACTGTTTCTTCCTCTCCTCTTCTTATCCCAGCCTCACACGCTTGGCCGTGTGCTTGTGACATTCCCAGGCCAGCGATTCTTAAGCTTCGGTGCGTTAAAAATCACCTGGCGTCTTTGTCATAACACAGGCTGTGGTGTTTTAAGAAACTGAATCTCTGGGCTGGAGAAGCAGCTGGCGTAGTAGCTCAGGGTTCCTGCCTAGCATGCTAGGTGCCCGGGTTTCTACCCCCAGCACTGAATAAATGGGAGGTGCATGCTCTCTGAGCAAGGCATCCTAGGATCCATGAGACTTGCCTCTGAGAGCTATGGAAGGAGGAGGGGCAAGAAAAACCTGAGCTCCAACAGGTATCTAAGACAGTGGTTCTCAGTCGTCCTAACACTGAGGCCACTTAATATAGTTCCTTGTGTTTTTGTGGCCCCCAACCATAAGATTGTTCTTCATAGCTACTTCATAGCTATAATTTTGCTGTTGTTATGAATTGTAGTGGAAAGCCTGTGTTTCCTGATGGTCTTAGGTGACCCCTGTGAAAAGGTCGTTTTCGCCCTCCCCCCAAAGGGTTGCAACGCACAGAGTTAGAACTGCTGGTCTAAGAGATGACTAAGTAGGTGGCTATTCTGGGGACCAAACTTGGTGTCACTATTCCATCTCTTCTGTGGTTATCTCTGTAACAATAGAGGAAGCCACTGGATGGGGTGCTACTTTCCTTCTTTCTTGAACTGACATCATCTGAGACGCCCAAGGCAAAAAGGCTCAGTTCTTTACTGAACACAAAAGCAAACTCTGTGAAGGGCATGTCATGATGTAACTTTGCAGTCACTGCTACAATCCTGCCTCTGCCTCTTATGCTGCTGACTTAATTAGAGTCCTTGAAGACTCTAATTATTCTAGATTTTATTTATTATTCTCTCTACAGTATGTTATATTAAAATTGGGATAACACTGACCAATACACAGGTTGTGAGGAACAAATGTGGAGATCCACAGAAAGTACGTGGCTGTCTGCCAAGATTAGACATAGGATGGACCATAGACCTAGGAAATGCATATGCTACTTAGGAGAACCTTCATGTGACAGGGAGTAAGGCAGGGGAAAGGAAGGAACTACAGTGCCAACATCTGGTGAGCTGAATGTAGGAGGATCCAAAGTTCAAGGTCATCAGTTACCCAAGTGAATTCAAGATAGCCTGGGCTACTTACTACATGCCAGCTGCCTGAATTCAGATAGCCTGGGCTACGTGTCGCGTTGCACTAAACTGAACAAATGAGTAAAACACACAGAGAATTGCATTCTTCCTATATTCTATTTGGTTTTGCTTTGCTTTTGTGACTGTGTTTCCTCCTACAGTCTTACCTTGCCTAGGTTGCTGTAACAGTGTACTGTGTGGAGTTGGCGATGTGGCTTGGCTTGCAGTGTGCCTGCCTAGCACTGGTTTCACCGGCAGCTCTGTATAGCCTGGGCAAGGTGGCACACACCCATGAGACCAGCACTCAGGAGAACCAGGGAGCTCAAGGTCTTTCTCAGCGAATAGCTGGTGGGACCAGCCAGGCTATGCGTCTGTCCAAGAAAATGAATAAACAAAAAAGAATACCAGGCAGGGGCCACTGAACTCTGTGGAGCAATGTGTGCCGATTTTACTTTCTTCCCTACAGCAGTCGTTCCTGAGGCAGCCTAGTGGTCACCTCTGAGTCACCATCTGGTCTGTCAAATCCTGTGGGGACATCAGAGACCCCAGGGGAGATCATGGCTTTGGATTAAGCAGTGTCTTTCCACAGCTCTCTAAAAACATCAGCTGGTTCAGTCCCCAAAGAACACAGGCGAAGAGTCATCTCCTGTTGGGTGTGAGGATGTGGGGAAGAGGGAGAGGAAATAAAGGAAGCTTCCGGTTTGGAGCTCTGTACCTCCCAACCCCACTCCATTAGCACACCCACCACTCCACTGTCTCTGTGAGCTCTGAGGCTTTGAGTCTGGATGTGAGGACTTGAGCTCAGAGGATTTCCCCAAAGCAACTGTCTGGGGCTTGGCTCCGGCAAAGAAACCAGTTAGCAATCTTTTGTTGGTTTGTTTGTTTGGTTGGTTTTTTGTTTGTTTGTGTGTTTGTTTTGTTTTCTTTAACCAGATAAGTCTGGTGTCTGCACCATCTCCAGACTGGAAGCAGGAGGGTAGGCAGCCCTGTAGATAAGGCCATCTCAGGCTCAGCCTGTGTCCTGGGAACTTTTTTTTTTTTTTTTTGGTTTTTCGAGACAGGGTTTCTCTGTGTAGCCTTGGCTGTCCTAGACTCACTTTGTAGACCAGGTTGGCCTCGAACTCACAGCGATCTGCCTGCCTCTGCCTCCAGAGTGCTGGGATTAAAGGCGTGTGCTACCACCGCTGTCCTGGGACCTTGATGGCAAACCAGGCCCTAAGGCTCCTTCAAACCCCCATCCCGCAGAACGGGCTTGGGAACCAGGTACCCCTACAACTCAGCTTGCTGCAGGGGCTGGGAGTGGCAGAGGGAGCCTTGAGGACAAGGGATAGTGCGCTGAGCTTTTTCTGCTCTGGGCCCACTAAGGCAAACATTGCCATAGGTCAGCTGAAAGAGCAGCCATTCATGCTGAGACAGGGGAAGCGGCTCTGTAAACCACATGAGTGCCATGGCAGGACTGTCCTGGGCATGGTAGGTGTTTGGCAAGAGCCCTCCCTTCTGCTTATCACACTTCCTCTTCCGGTGATTTCACAACCCCAAAAATGTCTAGACATTGCCAATAGAACCCAGGAAACAAAAACCACGTGGATTGAGACCTGTTGCGCTCTGATAAGATTCTCTGCTGGAAACATTTGGAGAACAATCCATCCATTCCCTGCTTCTAGAAAGGCCTAAAGCTCCCCAGGAAAGGAGGAAAGGGGGAAAAGGGAAATCGCGATCTTTGGAGATAGTAAGTGGAATACGATCTCAAACAGTAAGCACAAAAGGGCAGGTTGGAGATGATAAAAATCACTTCAGAGGGAGCTAGTTCTCCAGACCCCTGATTCCTTCCTTTCTCCCAAGCCCAGTTAGGGTTTGTGAAATAACTTTTGGGTTTTGTTGTTGTTGTTTGTTTTTTTTTTTTAAGACAAGATCTCATGGATCCCAGAATAGCCTCAAACTCAATATACAGCCAGAATGACCTTGGACACCCGATCCTCCAGTCTCCACCTTCAGGGTGATGAGGTCATAGGCATTGACCACATGTCCTCCAATAAGAGAAAAAAGAAAAAAGGAATCGTATGGCATATTTGTTATATTGAAAGATGATTTCTATAATGTGTTTTGAAAATCTATTTGTTCTATTTACAAAGGAAGGATTTGAGGAAATGGCTGTTTTTCAAGTTTCCCCCTGAACATAAACATATTGTGAATTCTTTGGGTATATAAGACACACGTCTTGTGATTCTTGTGTCCTTAGAATGACCAATAACAGCAACAAATAGGATGATCTCTTTATTCGGAACCTGTGCTCTTAAACAAGAGCCATGCCCTTTTACACCGGAAAACCTGGAGCCCAGAGCAAGGAAGTGCCCTACTCAAGGTCACAGGACTAAAAAGCAAAGCACTGAGAAGTGAAGGAATACAAATACTTCAGTGTGGTGAGAAGGGTTTATGCTTTCCACAAAAGCCTGGGATGTATGGGCAGCTCAGGGAAAGCAAATGCTGGACCAGTTTGAAGCAATTTCCTTCTGGTCAGGAGAAAGGCCTCTGCAGCTGAGGTAGAGACCCAGCCCTCCAGTTGGGCTGTCATTGGCCTGGCTCTGGGACCACAGTAGGAAGGTAGGTTCTCCTTAAGCCACACTAGAAAAAAGAGGAATAATTACCCTTCAGTGAGACAGTGTACTTCCCTTCCAGACTCTAGGCTGCTAGTGCAGTCCCAACAAGCTGCCAAAAGATTCTGCTGGGTCTGTCTGTCTATCTGTCTGTCTTAGGCTAGCTCAAGCATAACTTTCCCCTTTATTTCTGGCCTCTTTCTTTCTGATGCTGGTCGGAGCCTAACTGCTTTGTCAGATACTCTGGGCTTCTTTAGTCTCAGTTTCTGAAACCTCCTTCCCCGCTGTGTGGCACCTTGTTTCTCATATGACTCATTTCTGCACTGCCTTAATACAAATGGTCTCCCCTCCCCCCACCTCTTTCTCCTCTGCCCCTCCTCCAGGTAGCTGCTGAGTTACCCACCCTTTTAAACTCAAAAGTTGTCCTCAAGTGTCTGAGTCCACTCTTAGACTCTTTTATTAATGAGACCATGGGGCCCAAGAAGGGCTCCCGATTTTCCTGGTATTATATGGCAACTACAAAGGGACATGCCTGTTGCTTCCCTCCCAGAAACATTTGCCGAGCCCTTACCTTAAACCAGTCTCAGGGATTTAGTGCCTCAAGTGAGATTAGAATCCTAGTGTTGGAACTCAGCTCTGGGTAGACACACGGATGCTAAAAGACTGTCAAGCAGTGTGAAAACCTTGTGGGCAGTACCCGTTCCCTTTGCCAGCACAGGCAAAGAGGCCAGTGCTCACACCTCTTTATTCTCTTTCAACCCACAGCTTCCTGCTCACTCCACTGTTTACAAGGTGGAAGGTACTCACTAAAGGTCAGACCTGCTGGGCTACCTTCCCCTCACTCCTCTCCTCTGTGCATGTGACACTCCGTGCCCTGGACCTAATATACCTTCTAAGCACCCATGTTGGGTGGCTCACAACCACCTGTAACTCCAGCTCTCTGGGATCTTCCCTCCCTTGGTACATACACACACACGGAACACACACACACATGGAACACACACACACACACACAAATACATAAAAACAAAATCTTGAAAACAAAACAAATCTACATTGCCCATAATACTGGTGGGAACCCACTACAGGTCAGTGTGAGTCTAGTCACCTAGTGAGATGTCACACTTCAGATCAGGGGCCCACGTGACTGTGTTTCGTGAGACAGGTGCTGCTGACCTTTAACACAGAAGCAACTCAAGACTTCTCGGCAATGTATTAAGTGCAGAACATGGTGGGTGGGGAAGATTGCAGGTATGGACAAAGAGTGGCCTTAAGCACCTAGGCCTGCAAACAAAGGCCTATGTGTTTGGGTGTACTAGGGTCCAACTTCTTCTACCTGGGGGTTACAGGTTTACCTCCTGACTACAGGTGGCTCAGCTGCACGCTGGACAACACAGACCTCCTCCCAGGCATCACAGACTTAGGCCCATAGATTTCCATTTATGGAAGGAAGCTGCTCTGAGTCAGGCAACAGAGGTAAATTATGGACCTGAATTGATTTTTACATTATTTTCTAGTAGGTTACCCTTCTGTGCTACTTAAATGCCACTTTCTCAAAGCTACGTCACATTGTATTTTCAGAGCTAATTTGTTTCTGTTGCAGAAAGGGCTCCAGGAGGCCAGAGGAGTTTGTCAAGCCCTGTCCCTTGCAGGAGAGTACCTCCATCAGTGACCAGTTTTCTGGACTGAGTAGTGGGCTTTCATGGTGCCCAGCCCATGTTCTCATAGGACTTCAGTATTATTCTTTTCAAGGCATGATTGTAGGATACAAGCTTGGCTCCCATGTGACCTGGGCAAAGCACCCAGCTGCCCACGGAGACAGCGAGGTGGCTACACAGGAGGTCAGGTGGCAGATAATGGCCAGCACAATGTGTCCCCGCTGCTGTGCTGCGGACTTTCTTTCTTGATCTGACTCCTTGAGAGCCCATTGAGTGACAAACAAAAGAGCAGGCTATGTGCTCCCAACCCGAGTCTTTGTAGAGGGGGTGGGAGGTGGGGGGGGGGCTCAAGCTGGGATCACATTGAAATCCCCAGAATGGTATTAGAAGCCCCTGTTCCCACTCTGGATGCAGGCATTCTCTTGGACGGAAAGGCTGAGGATACAGTTCAGTGGTTGAGCTGAGGGTTTGCCTGCACACAGCACTGGCTGCAGTGGCCAGTACCAAAGATGGATTCATGAGCAGAGGCACGATTCCCCCCCACCCCATGTGGCCAATGCTTTGTGGGACATTTGGCAAGTAGTTTGAGATGACTCCCTCAGCCCTGCTCATGGACTCAAATGGGGCATCAAACCTGTAACTCCACAGAGATTCTTGGAGCTGGTCGTGTGGTCAGTTGGCAGAGTATTTGCATTCTATAAGCAGGCTGTGGTAGCATATATCCTAGTTCTCAGGAGGATTAGAAGTTGAAAGACACCTCCAGCAATACAGTTAGTTCTTGGCTGGCCCAGGAGTCTGTGATACATGAGACCTTGTCTTTTAAAAGTAGGGTTGAAGACTAGAGATATGGCTCAGTGTTTGAGATCACGTGATGCTCTTGCAGAGGACCAGAGTTCAGTGCTCCGCTCTGTCAGTGGCTCAAAGCTCCCTGTAACTTGAGCTATAAGGTATCCAATGCCCCTGGCCTGAACAGGCACTGCATTCATATACTCAGACAAATGTGCATATACACACAGTTAGAAATGATTAAAAATAAGCATTTTAAAAAGAAATTCCACATATGGCCAGGAGAAGAACCAGACCTCGACAAGTTCAAACATAAAATTCAGGGCTTCTGGGGAGCTCATACCCTTGAGCATGCTGTCCCCAGCTTGCATTGCCGTGCTACTAATGGCTCTGGTATACCTAGGTGAAAAGTTAGATGCACACCACCCAACTGTGAGTGGACATTACTAGAAATAATTGTGTGTGTGCATACATGTGTGGTTATGTGTGTTTCAGATATCATCCTAAGATGTAGTTCCTTGGGAGCTGCCCACCTTGTGCTTTTTTTTTTTCAAGACAGGGTTTATCTGCATAGCCTTGGTTGTCCTGGACTCGCTTTGTAGACCAGGCTGGCCTCGAACTCACAGAGATCTGCTTGCCTCTGCTTTCCGAGTGCAGGATTAAAGGCATGCGCCACCACACCGCCCGGCCCACCTTGTGCTTTTGAGCTAGGAGTTCTCATTGGCCTGGTTGCAATCATCTAGGTGTGCTGACCAACAAGCCTCAGATCCTTCTGCCTCTGCCTCTCCAGCACTGAGAGTACAAACCCATGCCACCACGCCTGGCTTGTATGTGGGCACTGGGGTTGCACTCAGGCACGGCAAGGATGCTTTCAACTGAGCTATCTCCCCATCCCTTAGCATTGCCCAAAGAAGGAAAAGTGGGGACGGGGGAGGGCACTGTGTGTAGAGTAGGGACTTCTGTGTCCTCTCCACTGGCTCCAGAGACTGAGATCTGAGGTCTGGGCTGCAGAAAGTCTGTTCCATGGAGCAAGCCGTCTTGGTGTAGATGAGTGAGGACTGGTCTCCATTTCTTGTGCCATCTGGCTGAACCACTGCTTGCTGGGATGATCGGCCTCATTGCTGATCCATCCTTTGCCAAGGATTGGTAGAGGGGAGAAACTGCAGTGGGCCGTGGGGCCCCGAGCAGGCCTGTGCTCTAGTAGAAACCACAATCTTTTGAAGGAGAGATAATCTTATAAATATAATATATTCTTAGAAATATAATCTGTGTTGTAAGTCACAGAAAAACAAATACTCTATGTTTATTGTGTGTATATTTATCATGTATACAACTTTCTAATGTATGTGACTTAGGCAATAATTAAGTGCCTATCTGCCTTTTAGCTCGCCTAAGTAAAAGAATCTACACATTTGAAATAGCTGAAACCACTTTCCTATGTTTACATGTGTCCTGCCCTTGCTCTGTAGTATTTCTTCCATTATGTATCCATTCCTAGACAATATAGTAATTGGCCTTGTGTGGTCTTACTATGTTTATTCTGTCTGCCGCTAACGGAACATCTTTAATTAAAGGTTTAGTCAATAAAATTCAGAAAATTTGAAGAAAGAAATTGCGTGTAGCTAGACGATGACAACAGGAGCTGACTGTCTTCACAAGGTTAATTTAGGGGAAGCTCTGGAGTTGACACACTGAGGCTGAAATCTCCCAATAAAAGATCTGCCTTAGGGAACTGCGATCTTGGTCAGAGTTGGTGCTGGAAGGCCAGAGTGCTGCTCAAGTTTGGGTTCTAGCGCCACCTAGAGGACAGAATGAGATAATTCCCATTCTCTGCTATCCGAAGCGATCTGTCAGCAGTTTTCAGAGTGCCCTGATTTTCTTGAAGATTGTGTGGCGTGTGTGTGTGTGTGTGTGTGTGTGTGTGTGTGTGTGTGTGTGTGTGTGTGTGTGTGTGCGTGCGCGTGCCATATGTGTGCGTATGAGCTGATGACATAGATGCTAATAAGTGAACTCGGGATCTCTGGAAGAGCAGTGAACATTCTCAACCCCTGAGCCATCTACACAGCCCACAACACCTTAATTCTATCTCATTTAATTTTTAAGTAGTTGTCCTTGAGGTAAGAGTTTCTTTACCTGCCTTTCTTTTTCTTTTTCTTTCTTTCTTTCTTTTTTTTTTTTTTTTTTTTTGATTTTCAAAAGAGGGTCTCACTGTAGTTTAGCTGCCCAGAACTAACTGTGTAGACCAGGCTGTTCTTGAACTCACTGTCCTTGAAACCACGTCTGTGTCCTTGGACTAGAAATGTGTACCACCATGCCTGGAAGAGTTCTAAGTAACTTCTTATTCTCTCTATTGAGAGAAACTAACATTAAGAAATTAATCTTTCAGTAGATTATTGTGCAAATAATTTCATCTTTTTGTGCAACACAAAAATTAGTTTTGTGGTGGTTGATTTTTTTTTTTTTCCATACTGGCCTAGAACTTGCTATGTAGCCAGGATGGCCTTGAACTCCTGACCCTTGTGCCTTTACCTTCCAAGTGCTGGGATTACTGGTGTGTGCCATCATAGTAACATTATTGCTTCAAATACAATTTTAGGGGACTGGAAGGTTAGTGAAGTGGCTAAGAGCACTTAACAGCACCCATACCAGGTGGCTCACAGATATGTCCGGGGATCTGGTGCCCTCTTCTGGCCTCTGTAGGTATCTGCACCCATGTGGGAATACTCACACTCACACTCGGGATATCCGGTGCCCTCTTCTGGCCTCTGTGGGTACACAGACAAGTACATATACACAAAAAATATTTTTTAAAGACCTTATTCAGGTAGCATCTATATACCATAAAATTCAATAATTTAAAATGCAACTTGGCATTTTTATTAGTTGTACAAGGACCACCTTAGTCCAGAGTTAGAACATTTTCATCACACCAAAAGAATTTTTCCTGTGCTTTATATTAATAGTTGGTCCTTTCCCATCCCATTCTATCTCTAGAAAGCCTCTCCTAATGCCTTTCCTAGTTGGCTATTTCATGTAAATGGAGTTATACAACGTGTGCACCTTTGAATCTGGCATAATGTTTCTGAAATTTATCCATGTTTGCACAGTATATCAGTATTTGGGGTTTTTTTGTTTTTGTTTTAATTGTTGGCTAGTGTTCCACTATGTTTGTCTACTTACCAGTTGATGAACACTGGGTTGTTTCCCATGCTTTACTACTATGAATATTTGTACGGTAATTACCTTTCTAAGAAAAAATTCATTACTAAACAAAGTAGAGCATAAAATTGGCAGACTGCTTACATAAATTACATGGGTCAGGAAGAAAGTTAAAACCAGCTATTGGGGAAATGGTGGCTCCAGGGTTCAGCATTTACCAAGAGGCACTGGGAAGCGGGTCCTTGCACAAGGACAGGAGTGCAGGGGAGTCGTTCAGGCTGTGTGCTGATGGAACACTAGCACTGTGAGATGACTAAGGCATTCCTTCCTGGGAGGTCATAAAGGCCTTGGGAGCACTTCTGAGCCTGGGGATGCCCGTGTCACTGTAATCCTTCGTCACACAAAGGCAGAGACCATGCGGACATCTCCAAAGGGAAAGCTGACACCAGAGGCATGCCAAGTCCATCCTCTTCGGGTATCTTCAAGGCCTTGGCAGGTCAGATTTTTCATCAGCATCCCTAGAAACAATAATGGCTACTTCTCAGGGCTCCCATGAGGGTTTGCGGGACGATGCACAAACAGCGCTTATCCTGGAGCCTGATGCAGTTCGCCATGATGCCACATTTTTCGTAAGAATGAATTGTGTCCAGGATACCTGGAAGTGGTGGCGATGACCTCTGCTTTCACCCCAGAAGCGTTTACATTTTTGTTTATTGTGTGTTGTGGCGACATGGGTGTAGGTCAGATTCTACCATGTGGGTCCCAGGGTTGGAGCTCCAGTCACCCGGCTTGGTAGCAAGTGTCTTTTTAAGAATATGCTGAGCTATGTCACCTCCCCAGGGTTTATGTGTTCCCCCATTAGATGTTTCTTTACTTAGATCCTGGCAAACAAAGCCTACCCACCTTTGAGGCGATAGAATATTTATGGGAGGTGAATTTTATAAAACGAAATATTGATTCTTACCCAAAACCCCATAAGCTGGTAGAAAGCCTCACTGCTAATCTGAGAGCAGCCTTTGGGTCTTAGAGGAGGAACAGCAAAGTGATTGGCATGGTGAGTGGGTAGCTCATTTTGGATGTAAAGATGTTGCCTAGAGTTCTATAAGGAGCTTCCTGTTCATGGATGGCAGTTGGAGGTCCTTGAGCTTTGTCAAAATCTGGCACCCTATGGGGAGAAATATGAAGAATAAAAACTCTTGGTAAAACATCAAATCCAGCAATTTCCCTTTGTAAATAATCTCTGCTGCTGACCTCCTTGTCCATGCCTGCAGCCCAAGCCCTGATGTGTAGGCAGGAAAGTGTGGCAAGAGCCTTACTCTGGCCAAGAGATGAGATATAGATTCAGTTATGAGAAATACACATGAGACTTGACCAGCACAATATCTTATGTATGGCACATGTGTGTGTATATGTATGCAGTGGTGGTGGGTGATGGTGGGTGGTGGTGGTGGATAGTGGTAGTGAATGGTGGTGGATGGGTGGTGATGAGTGGTGGTGGGTGGTGATGGGTGACAATCGGAGGTGGCTGATGGGTAGTGAGGGGTGGTGGTCGATGGGTAGTAGTGGGTGTGTGGTAATGGTGGAACGTCATGCACTCACCTGTGAAGGTGGATATAGAAGCCAGAGGCCAACACTGATATCTTCCTAACTGCTCTTCTCCTGATTTTTTTTCTGAGACAGTCTCTTACTGAATCTATAGTTCACTGATTGAGCTGGCCATCTGGCCAGCAGGCCCTCAGGATCAGCCTGTCTCCACCTCCCCACCAGGGCTAGGGTCTCACAACACACCACCATGACTTTTACATGAGGGCTAGGGATTTGAACTCTGGTTCTCATGCCTGCACATCAGGCGGTCTACCTACTGAGCCACCCCAAACCCTGATCTCTAAAAGGGCAGATGGCATTAAATCAGGCTTCTGGAAAGGTGAAAGGCTCTTGCTTTTGTGGGCCAGGTCAGGTAAGTCTTCTGTTGTATAAAGAACTAAGTGGAGAAAGTAGAAGTCACAGAGTGCTAGAGACTTCCAGTAGAAAAAAGTGGAGCCTGCACACAAAGATGTGTTAGATGTCCTTGCTTGTCACCACCTCTGTCTGTTATGGGTCAGTTGGGCAAACAAAGCAATACTGTTATGTTTAGAGTGTGACCTGGGATTAAGCTGGTGACATTTCCTATTTGCTTATGAAACAGCAATGCTATCAGAAGCTTCTGTGCACCGACTTACATACTCCACTTTTGTTACTTCATCACCATAGCTCTTGCCATTGGACTTTTGAGTTCTTCCACTGGAAGCATCCATGCTGGTTTTGAACCCATGCCTTGCTATGAACAAAGAGATGCATGCATAATGACAGGGAGCCAATTTCAGGCTTGGTCCTTAAGAAGCACTACATTTTCCATTGCCTTCCTGTGTTCTTGTCATTGCCAGGAGAAGGACACAGTGTGTC
This sequence comes from Acomys russatus, assembly GCF_903995435.1. Lineage (NCBI taxonomy): Eukaryota > Metazoa > Chordata > Mammalia > Rodentia > Muridae > Acomys > Acomys russatus. Next base: position 7,856,051 of record NC_067151.1, on the reverse strand, counting down.
CAGGTCAGTGATCCAATGAGGAAGACAAGAGAAGACAAGTGAAGTGGATGTGACCCTAGTTAACCCAGCCCACAGATACCCAAGCAAGAATAAAAGCTACTTGTTGGAGTTGTCAAGAATGTTACCGTGGCAATAGTGACACCATGAGGAAAGATTGTACAGAAAGATATCAACGCAGCAAGAGGCACCATGGCTGACCAGGCTGAAGCAGCCAGTCATAAGACCATGGCCTGGGGAAATAGCCTAGACCACTCAGTAGGTAAAATAAGAGTTGGCCAGACCAGAGGCGCCCCTCTCCCCTGGAACCAAGCTCAAGGAGATTTAGAAGAAATGATTACCAGTACAATTCTGCCACACAGGAAGCTCCAAATGCTCTGCCCTTCTTACCTAGATTCCTAGTTCTTCTTTTTACAGATGTGTTACTGAGAAGGAAGTGAAAAGATATTGACTATGGACTTGCCGTAAGTTGCCTTTGTTAGTGTAGACATGTCCCTTGTATCTATAATCTCTCCAGGAGTTTTATCATTAAGGGGTGTTTGTCAAAGGCCTTTTCTGCATTTAATGAGATGTTCATGTGGCTTTTTTCTTTCAGTTTGTTTATATAGTGGATTATTGAGAATTTTTACATCTATGTTCATAAGGGAAATTAATCTGTAATTCTCTTCGTTGAGTCTTTACATGGTTTGCATATCAGGTTAACTGTGGCTTGATAAAAATGAATTGGGCAATGTTCCTTCTGTTTCTATTTTGTGGCATAATTTAAGGAGTATTAGTGTTAACTCTTCTATGAAAGTCTGGTAGAACTCTGCGCTAACTGCCAAGCCCTGGGATTTATTTGGTAGGGAGACTTTTCATGACTGCTTTTATTTTACTCAAGGTTACAGGTCTATTTAATTGTTTATCTGATTATGATTTAACTTTGGCAAATGGTACCTATCAAGAAAATTATCCATTCTTTTTGATTTCCCAGTTTTGTGGGATATGGGTTTTTAAGGTCCTTATGACTCTCTGGATGTCCTTGGTGTCTGTTATGTCCCCTTTTTCATTTCTGATTTTGTTAATTTGGGTATTCTTTCCCTGACTTTTAGATAGTTTGGAAATAGTTTGTCTATCTTGCTGATTTTTACCAAGGAATCAATTCTTTTTTCATTGATTCCTTGGATTTTTCTGTTGCTATTTTATTGACTTCAGCCTTTGGCTTGATTTTTTTTTTTTTTTTTTTCTTGCTCTTGGGTGTGATTGCTTCTTTTTGTTCTAGAGCTTTCAGATGTGCTGTTAAGTTGCTAAAATGAGAACTCTTTAATTTGTTTACGATGACACTTAGTGCTATGAACTTTCTCTTAGCACTGCTTTCATTGTGGTCCATAAATTTGGGTATGTTGTGTATTCATTTTCACCAAATTCTATGATTTTGTTAAAAACACTTCCTCAGCCTTTAAACTGAGTCTCTTCTCCTTCCTCTACTCCTATTAGTTTTAGGTTTTATTTTTTCATAGTGTCCCAGATTTCCTGGATGTTTTAGATCAGAATTTTTTTAACATATTCTTTTACTGATGTATCCATTTCTTCTATTGTATCTTCCATGCCTGAGATTCTCTCTTCCATCTCTTGTATTCTGTTGGTAAAGACTGCCTCCATAGTTCTATTCAAATTCCTAAATTTTTTATTCCTAGAGTTCTCTCAGCTCGCGTTTTCTTTATTGCTTCTATTTCAGGTCTTGAATAGTTCTACTCATTTCCTTCAAATGTTTGTTTCCTTGGATTTCTTTAAGAGATTTATTCATTTCCTCCTTAAGGACAACTCTATAGTCTTCATGTAGTTGGCTTTAGGATCTTTTTCTTGTGCTCCAGCTATGTTGGACTCTTCGGGGCCTGCTGTGGTAGGGTAGCAGGGCTCTGGTGGAGACATATTGCCTTGGCTGTTGTTCGTTGTGCTTTTACGCTGGCAGCTCAGTATCTGGGTTTGGGGAGACAAAGGGTCTAGGTGCTGATTTCTGACTTGACTTGTCTTTCTTAGGTGGAAGTTTTGTCTGGATTGTCTGAGGGTGGCTGTGTGTTGCCTGTTTTCCTGTCCTGCTTAGCTAGCGTCTTCACAGGGAATGACTGCTGGGGTTGGATGCTGGGTTAGTGGGATGAGTTGGAGAAGGAGATTGCATCAGAAGGTCTCTGTGATTCGTCAGGGATGGGGACAGAGAGGGAAGGGAGACCACAGCAGGTTTCCAGCTACAGAGCTGGGCATGACACTGGGGGATTGGGTCTCAGGAGAAGTAGGAGAGCTGTGGGTTTGCCTTCAGCCTCCTTGTTACCCTGGGAAGAGTTGTCCTTGGGCTAGCAGGGGGTGGCTGCTGGAGTTGGAGTCTGGACAAAGCAACAAGTGGGGGGAGGGAGGTGAGGATGGATGGAATGGTTTGTGGGATCCACAGGAGGTGTGTGCAGGGGTGAGGAAAGGCTGCAGCTGGTGTCCTGTTGCAGTACTAGGGATGAGACTGGGGGATTATGTCTGGGAGAACAGAGAGCCCTGAAAATCCTAATTCTCATATTATTGTAACTTCTAAAAACCCCTCTTTAATTCATTCATTGCAACTTATTATTTAATCTGGATAATTAAATTCCTTGTATGTAGGGATATTTGTGTTAGTGTTTAAACTATGAGACACTGTAATCATAACTGCCACTGAAGTGCTAGCAATAGATCCTTTAGGCTAAAAATGATCGAAAGCATAAAATTTTAAGCAAGCAATAAACAAGCAATTATAAACAAAAATAATAAAAAGTTCATAAGGAAGTTAAAATACGTACTCTAGAGCCTGGGGATATGGCTCAGTGGTTAAGAGTGTGTGGTCCTCTTACAAGGGATATGAGTTCGGGTCCCAGCATCCATGTACTTACAGCTGTCACTCCAGAGAGTCCAATGTCCTCTTTGGGTCTCCGAAGGTCCCATCACTTGAGCACACACACAAACAAATACCTATGCATGCACACACACACACACACACACACACACACACACACACACACACGCGCGCGCGCGCGCGCACATGCACATGCATACACACACACATATACTCACACACAGAAAGAGAGGGGGGGGAGAGGAGAGGGAGGCAGGGGATGGTGGCCAGGTTCTACCCAGACTCAGTAACAAAGGAGAGAAAAAACATTTAGTTTCCAAGTTGTGAACACTATTAATTGTAATTGTACTTTAATACCCATTGGGTTCTGTGGTGTTAGGTACTGCAATTTGGGGAGACTAACAAACCTCTTCAGTTGTTCTAGTAGTAGTTCTCAACCTGTGGGTCATGACCCCTTGGCGGGGTGGAGGGGGCGGTGAATGATCTTCTCATAGGGCTCACCTAAGACCATGAGAAAACGCAACACACAATAGTATCAAAATCATAGCTGTGACGTAGCAGCAAAAATAATTTTATGGTTAGGGGTCACCGCAGCATGAAGAACTGTATTAAAAGTTACAGCACTAAGAAGGTTGAAAACCACTGAGCTAGAGGAAGCCTGAGGTGGAATTCTCACACAAGGCAGAATTTCTTAGCATACCAACACACACCATCACTGTGGGGAGATGAAGATGACCGAGACTGAAGAATTAATTTCTGCATTCTTGTGCTCCACTCCCTCTCCACTCTCTTGCTGTTTTTGTTTTTCTGATAACAGACCAGGATGGCCTGGAACTCACAGATATACCTGCCTCTGCCTCTTGAGTACTGGGATTAAAAATATGTGCCACCACACTTACCTTCTTCCATCTTTATGATGATTTTTCCCCACAGCGGGGAGGTCTTCCTACCTCAGTTAACAATCAAGATAATCCCTAACAGACATGGGTGGCCACAGGCCAACTTAATCTAAACCATCTCGCAGGGAGACCCCTAGATAATTTTAGATGGTCTCAAGTGGACAGTTGAAACTATCACATTGCCATGACACATATGAGCTCGCTCTCACACACAACCAAGTTGATAAATCTTTTTAAAATTAGGAGGAAAAAGGGGTCTAGGGAAATATTCTGTGGGACATCACTTTCACAGAATGCACAGGGACTTGGGTTTGAGTCCCCAGGAGTAAAAACCAACACAAAACAAGGCATTTGCTCCACCTGAGCACAGAACAGCGGGGCTCGGTGGCACAGGGTGCTGTGGGACACTAGTACCTCCCCCTGTAACATCACAACTGACAGTGGCCTGTGATCCACTATCCTCGCCACTGCTCAGCATCTCAGGACCAGGCTGGGAAAGCATCACATCCAAAATCAAAGTGCAGTTTCTGCTGAGTGTGTGGCACTTTTATCCACTGTAAAGTAGGACACTGTTCAAATTGAACCATCATAAGTTGGAACCACCTGTATTCAGATATACATATCACGATGTATATATCAGAGCTAGGAGGAGTTGTAGGGAGGGGAAACTGTGGTCATGGTCTATCGCATGAGAGAATCTATTTTCATTTAAGAGGATTAAAATTTTTTAAATGCTAATTTTAGTGCTGGGTGTGGTGGTATATATGCCATTAATCCTAGCACACCAGATGAAGAGGAAGAGACAAGTATATTTGTGAATTCAAGGCCAGCCTGGTTTACATAGTGAGTTCCAGGCCAATCCAATGATACTCTGTCTCAAAGAATAAAAATCAAACATAATACAATTGAAAAAGTGTAGTGAGGCTTTGAGGTGATGGCATTTGTCCCAAGGCTGACAACCCGAGTTCAAACCCCAGGACCCACACAGTGAAAAGAGAGAATTGATTTCTGTGAATTTCTGCAAATTGTCCAATATCCATAAAGACTCCATGCCACTCAAGTTCCCTGCCACCAACAAATAAATAAATAAGCATAAGAAAAAAATTACAAAAAATGTAATGAACTCTCCTATGTTCAACAATTCTTTACTTTTCCCCCAATTTTACTTTTTCTAAAAATATATTATTTTTGTATACCTTTAAAAGTTGCAGATAATGTTATATTTTGCCTTTGCCTTTAAGTACTTTACATATAGTTCTGAAAATATTTCTGTATTGTAACATAACTGACAACATCTTGTTTGGGATCTAAAAGAGTTATAAAATTGTTGGGGAGTCAGAAGAGTCTGAAGAAATGTGGATAAAAACATCACGGAATGTGATGCTCCACAGCTTCCATTCTGAAAGGCTGGTTTTAATGTAAAAGAGCTCTTTTGAGTTGTACAGGCTTGGTTCTGGTTAATTTCAGTGTGTGACATTTTTTAATTGCAGTTTTTTTTTTTAAATAAAGTTTTTTTTAATTAGCCAATATAAGCTCATACTTTGCTATCTTTAATGTTCTCTCTCTCTCTCTCTCTCTCTCTCTCTCTCTCTCTCTCTCTCTCTCTCTCTCTCTCTCTCTCTCTCTCTCTCTCTCTCTCGATGTATATCTAAATGCGGTTGATTTGCAAATGTGCCCCGAGTTTCCGAAGATGTATCTCATTGACGTTAAGAGGCCTGTCCTAGTCAACTTTAACTACTAATTGCCACACAGTCATCTGTTCGAGCCCCAAGTGAGGAACCGTCCCGCTCACATTGGCTACAGGGGTGTTTGTGGGGTATGGACCTGATTGCAGGCTGAGTCAGGACCAGCCCAGGGTGAGCAGCACTACTCTTGCGCCCTGACAAAGCAGCGAAGGAGCCAGCGAGAGAGCTGCAAGCTCTGGTCTTCCGTGGTTTGAGCCAGCAAGCAGTGCCCTCCATGCTTCGGCTGGAGTCCTGACCACTGCGGTCTGGGAGCATACACTGCAAACACGCCTTCCTCCACTGAGCTGGCTTTGGTCAGAGTGGTTTTATCACGGCAATGGAAAGAAAAGTGACAAAAAGATTTCTGTGAGCCATTGGATTTGAAAAGCACTCTGTTTTGCGCCTACCCTTTTGGGGCCTGACATTTTGGGGGTCATGCCGAGGCTCTAGGCATCTGGGGATGTTTTCAGCCAGGACAAGATAGCTGAAGTTCCGCCACTCCAGGGCACCGATGAGAACCGTTGATTTCAAAGTCTTTGTCCTTTAATTTATTTCACCTGAGGTTGATGAGCCCTTCCCATTTAAGAATCAGATCTATTTTTCGGCTGGGGAAGTTGGCTTTTGTTACTTCCCTAGATAACATTTTTAGCATACTTATCCTGTATTTCCTGAGCATCCCTTCATCTAGTAGATTCTAAAGCTTGTCTTCCACTTGGCTAAATTAGTCAACATATGCACATCTAATAATGTATATCTTAAGGAGGTGTATATTTTCCAAGACGTGGGGACAATCTGTATGGTTTATTTAATTCGCAAATCAATTTCTACTTTACAGTCAGCTTTTATTTAGACGTTGAGTTCTAAACACTTATTTGTAAAATTTTTGTTCTTTCTTTGTTTGTTTATTTAATATGTGTATTGTGTATAAGTGTTTGCCACCAGTATGTCTGTGTGCCACCTGTGTGCTTGTGCCCTCGGAAGCCAGGAGAATCAGATTCCCTGGGACTGACTGGCATTACAGATAGCTGTAAGCCACCATTTGGTGCTGAGAGTTGAACTTGGATTCTCCCCAAGAGCAACCAGTGGTATTAAGTGCTGAGCAATCTTTCCATCCCTAAAAGCTTGTTTGTTTGTTGCTGTTGTTGTTTTTGTAGGTGTTGTTTTGTTTTGTTTGGGGTTGTAAAAAAATAAACTTTGAACTTAAACTTTAGGGTTAACAGATGAATGAATTAAAAATAGCATATATACATGATAAATTTTTATAAGGCCATAAAGAAAACAAATTGTGTCAGTTTCAGGAAAATGAGTGGGACTTTTGATTATCAAGCCAAGGAAAATAAGCAGGACCCAGAAAGTGTCGGCATGTTTTCTCTCATATGTGAAATATATGGAGGAACAAAGGGAGAAGTGACCAAAGAGTAATGGAGGGAAAACTACAGATTACTTTCTAACACAAGATATATCTATCATCTATCTATCTATCTATCAGTGTGTGTGTGTGTGTGTGTGTGTGTGTGTGTGTGTGTGTAAAGTAGAGAGAGGACTACTTAGAGGATGAAGAGGACCAATAAGATGAGGGAAGAATGGAGAGTGTAGTGGGCAAGTATAAGCAAGTATAAGTGTAATCTAATATATGACATAGAGGAAAAATAACACAATGAAAGCCATTGTTTAGTCATTTCATACACACACACACACACACACACACAGAATAATAAGCTTGATACTTCGTTTTAAAATCTCTTTCATTGAAATAGAATAAGAATAAACACTGATCTCCAAGGAAGAAGATGAATTCTAGACATTAAAGTCTGTCTGTGTAAAATGGCTCACTGGCATGGGTGTGAACCTGGCAAAAATGGCTGCCGGCAAAAATGGCTGCCTGCAAAATGCCTGGAAGTGGAAAAAAGCCTGACATCTGCCCGGTGTTCCTTGATGAGGCTGAACTGCTACCCATCTCTGACTCTTAGACATGTCCTTCCATACATGCAGGTCAAATATATGTAGACTAAAAGCCCCTCATAATGTCAACATGGCATAATTAAATGGGTACAACACTGCTTAAGGACTCCTTCCCTCAAGGGCTGGTAAGAGTGACTTGATATAGCTTAGAGAGGAGTTCCTGTTGCAGGCTGATCAGAGCGCTGCCCAGTTCTGTTGATTCGTGTCCAGGAGGCTCTTGGGTTGCTTGACTCAGGCTGATCTCCCTGAGATGTTGCAACTTTGCCTCTTTGCAGAGTTTTGCACCTCTCAATCCAGCCAGATCACCTAAGTCCTAGTTTTTAAAGGTAACTGCAAAGGTGTCTTTGTTTTTTTGCCAACCTGCTTTACCAAAGTCCCTGCTGATAGGCCTCTTGTTACTCTAAAATTACATTATCTCTGTTGTGTGTGCTCACTGTATACCTGACTTCTCTGCCTTATTATGTGTGTATGTATGTGTGTGTGCACATGCGTGTTTATGTGTGTGTTTGTACGTGTGAGTATGTGTCTGTGGTGTGTGTGTGTATCTGTGTCTGAGTGTGCATGCATGTGTGCTGGGGTGTGTGTGTGTGTGTGTGTGTGTGTGTGTGTGTGTGTGTGTGTTGTGGAGGAATATCTTGAGTGGGTGTAACAACTGTCAATAAAGCACTGTTTAGCCAATCAGCTGGGCAGAAAGACAGGAAGTGGAAGGCGGGACTTCCTAGAGACAGAGCGGAGTTGACAGTTGACAGGTAGAGTTGATGGTTGACAGTTGACAAGGAGTTGGAGGAGAGAAGCAGCCCAAGAAAGATCAGATTGGCAAGTGCTTGGAATATATGTAGGTTATGAGGATTAGAGTAGTTTATTTTAGTTTATTGTTAGATTAGTAGCAGTTTAGATTCTGCCCTGCATAGTGCTTGCAGCTTTGAATTACGTTTTAGTCTCTTTGTGTCAGTTATTGGCTTCCTAGACCAAACAGATGCATTGTATTGTAACAGTGTGTGTCTTTGTGTGAATGTGTGTGTGAATATGTGTGCATGTGTGTTTGTGTCTGTATGTGTGTATGTGTGTGTCTGTGTGTGCATGTGTGTGAAGGTATGTTTGTGTCTCTGTGTGTGTTCGTGTGTGTGTATGTGTGTGTGTGTGTGTGTGTGTGTGTGTGTGTGTGTGTGTTCGCTGGGATCAGAGGACATGTTGGATGTTATCTAACTTGGAACCAGGCTGCCCCAGTGATTCTTTTGCCTCAACCCCACAGCACTGGTGTTACTGGCCTACTTGCAGCCTTGCTCGGCTTTTCCTGTGGGCAATGGAGATTCCAACTCAGGTCCTATGTTTGCACAGGAAGCACCCTTACCTTCCAAACCACATCCTGGGCCTCTGCCCTATCACTTTTTGATCTTTGTTGACTCTGTAAGCATTCACAATCAGGTTAATTACAGTCATATTCAGATGAGGCTATTTCTTAATAGACACATCATTGAAGAAAATTGTTAAACATAAACCACTCTCACAACAACTCAAGAGGGTACCATAGTACAGTGTCAAGACAACATGGGCACCTGCAGATTTTGCAAAAAGGATGGAAACAGCTTTGATGACAGAGACAGACATCTCTCTGGACACTTAATGCTAAAATATTTTCTCTATCCCTCCCCTTTTGAAAGCTCAGACAGACAAAAATCATTTCCAAAATGGTTACTTTCTTCTACAAAGCAATGTGGCATTGCAGCATAAAGTTTATTCCAGGAGTAAGGCGGTGTCTATATAGAGCTGGTGTCACCAGTGATGAGCTGCATATTTGCTTCTCTATAGCTTTAATTACCGTTGTCTTTTGTTGAGACCCTGGACACTCAAGTGCCACTCACAGCTTTCTGTTTATGTGTTTTATTGTGTCTTTGATCATTTTTAAGGTAGTGTTACCAGATAAAATGCATTGTGCCCAATTAAGTTGTATTTTCAGACAAACAATAAATAATTTTTTAGTACAGCTATGTTCCATATTTTAGAATAAGTCTAAATGGCAAATATGTGTGTGTGTATTTCACATATAAATTTCAAATATATGTATGAAAAATGTATGTATTGACAGATCTAAGAAAGTGCATAAAGCCCAGTGGAAAAACTACAAAATCCCAATGAAGGAAATGAAGGAAAATCTAAGTAAATGGAAAAGCATCTCTTATTAATGAAACAAAAGACTTAGTAATGTTCAAAGGGTCTTACTCTCCAAACTTAGCTATAGAGTTTATGTTATCTGCATGGGATTACTAGCTAGTTCTTTTCAGAAATTAAAAGGCAGATCCTCAAATTTATGTAGAGGTAAGAGACACAAAACATTTGAAATAATTTTGGGTAAACAGGCAGTTTCAGAACTGTCCATAAAGCAATAGTAATACAGGCATGTAGATTAGTGACATAGAATTAAGCCCAGGTAGAAATTCATGGATGTTTTGCAATTGGTTTTCAACAAAAGCACAAAGCCATGGGGCTGGAAGAGGACAGTCTGTTTGGGCTCAAAAAATAATTCCCGGGACCAAGCTTCATCACACTGAGAAGTTTGAACCAAAGGAGAATGCAAGGCTGCAGAAGCCATCATTGGCCTCCTCTTGCCCTGTTGTTTCACCCCAAAGTAGTTCACAGAAACCAGAATTCCTCTTTCCCAGGGTGGATCACAGAAACAGCACTCTCACTCTCTCCCCTGCCTTCCTCTGTGGGAGCTGCCCAGGCATCCTCTGAGCCACCTTATCTGAGAGTAGATCATAAGGTCCTAATTGTAAAAAGGGCTGCTTAATCACAGGGGGAAGAAATGCTCCCCAGAAAGGTCAAGAAGACCTGTGCAGACAGGCTGGTGGCCATGCCCTGAGGACAGCATCATTGCATCACAGCCTTCCAGTCCCATCAGCACCACTCATTTCTTTTCAGAGTATGAGGACTAGATTTCCCTCAAGTCTTTGGTTCTGTTCTAGGGGCTCCCATGTATATAAGTATTTGATTAAATGCATTCATGTCTTCTTTTTGATAACCTGTATTTTAATAGAGGTATCAGTCATGGTATCTCTCTAATGGAATTATATCACTAGCTTTCACAGTGCTTTTACCTGCAGATACTAGATGTGAGACTTTCTGTCTTCCAGGAATTGATGAATCAATTCACATTATCTTCTATCTATCTATCACCTATCCATCTATCTCTCATCCTCCCATCAATCCAACTATCCTATCTTTCTTTCTATCTATCTATCTATCTATCTATCTATCATCTATTTATCTATCTACTTACCCACCTATCATATATTTATTTATCTACTTACCTATGTACCTATGATTGGTAATCTTGGTTGTCCATTTGACTGCATTTGGAATAAACTAAAACATCAGCTGGTAGATAGTCCTGTGAGGAATTTTCTTTATTAGATTATTTGAGGCAGGAAGACCCACCCTAAGTCTAGGCAGTGACTTCTGCTGGCAGGCCAAATAGAAAGGCATGAAAGAAGAGAACGGCGTTTTCCCTGCTTGCCCTCATTCTTGGTGACAAGTTTATCTACACTAATGCTTTAACAGCCCTTCACTGATACTAGAACCAGCTTTCTAAGGCCTCCAACATTGCTGAAGACCAGCAGCTCTCCAGGAATCTTCCAGGCCTACAGCATCAGACGAGGACTCCTGAGACATCCAGCCTTGTGCACTGAGCAGCTCCTGGATTCTCGGCCTCTCCGGTGTGAGACAGGTATAGTTGCACTAGTTGGCTCACATTCTGTTAACTGGTCTAGTAAATCTTCCTTTAATATATTTATTCCTTCAGTTCTGATCCTTTAGAGGACCCTGAGTAATATAATACTCTCTGTGTAATCTATTTATCTATCCATGTATCTATGTATCTATGTATGTATCTATGTATGTATGTATGTATGTATCTATCTATCTATCCATCTATCTATCTACCTATATATCTGTGGATCTATCTATTATTCTTCCATCCATTCTTCATATTGCTTGTAGTTCTCTAGTGAGCCCTGGCTAGCTTCTATAGTAAAAAAAACTCAGCTTTGTGTTTGCATAATGTCTCTGAAAGTGCTCAGAAATGAGCTAGCAGAGCTGAGATTTTACTTCAGGACTTGCTATCTTTTTTGTTTTGTTTTGTTTTGTTTTGTTTTGTTTTTTGAGACAGGATTTCTCTGTGTAGCTTTGACTATGCTGGACTCACTCTGTAGACCAGGCTGGCCTCAAACTCACAGCAATCCGCTAGCCTCCGCCTCCCGAGTGCTGGAATTAAAGGCGTGTACCACGACTGCCCAGCTAGGACTCACTATCTTAACTATTCAACAGTACCATATTGTCTAAAGATTGTCTTGGGGAAAAATTCCAATTATTCAGAGTTACTTTGGTCTCTGTTTAAAACACTCTCCAGATACTTTGGGGGCAAAAGTGGACACAAAGCACTTACTGGAAGTCTGGGAAATGGAGCAGTGAAGATCAGGAAAGACCAAGAGAGCATTTGCATGTGGGCTGCAGTTCCCGGGCTTGAGTCAGCTAGCATGGACTGCAGTAGCTCAGCTTACTCCCTCAACCTTGTGGGAGCCAGGACTTCCTCTGTGAGCTCTAAGGCTCTGGGAAGACTCTTCTAAGCCCTGTACTCACTTTTCCAGACCTGTTCCTGTCATTTCAGTTCTCTGTTCTCAGCTCTATAAAATGTAGAGAACAACACCTGCTCTGGCCTGCATGAACCAATATCCTAAAAGCAACTTGAAGAAAGGTTGACCATTTCATGGTATGACATCAGCCTACTATAGGCTTACCTGGCCAATGACCACAGTGTGTCCCTGGAATGACTCAATGAATGAAGACTCTGCATAAGTGACTGAAAAGCAGCCTTGTCTGTGGAGCAAGCACCCACTTTGCACCTACACATGCCATTTGAAGCCTGGACTTTTTTGGACCCAATTCTTTGCTGTTATAGAGAGGAATAAATTAGAAGAGGAAGTTCAGGGTGGATATCACCTGAACTTGCCACAGCCAAGACGGTAACTCTGAGATTGGAAGCTGCATCTGACCATGGGCATAGGCTTTGCTAGTTTATATCTAGAATGTTCCCCAGTGGCCCATGTGATAACAGCCTAATCTCCCACTGGTGTGACTGAAACATAATAAAAAGTTTAGAACAGAATTGGCGGCAAACTCTTGACAGCTGTGTGGGCGACAAGGCCCCCCTTCTTCCTCTACCTTTGCTTCCTGACTGCTGGGAAGCAAGCCACTTCACCCTATGTTTACACACTGTGACTCACCGCCTCACGGGCCCGAACGTAACAGAGCCAGCAGACCACACATGGGAACGACGGCTATCGTGAGTTAAAGCTTTGTTTAGTTCAGGTGTTTGTTACAGTGCCAAAAAGCAGCTAAGGCTCACTTTTGCCATTTTCAAAGCACACTGACCTCTTGATTGATGTACTCCCTACCAAAAGTCCCTGCCTCAGTTCCTTCAACAGTGAAACCAGAACCTGGATCTGGAATGGAAAGTCAGGCTTTTAGTTTCTCTAAATTTCCATACCTAAGTACAAATCAAGCAACACACACACACACACACACACACACGCATATACATCTGTGCAGTCTGGCTCTGGTGCTGTCTCTGAACAGTATAGACTGGCGATCTCTTGGCCACTGTCTCTCTGCCTCAGATCAAATGTAAGTTGAGTAGTGGGGTATATGCCTACTGGAAGGCAGGTTTTCTTAGGCGTTGTTAATGGTCTCAATTGCTTATTTTGGCATAAGACTACACATTCTTTGAAGGTTTCAAACACATTTGGGCATGTGAAAAGAAGAAGGAATGCATAGCCAAGTTGAAAAACTATGCTGTAGTAATTGACGTCTATGCCAAGGATTCATGTGGTCATTATAAAAACTCAGGGGGAATCTCAGGTCACTTGTCTCTGGCTGACATCACAGAAGAAATGTGTGGGTTGAGTGAACCTTCCTTTCCCTCAGCCTCTTAATACTCACACCCATCCCTTCTTTGAATTGTGAGAGCCACGGTTGTGCTGAACGGCAGCGTTGCTTCAACACATTAAAAGGCAGTAGCCACAAATCAGTCTTCATAGTGAGAAAGCGGATATTTAGCTTTCCATCACGTCACTATTACTCCTGACCATAAGCATTACTCAGTGTGCACCACTGTCTAAAACTTAGGAAAGCCCAGAGGCTTCAAATGAGGAGGAACAAAAAGAACCCAGGATGCTTTACTGTTTCTGTACCACCATCACTTCTTTTTGTAGTGAACCATTGCTTTCAGAAAGCAAGTCTTCTTTGTGGCCTCTCTGACCTATGAAATGTCAGAACAGATACACTTTTCTCTCTCTCTCTCTCTCTCTCTCTCTCTCTCTCTCTCTCTCTCTCTCTCTCTCTCTCTCTCTCTCTCTTTCTCTCTCTCTCTCTTTCTCTCTCTCTCTCTCTCTCTTTCTCTCTCTCTCTCTCTCTTTTTCTCTCTCTCTCTCTCTTTCTCTCTCTCTCTCTCTCCCACCCCCTTCTAACAAAAGACCACATAGTTTATTAATATATATGGTACATTTTGGGGGGGCAGGTTCTTACTATGTAGCCCTAGCTGGCCTGGAACATACTGCACGCCCCACCCCTCTCTGGCTTGAACTTGTTGTTTGACCGTTCTTATAAGAGAGCCCAGTAGGAGTATGAAAACCATCTATGGCTTCATGTTTTGTAAACATGGAAAGAACGTACACACTGAGGAAGCAGAATACTCCCAAGCAATAATCAAGGCAGGAAGACCACAGGGAAGGAACACATACACCTGAAAATGCAAGCACTCTAATGTGAAAGGGGCATCATTTGGCTGTATGTGGCAGCTAGAATCCGTGCAGACTCCTGTGTCCCTCCTCCTGAAGTGTCTATCGCTGCGTATTGCTCTCTCACTGACTGGAATAAGAAAAATCAGTATGTCATACTTATAATAATTTGTAACTTCCAAGACTACGTTACAAAAGACAGATGATTTCTATTTTAACCTCATACGTCATTTATTCTTAGAGAAGCCGGGCAACATGTCCTGAGATCACCCAAGCTGCCTCATGCTATGGAGGCTTTTACTTTGTTACACTGCTGCTGGAGGGAACCTCTGTGTCAGTTATTTGAGAAATTGCTGAGTGGAAACATGCTAATACTACAGCACAAAAAAACAGGTTTTTAAATGTATATTAAAGAACACATAAAGAATGTGAAAGAAGCCAGCATGGTGGTACACACCTTTCATCCCAGCACTCAGGAGGCAGAGGCAGGTGGGTCTATGTGAGTTCCAGGCCAAGCTGGTCTACAAAGCAAATCTAGGACAGTCAGGGCTACTCGAAAAACCTAAGGGGTGGGGGTCAGGGGCAGAAGAATGTGGAAGAACAGAGCTGCATATCTGACAAAGTCAAATCTTGGCACAGTTCTTTGTTACAAATAGAATGTGATAAATACCACTGTGCAAACAAAATTTTTAAAAACTGTGCATTTTGAAACAACACATTAAAATAAAAAAGATAAACATAAAATACATGTAAACACTCCTTATGGCAAGGCAGGAATGGCTGAGGTACCAAGATAAAAATAACTCAAGCAAGAAACAGAATCTTAATGGACCCTGAGTGGTAGACTATGATGCACGGAATCCTTTGCGGTGGAGTCTCACATGCACGGTTTACCCAAAGATAAAGGGAGAAGGTTGGGAAATAAATCTAGATATTGAAAAGCCAGGCATATGAACATGGTACAAGATAAGGGTGCCATCCAGCGACATCCCAGAACAATCCGGGAACATGGTGAGGACTGTGTACAGAACTGGGCCATTGTTCTAGGCAGAACAGTAGGTAATTACGGAAGTGGAGAGACAAAGATGCAAGCAGCCATTCAAGAACTGCCTCCTGTTGGCTTGCACGGTGATCGCTGCACTCTTGCCTAGAGAACCCAGCATTAACTTTCTTGTGATCGAGAAAACACTATGAAGAAGAGGCTCAAGGAAGAACGTGCCTGCGTTGGCAAGGACTTCCTCTGAGGCTTCTCAATAAGTCATAGAGCATTTGCTGGCAGAGGTTTCTGGCACAATCCTAAGCCAGCCCCTTCTGCCTATTGTCTGGAAAGTGAATAGCCAAATACCATGGGGGAACTACTTCATTTTAATTTTTCATAATCTTTTAAATGAGATCTTTGACCTGACATTTAATTCCATTATCATAATGTTAATAACACTTTACAATAAAAAAAAAATAACAACTGAGGTTTTTTTTTTTTTAATACCAAAGGAAAAAAATAGAAAATCCACTTCTTATTGCCTTACTCTAATATAAAAATAGCTGCTGTTTCTTTGGTTTCTGCTTCAAGCTTTATGGAGGGTCTAATGAGCCTCACATATTATTAACCAGGAGGAGAGGAAAAAGATGGCAGCCTTTCAGTTCATTTTTTACATCCTCAGAACAACAGGCTCAGCGTTATGATACACTTAAAATGAGTGTGAAAAGGAAGATAGTACCATCAGGAAAATGAGGCTCTTCTAGATGGACAAGAGTTGCTATATCACAACACACACCCTAGATTTCTTGGGAAAAGGGAACAAATAAAAGCTGTGCCTACTGGGGCCGGAGAGATGGCTCAGAAATTCAGAGTAATTGATGCTCTTGCAGAGCAATGGATCCCAACACTCACATGGTGGCTCACAACTGCCTGTGACTCCAGTTCCAGGGTCTCCATGGGAAACAGGCACACATATGGAGCACAGACAGACAGACAAAAATTGTTATACACAGAAAATAAAAATAGATAAATAAATAAATCTTTTTTATTTCCAACTTTAAAGAAGTATAATTTATTCAGACTGCATCCCAATTGCTATTCGCTCTCTTGTATCCACCACCCACTCTATTCTCTTCCCCTACACCTCTGACAGAAGGGGACCTCCTCCCTCACCATAAGACCATAGCCTATCAGGTATCATCAGGATGGCCTGTTTCCCCTTCCTCTGAGTGCCACCAGGCCTCCCCACCAAGGGGAAGTTGTCAAATAGTGGGCACCAGGGTTCACATCAGAGTCAGTCTCCACTCTCCACACAACCATGGAGAATGAGTTGTCTATTGGCTAGATCTGAACAGGGGATCTAGGTTTACTGCATGCATTGTCCTTGGTTGGTACAGAAGTTGATGCAGGCCCCCCTAGGTCCAATCTCCCGGCGTTGATGGTCTCCTTGTGGGGTTCCTGAGCCCTCTGGATCCTTCCATTCCCCATTCTTCCATACTATTCTCACCTGGAGTCCAGCAGCAAGTCCCAGCATCTGTCCTGATTCTCCACTGGGTGGAGTACCTCAGAGGATATCCTTGTTGGGCTAATATCCACTTATAAGTGAGTACATACCATGCATGTCTTTCTGGGTCTGGGTTATCTCACTAAGGATGATCTTTTCTAGTTCCACCCATTTGCCTGCAAAATTCAAGATTTCCTTGTTTGTAATAGTGGAGTAGTATTACACTGTGAAAATGTACCACAGTTTCTTTATCCATTCTTCAGTTGAGGGACATTTAGACTGTTTCCAGATTCTGGCTATTACAAATAAAGCTGCTAGGAACATAGTTGCACAACTGTGTTTGTTGTATAGTAGAGCGTCTTTCAGGTATATGGCCAGGACTGGCATAGCTGGGTTGTTGTTTTTTTTTAACATATTCTCATGGTTTAATATTTATGGTAAGACACTTAGTAAATGACACTTGATGCTATGTGTGTGTGGTATAGTAATGGAACCCAGAGCCTTATGCATGCTCAGCAAGTATTCTACCACTGAGCTGTACCTATGCTGCATGACAAAACTTTTTTGGGGGAGACACAACACACATCTACTCACCCCAGAAAGGGAACCCATGATAGATCAAACTATGATACTACCAAAGTCCAACATGGTGAACCAATGGGATTTACTGGGAGTACTTAGAGGAACATGGGTGAGGGGTTGCTTATAGCAGCACAAATTACTCCAAAACAATTGCATCACCAAAGCCTACCTCAGCATGGGTGACAGCTCTTGAGATAGCACTAGTCCCAGTTTTCTGAGAAAGCACCAGATTGCTTTCCAAAGTGGTTGTACAAGTTTGTACTCTCATCAGCAATGGAGCAGTGATCATCTTTCTCCACATCCTCGCCAGCATATGGTGTAACTTAAGTTTTTGATCTTAGCCATTCTGATGGATATAAGGTGGAATCTCAGAATCATTTTGATTAGCATTTCCCTGACAACTAATGACGTTGGACATTTCTTTAGGTGTTTCTCAGCCGTTCGATATTCCTCTCTTGAGAATTATGTTTAGCTCTGTACCCCCTTTTTTAATTGGGTTATTTGGTTTGGTGCTGCTTAATTTCTTGGGTTCTTTATATTTTGGACATTAGCCATTTGTTAGATGTAGGGTTGATGAAGATATTCTCCCAGTCTGTAGGCTGTCTCTTTATTCTGTTGACAGTGTCCCTTGCCCTACAGAAGGTTTTCAGTTTCATGAGGTCCCATTTACTAACTGTTGATCTTAGAGCCTGAGCTATTGGTGTTCTGTTCAGGAAGTTTTCTCCTGTGCCAATGAGTTCAAGGCTTCTCCATTTTTTCTTCTAACATTTAGTGTGTCTGGTTTTATGTTGGGGTATTTAAATATACTTAGACTTTAGTTTGTGCAAGTTTATAAATATGGATCTATTTGCATTTTTCTACATGTAGTCATCCAGTTAGACCATCACTATTTGTTGAAGATGATATCTTTTTTCCATTGTATGATGTTGGCTTCTTTTTCAAAAATCAAGTGTCCATAGGTGTGTGGGTTTATTTCTGGATCTTCAATTTGATTCCATTGATCAATCAGCCTATTTCTATGCCAGTACTATGCTGCTTTTTCATTACTGTTGCTCTGTAATACACTTGAGATCAAGGATAGAGATTCCTCCAAAAGATCTATTATTGTACAGGATTGTTTTAGCTATTCTGTTTTGTTTTGTTTTCCATATGAAGTTGAGAATTAATCTTTATACATCTGTAAAGAATGGTGTAGGTAGTATGATAGGGATTACATTGAATCTGTATATTTTTAGTAAGATGGCTATTTTTACTATGTTGATCCTCCTGATCCATGAGCATGGAGATCTTTCCATATTCTGATATCGTCTTCAATTTCTTTCTTTAGAAACTTGAAGTTTTTTTTTCTTACAAGTCTTTCACTTTCTTGGTTAGAGTTATCCCAGGATAACTTATATTATTTGTGGCTGTTGTGAAGGGTGTAGTTTCCCTAATTTCTTTCTCAGCCCATTTATTACTTGTATTCAGGAGAGCTACTGGTTTTTTAAAAATTAATCTTGTATCCAGCTACTTTGCTGAAGGTGTTTATCAACTGTATGAGTTCTTTGGTGGAATTTCAGGGGTCACTTATGTATACTGTTACATCATCTACAAGATAATTTGATTTCTTCTTTTCCCATGTGGATCCCTCTGATATCTTTTTGTTGTCTAATTGCGCTAGCTAGAACTTCAAGTACTATACTAAAGAGATATGGAGAGAGTGGGCAGCCTTGTCTAGTCCCTGATTTTAGTGGAATTCCTTCAAGTTTCTTTCCATTTAGTTTTATGTTGGTTATTGGTTTACAGTATATTGGCTTGTTGTATATAGCCTTTATTATATTTAGGTATATGCCTTGTATCTCGGATCTCTCCAAGATTTTAAATTTGAACAGATATTAGATTTTCTCAAATGCTTTTTCAGCATCTAAGGAAATGGTCATATGTTTTTTCTTTCAATTTGTTTATATGGTGGATTACATTGATGAGTTTCCATATATTGAACCATCCCTGCATGTCTTGGATGAAGCCTACTTGGTCATGGTGGATGATTTTTGATGTTCTTAGATTTGGTTTGCAAGTATTTTATTGAATATTTTACACCAATGTTCATAAGAAAAATGGTCTGAAGTTCTCTTTCTTTGTAAGATATAGGTATCAAGGTGATTATGGCCTCATAGAATGAGTTTGGTAATGTTCTTTCCATTTCTGTTTTGTGTAATAGTTTGAAGAGTAACAGTAGGATTAGCTCTTCTTTGAAGATCTGGTAGAATTCTGTGCTCAAAACATCTGTTCCTGAGATTTTTGTTGTTGTTGTTGGGTGACTTTTGATTACTGCTTCTATTTCTGTAGGAGAAATAGGACTATTTAATTTGTTTACCTGATCTTGATTCAACTTTGGCAAGTGGAATCCATCAAGAAAATTGTCCATTTCCTTTATATTCTAAAATTTTGTGGTGTATAGGCTTTAAGTAAGACCTAGTGATTCTTTGGATTTCTTCAGTGTCGGTTGTTATGTCTCCCTTTTCATTTCTGATTTTGTTGATTTGGATAGTGTCTCTATGACTTTTAGTTAGTTTTGGCTAAGGGTTTGTCTATCTTGTTGACTTTCTCAAAGAATCAGCTCTTGATTTTGCTGAATCTTTGAATTGTTCTTTTTGTTTCTAGTTTATTGATTTCAGCCCTGAGTTTGATTATTTCCAACTGTCTACCCCTCTTGGGTGTTTCTGCTTTTTCCCCTAGGGTTTCCAGATATGTTGTTAAGTTTCCTGTAGGAGATGTGTCCAATCTCTTTATGAAAGTGTAGGCTCTGTTTTTTAATAATTAAACTTTATTATATAACCCAACTAGCTTACACAAGAAGGAAAAAAGGTTAAAGGAAAAAAAGAGTGAACCTTTTGGTATCTGTTTTACAGGATGGATCCTTAGGTGTCTCTGGCCTGTGTGTTGGTCCAGCCTGTTCGCTGATCTACGTGCGCTCAAGCCCGGTCTGAACCTGTTGTTGTTCTCCCCTCCCCCCCCTCCCCCCCCCCCCCCCCCCCCGCCTGCCTGTGTCACGTGTGAAGGGTGGTCTCCTTCTCCCATTGAGGGTCGATTAGAAAGATAATAGTCCAGGTGGAGTCCCCAGGTCTGCTTCCTGAATTCCAGGCCCAGGATGGCTCCACTCAGTCTGTCAAAAGGTATTCATGGGGTGCCCAAGGATAAAGCCCACCAAGACTGCTTCCACCTGTGACAAACCTTAGTCTCCCACACATCCCCCTTCTCTTTAAAAAAATTAAGAACTACACACACACACACACACACACACACACACACACACACATATATATATATACATAATCATCAGGTATCAAGTACATAACTAAGTCTTTTTATACTTGTTAACTTGAGAGAAAGTATTCTACTATCTTACCAAAGAGAGTTCTTTTTTTTATGAGAAATTGCAATTATCAATCTATAAATGTGTTTTTAATTTTTAAACTAAAGCTTTTAGTAACACTGTGGCTATTTATTCTTTAATCCCATCAGAGACTCAAGAAGGAAAATCTGTCTAATAAAGGAAGTGCTGGTGGGCAACTTCCAAGTTGCATAGGACAGAGAGAGCAGACCGCCTGGATAGTCACTGGATTCTCTCCTTCATTGGGGCAATCAGTCGTCAGCCTTATCGGCCCAAAACATCCAACAAACTGCTTTTTGAAGCAGGAAATCCGACGGTCTGGTCCATCTAGTCTCTTCAAAGCTGGACAGTCAACTTTCCAGCATCACTGTTGATCATTGCAGACAGTCAGCCTGTCATCAGCAGTAGAGATAAGAGCAGTTTCTCAGTTCAGTGACCATTCTGTCACCCACATCTCTTGAAGCCCCCATCTTCAATGATGCAAATGGAGATGTGGCCAGGAGAGGATGTCTGTCTCTGTCAGGAAAGCCCTCATCGTTAAATGCCATATTCTGTGGATCTCTGAAGAGTTTGAAGACCAACTCTATCTATTCTTACAGTTATCAATCTATTCTTTTGAAGACATATACAAGAAGTTAAACAAACCTGCTCTATGACAAAGTAAGTTAGCATCTAGTAGGATTTCTACGTAACTAAATACCAACTTTTATCCCCGACCTTCCTGAACAGAATATTAATAGTTTTTCGTTAGACAGTAGTGGTACATGAATAATACATTAAATAAAACATTGAACAAAATGAACTTAAGTTTCTAACATATAATATATAATATTTTGTCAACATATAACATACAATACATAAGGCAAAAATGAATGGCAATATACAATTTAAGTTCTTATCAATGTGAAGCAAATGTTGAAGTCTTAAATTTTCATCAATCAAAGGTCTTAATTTTTCATCAATCTACAATACCAAATGTAGGATTTTTGAAGCTAGTAGATTCAATAATCTACCTTTTATTCTATAAACCTATATTCTCTCTTCCTTCTTTTTTAATACCAGATGGGATAGAAAGATAAGAGAGAAAGAAAGATAGAAGAAAGAAATCTTTAAATGAACTTTTATTAATTGTAACTAACCCCTTTAGGCAAAAATGAGCATTGGTAACCAATCAAAAACATTTATTTTATCTATTGGGAATGGGGGCATTGTGTTTTTAAAATTACTTTATGTTGTTTAGGAGAAAAAGATTTCGGGGGTATTTTAGAAAAATAATATATTGGTCAAGCACTGGAAAAGTTAGTTGTTTTTGTCTAGTTTTTTGGGATTGATCTTTTTGGTTAGTCGATTTATTGTTAATATGTATGTAATTTTTGGAAGAAGCAGTAGTGTCAGAGCAGAAGTTTGATCTTTATCATTGTTTTGTTTTTTGTTTTGAAAGTAAATAAACTTTTGAAATTATTAGCATAGGTATGTTAGTACATATATAATTTTTAAAGGAAACATTAGTTGAGGCACTTAGTTTGAGGTGTCAGAGGCATGTTTTGGAGGTTAAATCACCCATGTTGTTTGTTTTATTTTTAGTGTTGCTTTGTTTTTTGTAAATAATATAGGGCTTTACTTGTATGTACATCAATAGGCTAGAAGAGGGCATTAGTTTTTTAAGTTGTATGAAATAATGTTAAGTTGTAAGAACCAGGTAGTTTTTAAGATATACTTGTTATATGGTCAGACCTAATTTTTATAAGTTTGGTTGGTAGTCATATTTTTTTACTTTTTGTGGAAATATATGTATATTTATGACCCCATCTTAAAACTATTGTAGGTTTTTATTTTATATTTGACAAGTTTTTGTAGAATATTGATTGTTTTAGTTTTTTAGTTTTTTTTATTACTCAATTTTTTTTGTAGTTGACTTTTTTATCATTTACATTAAGAAAATTTAGAGTTAACAAAGTATTATTTAATCAGTCTCTGGGTGTTTTTATCTTTTCTTTTTGTTTAATACGTATTTTTTTAAAGGTACGATTAGCTTTTTTTAAAAATTGTTTGTCTTGTGTTGGGGACGGGCTACATGGCCAATGTTCAGCCATCTTGTCAGAACCTAGGTTCTTATTTCTCCAGAAGTCTGCCATTCACCAGAAACTAGCTGATCTTGTCGTAGGTCGGCAGTTAGACATCTGTTGTGGTTTATTGTGGGGGCTGGTCATTCCAGACCCCCGAGCTACTCCTTTTCCGGTGGGACTACTGATAAGATCAGATTAAGGGCCAGCTGCCTGAGAGCAGCAGTTCCGGGAGCTTTTTCCTGACTAACCAGATCCTTCATGACTTTCCTGAAATTTCTCTCCTGCAATTAGCAGCTGTAAAGGTAGATACCTACCTGCTGGAGCATCCCAGAGTTAGGCATCCACAGCAACCCTTGCTTACGCAAATACCCATGTCTCTGTGCCTATATAAACTCTGTAAAAATTCTCAATAAACGGGGTTTGATCAGAATGCAGACTTGCCCCCTTCTTCGTGTCTAGTGTTCGGTCTCCATACAGGAAAATTCTTCTCCCAAGCGTTAGTTGAACCCTGGCGAGCCGGAGCATCCTTGTGGGGTTCTGAGGTATATCAGTAACATGTTTTATATTATAATATATAAAGAAGTTTTTTATTTTAAGGGACACATATGTAGGAACATTGTTAGTCTTAATTTGTGTAGGTGTTTTTATAAATGTTATTATTTTTAGTAAATGAGTAATTACATAGTCAATTTTTTTAGAACTTAAGGCAGTTGTTTATTGAAAACCTGAATATGTATTAATGGTATGATGTACATATTTTATTTTTTTTTTTTAATTTTGTAAAATGAAACATATTTATTTGCCAAAAATTTTTTGTTATCTTTAGGGTTAATTTTAGTAGGTAATGGTAGTTGACTATATAAGGAATATGTAGGACATTTATTAATTATTTTTGGCTTGTTGATTTTTTTTTTTTTGTGTGTGTGTGTCAATGGACCTGGTAAACCTGTATGGGATTGAATATGAGTAATATACAAGGGATAATTTTTGTTTTTGATGACTTGTTGTAGTTTTATAAATAAGGTAGTTAATTTTGTGTTATCAGGAGTAAATTTAGTAGTTTTTATATGTAAAACAATTTTTTTAGCATATTGAGAGTTAGTAATTATATTAAGAGATTTAGGAAAATCAAACAATCATAAGGATTGTGTATAATTTGAATTTTGAAATGATATAAATGGGCTTTTAATCACTTTAGTTATTTTTTTAGACTTATAATTAGCCATTTGTATTAGTGAAAAAAGTAGGTGTCTCTGAGATTGGTGACTTTTTTATAATATTTGAAAGGATCTAATTAGTTTTTTTTTATAAACTGTATATGTTTGTTTTTTGGGTATTTATTGTTAATGTTTTTTAAATAGTTACTATAAGTTTTTTGTCAATCTTTATTAATTACCTATAATGACATAATTTTAGAATTAGTAAGAGGCACTATAATTTTTGTCTGGTCTATTTTTGACAGTTGGCATAACCTTATTTTTTTTTTGTAATCAATTTAAAAATTTTTTTATGTATGTTTTAAATTTTTTGTTTTGTTTATTTGTTAGGAATATCTATTTTATGATTTTGTCTTTTTTTTTTTTTTTTTTTTGTATAAGAAGCCCAGTAGGAGAATGTTTTGAGGCAAAATAACTAGAATGTAACCAAGTTTAGGATTAATTTTATCTACATATGTTTTTTGAAGTTTTTGTTTTACCAGAATTAACTATTTTTTTATTTTAGTGGTTAGACACCTAGGACTGTTTAAATCTGAATTTTTTTGTAATGTTTGAAACAAGTTATTTAATTTATAGGTAGTTAACTCAATTGTAGGCCTTAACTAGTTAATATCTCTTAATAATCTTTGAAAGTCATTAAGAATTTGTAATTGATCTTTATGTATCTGCATCTTTTGTTGTTGAATTTTTTGTTTAGTTATTTTATAGTCTAAATAGGTAATTGAATTTTTTTTGTTTCTTGTTTTTTTTTTTTACAGTAATCTGTAGTCTTTAGTATGGCAGAATTTTTTGTGTCTTTTGAAACATTTTTTAAAAAACATTAGGATCAAAATCAATAGAATATCATTTATGTAATGGTATATGATAGATTGAGAAAACTGTCTATGAATTATTTTTAAAGGTTGTTGTACAAAATACTGGCATAAAGTTGGGCTATTTAAGTTTTTTGTGGAAGCATCTTTTAATGATTTTTTTTTTTATTGGAGAATTACTGTTTAGAGTAGGTATTGAGAAAGCAAACCTTTTTTTGTTGTTGTTGTTGTTTTTTAATGTAGAGGTATGGTGAAAAAAACAATCTTTTAAATCAATTGTAATTATATGCCAAGACCTAGGTAACAAGGAAGGCAAAGGAATTTTAGGTTGAAGCGAACCCATGGGTTGAATCACTTTGTTTATAGCCCTTAAATTTGTTATTATTTTTTATCTACTTGATTTTTTTTTTTTACCATAAACACAGGGGAATTTTAAGGATAGAAAGATTTTTTGATGTGTTGAGTCTTTAGTTGTTTTTTTATTAAACAGTGAAGTGTCTGTAACTTTTTTTTTTTTTTTTGTTAAGGGCCACTGTTCTTGTCATACAGGTTTGTTTGAAATTTATTTTAGGGGTAGGGTGGTTGATATTTTAGCAGTGGCCCCTTTTATAAATTTTGACATTTTAAACCTGAAGAGTTTTGAGGTGGGACAATGGGCATAGCTTGTGGTTTTCCCTGATCTTTTTTTTAGAAGTGTGTACTAATTTATCTCTAGTTTTAACCTTGTTTATCTTGGTATTTGTAGGAATAGTAATCTGAGTACCCCATTGTTGTAAGAGGTTTTTTTTTTAGATTTATGGGAATGTCAGCCATATATGGTTTTAGCCTTTTTATTTGTCCGTTTGGTTTCATACACTTAAGTCATTGTATACTTTGTTTTATTTGAGATAACTTACCAATTTTTACAATTTTTGTATAAACCTTTTTAAGTGGCCAATTTTGGTTTTAAGACTTTTGGCAAATGATGGAAACATCAGTTCCGCTGTCTATTAAGTCTCTTATTTTAACACCATTTAATTGTATAATTAACTTAGGTTTTTGATTATTAATTATTGTTTGTCAGAACACACGTGTCCCTGTGTTTTTGAATGTACCAGTTTTTTTTACTGGAGTGGCTTTGTCCTTAATGTAAGGAAACAGTAGGTGTTGATTAATTTTATCTTTGGCATGGATTTTTATCTCTTTTTTTTACATATGTCATGATTTTTATTTTTATTTTTTTTTTTTAGAATCTTAATTTATAATATTGGGATGTACAATAAAACCATGAGAAGTTAGTCCACTTTTTTTAGAATCATTTTTATTGTGTCTGAAGGCAAAGGTTTGAAAACATTAGTATTTAATTTGTAACATTTAACCTGGGGAGATAGGGTAAGAGACATATTTGAAGCCAGATCTAAGGCTGTATTGTCTTTAGTAGTATGTATTAGATCACTAACACTGAGTTTTTGGTTTTTTTGTGTGGGTTTGTTACTTTTTGACTGGCCAAAGGAATTTGGCTGGCATTGTTTATGGGGACCAAGCCAATGGTCCCCTTTTGTTGTTTTTTGTCGGCAAGATATTGCCTTGCACATCTCTCTTAGACTGACAATTCTGAGACCAATGTTTTTGTTTGTTTGTTTGTTTTTTGTTTGTTTGTTTGTTTTTACAGTGACTATAGTATTTTGGGAGTCTTGGTACTTTATTATTATCATGACTAGAACCTTTTTGTTTTTTTTTTTTTTCTACAAGTTATGTTTTTTGGGGGGGGTTATTGTGTCTTTTATCTCTACAGTTTTTTTTTATATGACTAATTTTACCACAATTGAAACACCGAATATCATGATATCTGGGCTCTCTGCCTAAAGCTTGTCTCATAATATTATTTTGATACTCTCGAGAGTTGATATTAATTGTCTTTTTTATCCAGTTATCTAGTGGAGCACCTCTTTTTTTAATGGTCTAAGTACCCTCTTACATTTA
Source organism: Acomys russatus (assembly GCF_903995435.1). Taxonomy (NCBI): domain Eukaryota; kingdom Metazoa; phylum Chordata; class Mammalia; order Rodentia; family Muridae; genus Acomys; species Acomys russatus. Next base: position 7,829,329 of record NC_067151.1, on the reverse strand, counting down.
GTATTTGTACTTTTATAAGTCATGATAAGTTTTAATGTCTGTTTGTTGTTGGAATCTGGCAACACCTTATCTATAGTAGATTTTAATCTTTGTAAAATTTTTGTAAAGGGTTTTAGAGGTCTTTGGAACACTTTTGTAAATGGAATAGTTTTGTTTTTTTTTTTTTTTAGGTTTCTCTACTAGCTCTCAAGCTCTCAAGGCTGTCTTATGACATTGTTTAATCATTCTATTTTTAGTTTGAATTTGTTTTTTTTTTATGTTAGTATATTGTCTTTTACCAAGCAATTAATCCCAATTAATATTTATTTTTTGTGTCGTTTTTTTTTGTTGTTGTTGTTCTATTTTTATAGTCTCTGTTTGTCACCATGATAACCACTGTAACTGCTGTGCTGCTTCCAATACTGTTGAAACTAAATTTTTTTTAATCTTGGGGAACAAGTCTATTTTGTGTGGCCTAGCTGTTTAACATTTGTTTAACGAAGGTAGAGTGTATACCATGTTTGACGATGGATTTTAAAAAATGTTTTAAATCTATCATGTCTACAGAATGCCAGGACATTTCGTCATAACCCTCAGTACCATTTTGTGTGGGCACATGTCTTACAGTGACTGGAAAAGCTGAAGGTGTCTGGGCAACTGTGGAGGTGTCTTCTACTGTGACATTTTTTTCTAAAAACTTTTTAGTCTGTCTGTCTTTTTTTTTGGACCTTTTTTACTTTTTTTTATCCAAAGGTACCTTTTGTTTTTTCAGCCCTTTCAGGGTTTTTTTGTTTGTTTGTTTGTTTGTTTGTTTTGTTTTGTTTTGTTTTGCATTTTGTCCATTTGTTTAGTCAAGTCAGTAATTTTTTTCAAAAGGATAGAGCTTATTGACTCTTTCGGGTTTTTTTGGCTTTCCGGTCTCCCTATTTTTTGTCCTTTATCACTCTCAATTACCAAAAATTTTATCCGCTTTTCCATCCCTTCATTTTTTTTCTCAGCCTTTCTATCTGTCTAGTCAAATCTGCAGTCTTTTTTAAAAGGATAGAACTTACTGACCCTTTCAGCTTTTTTATGTTATTAACCTTTTTTCTAATCTTTTTAAGCATGAAATATTGTAATAAAAGGACAAAGGAAAAAACAGAGAATTCCCTCTAAGTATAAGGCAGGAAAGAGTTTTGCAACGGCAGTTGCAACTTTGTTGATACCCTGAAACAGCATTTTTGTACCTTCGAATTTTGAATCTTCCCTCATACCATTAGGGACTGTGGAACCCATCGGGCCCCACGTTGGGTGCCAGTTGTAGGCTCTGCTTCTTAACAATTAAACTTTATTATACAACCCAACTACCTTACACAAGAAGGAAAAAAGGTTAAAGGGAAAAAAGAGTGAACCTTTTGGTATCTGTTTTACAGGCCGGATCCTTAGGTGTCTCTGGCCTGTGTGCTGGTCCAGCCTATTCGCTGATCTACGTGCGCTCAAGCCCGGTCTGAACCTGCTGCAGCTCTCTCCTCCTGGCCTGCCTGTGTCACGTGGGAAGGGCAGTCTCCTTCTCCCATTGAGGGTCGATTAGAAAGACAATAGTCCAGATGGAGTCCCCAGGTCTGCTTCCTGAATTCCAGGCCCAGGATGGCTCCACTCAGTCTGTCACAAGTTATTCAGGGGTGCCCAAGAGTAAAACCCGCCAAGACTACTTCTACTTGTGACAAAGCTTAGTCTTTCCCACATGAAAGCACTTAGTGCTATGAACTTTGCTCTAAGCACTGCTTTCAATGTGTCCCATAAATTTGGGTATGCTGCATCTTCATTTTCATTGAATTTTATGAAGTCCCTAATTTCTTTCTTTATTTCTTCCCTGGCCCACTTGTCATTATGTAGAGAGTTGTTTAGTTTCCGTGTGTGTGTAGACTTTTTGTTATTTCTGTTTTTGTTGAGGTCCAGATTTAGTTCATGTTTATCTGATGGGGTACAAGGTATTATTTCAATCTTCTTATAGCTATTGCGGCTTGATTTGTGACCTGGTATATAGTCAATTATGGAGAAGGTTTCCTAGGTGCTGAGAAGAAGGTATAATCTTTCATGTTTGGGTGAAAAATTCTGTAGATACCTGTTATATCCATTTGATTCATGATATCTGTTAGTGTCATTATTTCTCAGTTTAGCTTAAGTTTTGTTGACCTATCCTTTGGTGAAAGTGGGGTGTTGAAGTCTCCCACTATTAATGTGTGGATATCAATGTGTGGTTTAAGCTTTATTGATATTTCTTTTACAAATGTGGATGCCCTTGTATTTGGGCTATAGATGTTGAGAATTGTGATGTCATCTTGCTTGACTTTTTCTATGATGAGTATGAAGTGTCCTTCCTCATCTCTTTTGATTAATTTTGGCTGAAAGTCTATTTTATTAGATATTAGAATGGCTATTCCAGCTTGCTGCTAGTGTCTATTTGCTTGCAATATCTTTTTCCAGCCTTTGGCCCTACGGTAATAACTCTTTGTGGCTGAGATGTGTTTCTTGAATGCAGCAGAACATTGGGTCTTGTTCGTGCATCCGTTCTGTTAGTCTGTGTCTTTTTATTGGAAAGTTGAGACCATTGATGTTGAGAGAGATTAATGACCAGTGACTTTCAGGTCTTTTTATTTTTATGCTGTTTGTGATAGTGAGGGGACCCTCCCCTGGGGACCCCAGACTCCCCCCCCCCCGCACAAAGACCTCAGTTTGGTTGACTAGACCAACTCCATGACAGGCTTGAGGTTTTCACTCTGACTAACTAGGCCACATTTCTATCAATTCCTGGAAAAATCACAGCTCATGGACAGCTCATGGGCAGCTTATCAGCTTACAGCTCAAAATGATCAAATACTATGCTTTTATTATTTCATGGCCTTGGTAAAAAAAACACAGCTGGCCCTATCCAATCAAATTAAAGGCCAACTCCTGAGTAAGAGCCAAAACCTCAATAACTTAAAATTCCTAGTAACCAAACAAGCAGCCAATCCTGAATTACCTCATATACTCTGACTCAGTTCTAACCAATCAATTAAAGTTTGTCATGAATCCCTCTAATTGTCTATATACTGAGCCTGTGTACTTATTTCATGGTCTCCCTCTAGAGGAGAGTGGCAATCCCAGCACGCTGGAATAATGCTCTTTGCTTTTGCATACTGCCTTGGTGTCTTTCTTCAGCAGATCACTCAGACCCTAACAATAGTGTGTTTGTGTGCTTGTCTAATTTTTGTTTTGCTAAAGTGAAGTTATCTATTTCCTGGATTTTCTTGAGTCCTTTATATCCCGAGAAACAGCACAGAGGAGGAAAGGGTTAATTTTGGCTACAGATTTAGAGAGACAAAGTGCTTAAAGTCTGGGAAGGCCTGGCAGCAGGAGCAGAAAATTGAATAATTACATTTTCACCCACACCCCAGAAGCCAAAAGAGAGAAGAGGAAGTGAGACAAGGCTGTGAACCCTCAAACACTGTCTCCTGTGATGTATTTCCTCCAGCAACGCTCTGCCTTCTAAAGGTCCCATAACCGCCTAAACAGCATCACCAAGTGGGAAACAATGAGCATCTCTCATTTAAACCACAATATACACTGTTTTCATTTCCTTCCTATATACAGCATACCAAAAATAAGATTGCTGGATTTTAGGCAGTTATATTGTAAGGGTCCAAAAATTGCTGAAGGAAGACTCCAGACTCAAATAATATGTAAAAACAAAGAACATTGATTCTGCAGAAACAGCCTGCATGCAGAGGTCAACCACCCACACAAATGGTGATGTCTACAAGGGGGAGTTTGCGGGCTCTTTTAAAGGTTTCTAGGGGAATTCTATCTGTGGCTACATGACTCTAACTGGGATTGGCTGGTGCCTGGGAAGGTGAGCCATCTTGGAGGCTATGTGACTCTACCCAAGGGGCTTTAGCAAGGTCTTATCATCTCCCTGCATTTAATTCTTTGAGGAAACCATGTGTTGTCCACAGTGGCTACACTAACTATGGTGAGAAAGTAGAAGCTCATTGTACCTGATGCTATTGGTGCCAGACTGCATCAGCCTTCAGCCTGCTTCCTGTTAGTGGAAGCCAAGCAGGGCAGACCCTCTCATCTTGAAAGCATCACCCTTGGCAAGCATCTTCTTCCTCCTCCACACTTCTCTCTCTGACTCATGATAGTTGGCTGAACTTGTGTGAGGGACACTCCAAAACTAGTGGTGTTGGACTTTTTCTAGGTCATCTACTTCTAATCACTCAAGATAGAAAAGCAATGACTGCTCAAAGAAAAAGTCTCACCCAGGTCTAACGTGTGAACCAATAAGTTTAACTGGAGCTGCATACAAGGGCAAATTACAAGCACATTGAGGTTTGGTCTCACATCCAGCAACACGGCCATCAATCCTCTTTGGTTGCAATGAACAGCTCTGACCAGGGATGTGGCTATGAGCACAGGCAAGCAGGAAGTGGGAGTCTCTCCTCCTCTCTCCTTCCTTTCCTTCTTTCGGTCTTCTCCTCCCTATTCTCTTCCTCTATCTTTCTTTCCTCTTTTTTTCTTTTGTCCTTTCCATCTCATTCTTATTTTTCCTCATTCTCTCTTGATTTGGGTTCTGATCACGAATGTTCATTAATCATGTGAAAACTCATCAAGTTGAACATTTATAATATATTCACTTGTTATAAGTATGTTGTACACTAACAAAAAGTGTAAAAAATGTATGAGTTAGTTCAGGTAATGGGGCTAGAGGCTGAATAACAAGGCCATAAAGAACTTAAAATGTACAAAGGGAACAACAGAATGCTCTGCAAATGTTGTCTCCATCGATGAGCTACCGTGGTGTCCCAGCCATTAAGGCGGTGCCAATTTTACTGGCTCCTAATTCTATGAGTCAGCTTGGGCTGGGTTTAGTTGAGAAGTTCTTTGGCTGGTTCCATATGACTTTGCCTGGCCTCCTCACTGAGTCTGGCAAATAATGCTGACTGCCATTGCATCCTCAGTCTCTACCTGGTCTCTCATTCTTTTTAAAAATTATTTAAACTTTTAATTTATTGTAGTTTATTCAGATTACATCCCAAATGTTACCCCTTCGCTTGTGTCTTCCTGTTCCCAGCCTCCGTCCCTCTTCTGCACTATTGCCCTCCCCTGGGCCTCTGACAGAAGTGGACCTCCTCCCCCACTATATGACCATGGACTCTCATTCTATGATACCATCACTCTAAGACCTAAGAGGGGATCCTGTGGTTCTCCTAGAACACGGATGGAAAGACACAGACCATCTAAGCACCAATTGACATCTGACAAAGAAAGTTCTAAGTGTCTTCCTACCTCAGTCACTTGTGTCTGCCTGGAGATAACTATTACTTCATTACTGTCTTGTTCCACTCTCTGCTACTAGAAATGGAGTGGACAATTCATAAATAATATGAACTAATTGGCCTGCAGCGTTGGAGCCTGGGAAGTGCAGGGGCACACGTCAACATCTGGCAGGGGCACACGTCAACATCTGGCTGCGAGTGAGCTTAGAGCAGGAAGAGAACACGGGGTCGCAAGTGCTCTGTCCTAATGAGTCCACTCTTGTTACCAACCTGCATTTGGGCAACGGCATCGGTCCACTCACAGTGACTGAGCCCTGGTGGCTTAATCACCTCTTTAGGAAGGCTCTATCTCTTCATGTTTGTTCAACAGAAATTAAATGCCAATGTGAACTTGGAGGGGGAATCATCCCTGAACCTGCAAGTGTAAGGGAATTGAAAGGGGGCGGGGCAAAAGGTAGTCTCCAAAACATGAACTGCAGAACTGTTGAGTGAATGACAGTGGCATGTTGAGAAGAGGCTGCAGGCCAGAAAGTCCCAAGTATTAGCTGCTATCACTGTGCGCGGTGGTGGTCTGTGCTTGGTGCCCTTAGAGAGTGGCACTCCTCATGCCCTCGTTTCCACTGCTCTCTTCATGTGTGTTCAGTCTCCTGTTGTCCTGGGAACTGCTGTTTTGAGATTGCAAACAGCTCCATACTTTACATGCTACGGTTAGCACAGGGAAATGGACACCTGGTCCAGCTTCTTCACTGGAACACCCCTCCCAGCAACTTGATGGTATGTTGCTTGATATGTTATTGCTGAATGCCATAGACCTCTTTTACAATAAACTAAAAGTTTATTCTAAAAGGATTAGGGTTAGAGTTAAGTCACTGTGTCAGCTTCCCATGGAAGAGGCCCGTGGGTACAGAGAATACTGTGATTCTGATCTTGGCTTTCCTTGGGGCCCCAACTCATGAGTATAGCAGGAAGTTAGGGACACACAGTTCCATCTCTATCTCAAACCCATTGACTCCGACTCTAGAAATCCCTACACAGAATGAGGACTAAGTTTCAAACAGACACTGTTGGTATCACAATTTTAATTATATAAAGAACACATATTTCTATCCTAAAAACAAAACAAAACAAAACCATTGCCAAGGTACTGTCTACAAAAAGCAGCAGTTCTGGAGCAAATCCAGGTGTGAGTGTCATCTGCAGTGCCCCGCAGATGGCATGCTCGGGGACACAGATTAGATAACCCCAGCCTAGCGCGCCAGCCAAGGCTTACAAATGTGCAGCTGGAGAAGAGGCCGCTTCAGCCAAGCACATCTCTTTCCAGAACCTAAGCCATATGAATCGTGTTCCCAAAGGGAGGTGACTACATTCTCAAAACAAACACATTGCAAAATTCCAGGCCCTGGGGGGGGGGGTGGGGAGGGGAACGGAGGGGGGGAGGCTGGACAACTGTGCTGAGGGAGAAAATAAAAAGTCCGCTGAGTCTGTTACTCAAGATTGTCAGCCAGGATCTTCTGCAGAAGGACCTGAAAGCCTTTCCCTGAGACTGATAACAATTACTGTTTATGGGGTGTCATGTAGGCACACTGTATGTGGCCTTATTCTAATAAAAGTCAATTGTCAAAATTAGGAGGTCAGTCTTGACTTGACAAACCTTCAAGCAGAGGTCTGAACATCACTTGGCGTCTGCTGTGGCTGTCATGGCATATGCACTCCAGCTGTAGGCCATCAAATTTGCATTTAAAACACTGGTAGATTTAGTGTTTTGGGGCCAGTTCCATTTTGTGTGACTAATTTAAGTAGACTAATCAGGAGGAGGACATTCCGTTCAACTTCCCAGAACCAGCAGGGTTAGGACAACACAGTGAAGTGCATTTATCTAGAACAAAGTGAGAAATGACTGTTGCTTGGCGACAGAGGGCAATCAAATCCATGGTTTGGTTGGCCTGCAACCCAACCCGACTTTAAAACTTGAAATGTAAAATGACTGTTGCAACAAATTTCCCTTTATACGGTGTTTCGTTGCTTTCTAAATTAATAATCATAAGTGGTAAAAGAGAAAGATAATGCAAATCCAAATTAAACATGGAAAGTTTGATGCTTTTAGAGTTTTGTTTTTGTTGTTCAGACTGCTCCTGGGTAGGCCAGGCTGCCCTTGACCTCACTATATAGCTGAGTGACCCTCTGCTGGAGTTTCAGGCATGGACCACTTCACCTGGTCATAATGGACCCTTCCAAAATCAAGTGAGAAGCAAGAATATCCCACGTGTAAATTGAATCATCATCAGGAGTCACACTATGGATACTTGCCCTTCTCACTCAAATCAGGCCTGAGAAGATGCTCAGCAGGTAGAGGGCTAGCCTTGGAAACATGGAGGACCCGAGTTCAGACGGCCAGAGCCCACATGACAGTGAGGCACCAGTGCGCAGGCAGAGACAAGTGGATCTTTGGGTCTCACTAGCCAGGCATTCTAGTTAAAATGGAAAGCTGGGGTTTCAGAGAGACTCTGTATAAAAACAAAGCAACAACAACAAAAACAAATGAACAACCCCTCCCCCAAAATAGTTAATGAAAAACAGTGGAGGACAATAGAATAAGACATCCTACACGAGCACACGTGGGTTAGTGAGTGCACCCAAACACATGCACATGTGGGTTAGTGAGTGCACCCAAACACATGCACACGTGGGTTAGTGAGTGTACCCAAACACATGCACACGTGGGTTAGTGAGTGTACCCAAACACATGCACACGTAAGTTAGTGAGTGCACCCAAACACATGCACACGTGGGTTAGTGAGTGTACCCAAACACATGCACATGTGGGTTAATGAGTGCACCCAAACACATGCACATGTGGGTTAATGAGTGCACCCAAACACATGCACATGTGGGTTAGTGAGTGCACCCAAACACATGCACACGTGGGTTAGTGAGTGCACCCAAACACAAATACGTACACACATACACAAAGACACAGACACACAGACACACACACACTCATTTTCATAGATTTTTATTCCATGGCAGACCCCCTGAGTACCTTTCTCAGCACATCTACAGACGCAAGATTGCAGGCCTGAGGCCGGGGTCAGCTCACTGCAGATCTCTAGATTGCCAAGAGTAACTAACTGACCTCACATAGCTTTCTAAGGAAATGAAAATAACACGCATGAGTTCACTTAAAATCCCCCTTGATGGACAGCTCATCCTCCACATTGGCAGGAGGAAAGTAGAGACTGCCTCTGATGGGAACTCTGGTGCCTGTGATTTGATCACTGCCCCTTGGCAGTGGCCTCACAGGAAGGGGATGCAGGCTATCCTGATGAGGCTGAGGTCAGAAGGTAGGGGGAGCAACCCCCTCAGAAGTCTAGGGGAGGAGAATAGGGAAGAAGAGGGAGGGAGGGAGGGGGGGAATGGGAAGACAAGAGTGAGGGGATTACAATTGGGATGTAATAGGAATAAACTATAACAAATTAAAATTTTTAAAAAGAAATTAAAGAAATAAATAAATAAAAATCCCCTTTGTCCCCTCATTTCGTGCAAGAGAGGGTAGCGGCAGTGGGGCTGAGGACACATGAGGGATCCTCTCCACACACATCACTGAGAGTGACAACAACTGAACCACTCACATGCTGGAGTCTGAGGCAGAGATGCTAAAAGAACAGCGGGGGGGGGGGGGGTAAAATAACGATTGTTGGGGACTGAAAGTATAATCTCAACACGATTGGTTTCAGGACTTGGTTCTACACTTAATGCTTGCACCCCTCCCCCCAAATTCTTCTGCTCACCCCCTAACCTCTAGCATGGTCAGGGACAGTCTCAGGAGGGTCCTTCATAAGAAGTCATGAGGGGTGGGGCTTGGGATGGGTTTGTGCCTGACAGGAAGCAGCAGTGAGTTCCCTCCCTCCCTTCCCATTTTCTCTATCTCTCCTCACCACAGTCCCTTGCTTACCAAGAAGAGGCCACACGGTGACAAGGTAGCCTTTGGCAGGCCTAGAAATGGCAGCATGACTAGAACCTGGGCATGCTGGGACTCTGATCGTGGACTTCTTTTTGCCTAAACCAAGTAGATAAACACAGGGCTCAATTTCTGTTTTTTCGAAAACCTTCCCTGTCATCTAAAATGGTTTGGATGTGGGAGAGAAGCTGATAGCCACCTGTAACCCCTGAGGATCTGACGTGCTCCTCCAGACTCCACAGGCACACTCGCGCACATGCACACACACACACACACGCATGCACACACACACACACACACGCACAAATGGAACATGCTCACAGACACATACATATAAATCATATATAAAAATAAATCTTTTTTAAGACAAGGAACTCGCATTAGAGATTAGAAATGGCTGTAGGAAGAACTGTAGGTTCTTAAGGAAAGAAATAAGAGAAATAAAATGCACTGGGAAAAGATGGGAGCCAACAGAGGGGACAGAGGAAGGGCAGTGGGGGGTGGGGAACATATGAGAACCAAGCATAACACCTATGTATGAAAATGTCAGGATAAAAAAATCTATTACTTGGTTTTCAGGCCTAAAATAATTTAAAAGCAATGTCGATTGTATGCATGTGTATATGAGTGTGTGCGTGCATGTGTGTGTATGCATGTGTACATCTGGAAGTGCAGAAGCTAACACTTGAGTGTCTTCCTTTTTGCTCTCCACCTTTTTTTGAAACAGGGTCTCTCATTGACTCCAGAGCTTATGGAGTGACTAGACTGTCTGGCCAATGGCCCTGGGACTCCCCTGTCTCCTTCCCACCAGTGTTAGGGTTACATACGTAGGCCACCCTGCTCACCTTTCCCCATAGGTTCCAGGAATCCATACTTTACCAGCTGAGCCATGCCTCTGGCCCCAGATTCCTTATTTTATATACAGAAAATCAATTCTCCCAACTCATATTAGCAAATGGCTTCCCAGCTTATATTAATTCATGATATATTAATTTGTCCAAGTTCTTACATAAAAAAATTAGCTATTCATAATTTGACCACCTACAGACAAAATCACCTTTGAAAAGCACTTTAGAACATATTTTATTTCATAATATAATGCACAGTCAGTCCTCTAAGTTTCTCTGTGCTGCACTGTGGTCAGGATTAAGAGCACTCCACTTCAAGGATACTTGATTTGGAGGGATTTGCTGTACCCTACCTGCTACAGCAAGCACTAAGCTTGGTCCATGGCCACAACAGCCCCCACAGGCCGTGACCATTTTCTCTTCAGATCTTATGACAATGGACTTTTTTGCATTTTGGAAACAAAGATTATTACAGAGATCAGCAGGACATCAGGAAAATACCAGCGGGTATTTCAAAAGACTGTGGTCAATCTGAAATGCTGAACAGATCTGAAGTAGCTTTTTAAGGCATAAACTACTCACATCTTAATGTCTTTATCAGACATAGTGATGCACTTTCTAGAAGGCAGTAGTGGTGTCAAAGCACGTGGTATAGCGCATGCCCGTGTCCTACACATCTTGGTAGACTGTGAACTGTGAACAGTTAACCACAGAAAGGTACACACTGCCCTGGATTCCCCACTAGACCCCTCCAAGCGAGTCTCTTAGCATCTTATCTCTGAGAAGATGCAGAGGGAAAACTTACCACAGAAACCAGCAGTAGGACTCCTGCCCTAAAACGCAGTGTGGCAGCTCATTGGCTCCCTCTTCTATATAATAATTCACTCCACAAACATTTACTGGCTGCTCCTTTGCCCTGGGCATAACTATTCAGAGTCTGAAGACAAACTAAGTAACCCATGATGTTCCTGCCATGCGGAGACAAATAAGCACAGATCACAGGGCTCAGAACAGCATGGGACATCCTGTCTGAAGCCTCACGTCCTTAGTCTGGGGCAACAGTCTAGTGCACATCTGTCGGGCAGGCTGACGTCATTACTCCTGCAGCGTAAGCCCCAGTTTCCTCATCTATACAATAGGGAAGGGTTAGAGTAAATGATTTATTAGGGGTCTTTGCTGGCCCATTATGCTCTTATGAGAACACTGCACACAAAACCAAGAACCAGTTTGCTCACTTTTAAGGTTTTAAATAAAACACAATAAATCTGTAGGTATTCCATGCACAATGACTAATTTAAATATAATCTGATCTTCATCTGCATAAAGTGTCTTATTCGCTAGAATTATAGAAGGAAATCATTTCACCATCATTGTCCATATAAGAAATAAGTTATTTATTCGTAAAAACATTAATTTCCATTGTTGGTTACAAATCCCACCTCATCTGTGGAATGTTCCACAGGGTGACATCCTCCCTTGGATGTGACTGTCTCTCTGTCACTAATCCATATCACTGGCTTTGTGGTCCTGTGCCATCTTTTAAATCAGCATATTTGTTCATGAAAACATGGGTTGGGGCTTGCTTTGAAGAGGACCCTCGAGGAGATTTTGCCCCAGCGGCCCCTTTTGCTTACAATCACGTAGCTATGCTACATGCATGGGTCCCAGTCTTCCAGGAACCACAGACACACCCAGGATGCAAGAGGAACTCTGAAATTTTGTCTGCAAAGGACATTATACCATCTGAAAAGGGAAGTGGATGTCCACATTTCAGACGGGGACAACGTGAATTATCATGGCAGCTTCTTTGAAAGCTGTGTTGGAATGTTCCTGTATAGTTAGTTACCAGTGCAAGCACAGTAGCTCATCTTTTATAATCAATTACTCTTTCCTCTAAAGAAGACATAGTAGAAAGCTGAAGAGTAAATAAGGTTAGACTCGTGCTTGTTAGCTAGAAGGCATTAAAAAGTCTTCCATTCTTTTGGAAGATAAATTGCACATACTGAACTTATTACTATGGACAAATTCCACTTTTTAAAAAATCAATCCTGTGGTGAAGGAGGACAGGGTTTCTGCAGACTGTAGAAAATCTAGTCCTTTTCCTAAACTGGATTCCCACTGACACCTTGGAGGTTTATCTGTGTTTATCTGGTTGCTATGTATTGACACATGCTGCATATGTTCACAGATTTTATCAGATCGGCTCAGTGACAAGGACGCAGCTGAGCAGTACTTTTGGGAACCAAAAGAAATCCTTCTTCAGTGTCAGAGTTTCCTGCCTTCCCATTGTTAAGAGGCACCGTTGGTGTCCTCAGACGTGCCTCAGAAGGCCTGTTCTGTCCCTACAGTGACAAAGAGCAACTTCTTGGCTTGCCGATGCCCTTGCATCAGCACCAGGTGGGGGCAGGCATCATCTGGATCCTTGAAGACTCTTAGAGCAGCTCTCTAACATCTTTCATTGACAAACAATCTCTTAAACAGTGCTGCGTGGATGACAAGCTGAGAACACGCCTGGTGGGCCCCAGCTGCACACATGAACATCGGAGAAAAACAAGAGTTCAGGCAACTTTCGACAACTTGGATCACAGTTACAGACAGATTCTTGTTAGCAAAGGAAATGAGATATACATCGTGGAATTTGCATCTGTGTTTGGTATTGTTCTAGCATATGCTAGCAACAAGAATGTGGCTGCTTTTCTCAAGGACAGGCAGGAGGAATAGTGAAGCCTCGATTGTGTCCAGTGTCGTTACATCACTATGACCACTGTTACCCAGCCACTCTGAAGAGTCCAGTGGGTTGGTCACAGGAGGGCATCAGGCCTGCCTTTGGCCATGAAGTCCTTAGGAGTCAGCATGCGCAATGTGGCCCGCAGGTCAGAAGTCCTTGAGTTGCGAAGGAGTTTGTCCTACGTCCAAACCTCCATAGGCACGATGGCTTCTTTGGTCCCAACAGAAGGCAGCAGGTTCTCTTCAGACAGGAAATAGAAGGGGAATTGCACCAGGAACCCGCGGATCTTCCGAAGCTCTTCCTCAGCGCGAACGGGCTCGTCTTTCGCTAATATGGGCTTGCTTATAAAATCCCTCAACTGAACTAAGTTGTGTACCTCATCATTGGGAAGGCACCGGAACACCTGTTGAAATACAAATTGGAAACTGAGTGATTCCTTTAAAAGCAAGTACGTGTTCTTTATGGGAGCTATTCATCCCAACAGGCAGAACCTTTGCTTTATGAAACACATTAACTTCATGCCAAAGCACAGTTACTGTTCACAGTTGGCCTGTAATCCTAGCACATGGGCGCTGAGGCAGGAGAATCCTAAGTTTAAGACCAGCCTGTGTTACAACCAATCAACCAACCAAACAACCAAGCCAAGCAACTCTAGTACCTATTTGTATTTGCTAAAAAACCTGTTGGACGTGTTTCCATTTTAAAAGGCCACACCCATATTCTTATATACTGCCCATTATGCAAAGAACAAAGTCAAGCTCACAGTAAGAAGCACTTGCTTGGAAGGAAATTTTAAATCAATAGCCCTGCCCAAATGTCACGGGAGACTCATATCTAGTGGGAAAACTGCAAATTCTGTTTTCTCTAACTTTACATCTTGAAAGACACATGTGTCAAGATGTTTACTGTTAAACAGTTATGGGTTTTGTTTTGTTTTGCCTTTTGTGTTTTTTCAAGGCAGGGTTTTTCTGAGTATCCTTGGTTGTCCTGGACTTGCTCTGTAGACCAGGCTGGCCTCAAACTCACAGAGATCAGCCTGCCTCCGCTTCCTGAGTGCTGGGATTACAGATATGCTGGCTCAATTGTGTTTTTTGATGTATAACACTTTGCTAACTGAAATACGGTTCAGACACCACGCACCTTGCAAATTTCAGTAGGTGTTGCATAAAAATAAGGACAGGTACCTACAGAATCAACATAATTCCTGTTGTTCCACAGTGTCATGTGAAGATTTATCCCACCATGACCAAAATGGTTTCTCTGCCCAACCCCCAATCTTGGGGGCTGAACAAGATGTCCAATGACGTTGTGTTGTCATGTTGTACATGGCCTGCTTGACCATGACCTGGAGTCCTCAGTATGAAATAAAGCGATATGAATAACTGCTCTGCCTCACCGAGATGACGACACGTCTGTGCAGAAAGGGGGCTCTGGGAGACCTGAAGGAGGACAGGTTCTTACTCAACTTCTCACAGATCTGGCTTTTTCCTGAGGTAACCTATTCCTCCATCAAACAACACTTAACTCTTTAATAACCATGGGGCAAAAGGAAAGCTTAGGAAGCCCAGCTGCCACACACAGGTGTACCAGCAGCTGACATGGGTTGAGCACAGGTGAGCTCATCTTGGACCCTATCCATCCACCTTCTCCTTGTGGCTATTCCCTTCAGAGGCTGGCTGCTCATTTGCCCATGATGCTTTGGATGAGAGCCCTCCATCCTGTGGAGGACAGGGTAAATGACATCTCTTATGTTTTGATCTTTTTTTTTTTTCACGTTGGTTTTCAGTGCCGGGGACTGAACCCAGGCCCTTATGCACACTAGGCAAGTGCCTGGCCACTGAGGTACATCCTTAGCCTTTTGGTCTTTGTTTTTCAGTGTATACAAAGGGGGCAGTTTTACAACACAAAGCTATATTGATTATTTTATACTAATAATATTCTATCTGTATCAATAAAATTGTGATGAGAATGAATAAAGGGATAAGTAATCCTCACCTTATCATAAATGGTAGCATTGCGGGCTGCTGTTGAAACCCAAATCTCCTTGAAGAATTTGTCACTCACGGGATCCTGAATGTCCTCACTTGGGTCAGAAAGATAGCCAAGGACAAGCCTGAAACACAAGAGCTTTTGCGTTGAGTGACGGAGATAAGACACTTTCAGCTCAATGACAGGGACAGAGATTTTGCAAGGGAAGAGAAAGAAGCCTTTAAGCCCATTAAAACTTCATTATGCTCTAAAAGCATCCTTGTAGTGTGGCCATGATCCCCAGAGCCTTGGTCACGAAGGTTACCACCCAAACACTAGCAAGAAGGACCATCTGGCCCAATGCACAGAACTCTACGAAAAGGCAACTGTAACTATACCCGTTGTGCAAATAAGGAATTAAAGTGGGAGATATTATAAAAGTCTGTTCAGTTCATTCAGCTGGTTAGAGGGAAAGCGGGGACTCCGGCCAGGCCCGAGGGACTCCAGAAGACTCGACCCTCCTTTTCCCTCTCTATGTATTCTTCACTCCCCGCTCCTTTTGCTGCTGCTTTTTCACCCCTTTCCTCTTCCTTCCCATCCCTTGGGACAAGCACCATGCTCAACTCTTGGATATAGAAATGAGTAAGAAAAACATGGCATCCTTCTATGCAGTTAAATTTGGTGAGTAAGACTGAAAATGAAAAGAGAACCAGCCCTGGCAAAAGAAATAATTATAATTGTCACAAATGGGGTATGTCGAGAGGGAGAGATGGGTGTGGCCAGAGAGGTTTTCCCTTCTCCCACTTGGTTGCCAACTCCAGGTGTGATGGTTTTGCTTCTTTTATTATTTTTTCCTTTTATTGAAAAGAGATTGTTTTCTCACACAATATATCCTGACAGTTTCCCTTCCCTTACTCTTCCAAGTCCCTCTCACCTCTCCTCATCTCTGAATTCAATCCCTTTCTGACTCCCATTAGAAAAAAAACAGGCTCTTAGTAAATAACAATCAAACATGAGAAAATAAAAGGTATAAGAGAAAGCAAACACCATCACATGGAAGCCGGATAAGGCAGCTGCAATGTTGTAAGATTCAGAACAGGATCAGCTCCGTCAAACCTTTCGTAGCTCCCTTCCTCTGATCCTGCAAGTGATGCTGGGAGCCTAGGACTTTCCCATGGCTCCCCTGTGACCTTCTTATGTGATTTATTTTATTAGAGCACCTGTCACATTTTATGTCATATTTTATTTTCAGCAGATCTATTTGTCACTAATAGTACTACCAGAAGGCAAATTATTTGAGAGACCATGGCTTGGCTGTTCTCATATCTCTGTGAGTGCCTGACATAAGAAGTCACAAACTAAATATCATCTGAATTGATCATTTATAATCAATAGACTAGAAACAGCAAGAAACCACCTAACAAAAAATAAGCTGTAGAGAAACTTATGGGGAAAGTATAATTACCCTTGTTCTTAAAGAGATCTGTAGGATGAAAAAGCATTCTCAGTGCCTAGCAGCATGGCTTAATGGCCAAGAACACTCATTGCTCCTGCAGAGGACCTTGCTTCAGTTCCCAGCACCCTGGTGGGTGGCTCACAGCCATCTACAGCACCAGTTCCAGGGGATATGGCATCCTCCTCTGACCACCATGGGTACCAGGTACACTTCTCTTGCCTATACACGGATAGGCTAAACACTCCTACGCATAAATATATAATATATGTGTATATATTAAAAACATATTGTAATACATATTACAAAAAGTATCTTCACTTTTTCCTGTGGGGATGGAAAACTTGATTCTCATGTGCAGATAAGAAACAAAGCCTGAAGAAATACTAGTAATTGAACTAAAATGCAAAATGAGTCCAAAGCTACAGGGAATCCCGGCATGGCCTTGAGAGGAATGTGTCAAGGTGTTTTTAGGGTTTGAGTCTGCAGCTCCTGGGGCACTGCGTGCTTTTCAGTTCCTGAGACTCTCAGGCAGTGATGCCACCTCTGTGTCTCTCCATGTTCCTTAGAGGTCAGTGAACTGAGCTAAACAACCAGTGTTAGACATTAACTTTGCATATCCTATTTAATTTGCAATGCCATTATATCATGGCAACTACCATTGGTTTTTTTTGGGGGGTGGTGGTGGTGTATACAATGTTTTACTGCTTGAAATAAACTTGTCTGAGCCCCAGTCTTGCTGAGGTCCCTCATTCCGACCTGATGCATGCCCACTGGCCGTTTCAAGAGTCCCTCATTCGGTAAGTGAGTGCTGGCGCTTACACAAAGCTTTTCTCCACATGCCTTGTGTATTCAGTGAACACCAGAAAGGCCTATGTTAACCACAGCCCACCTGGAACCTGCGCCACACGGAGACTGGTTTTTTTTTTTTTTTTTTTTTTTTAATGTTAAATGAATGAGAGGAGACCTCACTGAAAACATCAGATGCAGGGGTGATAGGACCCGGCTTATATGGTAAAATAGAACTTCGAAGCAGAAGCAGGAGGATTGTTACAAGTTCAAGAACAGCCTGAATACACAGTGAATTTCAGACCACCAGCCAGAGCTATAGAATGATACTCAATAAATAAAGAAATGAATGAATAAATAAACAAACAAACAAGCAAGCAACCAAATAAACCAGGGCTACAGAATGAGACTTTGTATATAAATAAATAAACAAACAAACAAATAAATAAATAAATAAATAATAACTGAACAAGTAGACTTATCTATCAGATAGATAGATAGGACAGAAAGACAGAAAGACAGAGAGACACACACACAAACACTGTGTTAAAAACAGACTGTATGGGCAAGGGTTGAAACAGCCAATGAAAAGCCCTGGTAACAACATAGATAAGACAAGACAGTGGCTGTGGCCTGGGATCAGTGGTTTTACTGGAAGAGCAGATGGAAGTTGAGAGAAAAATGTTGGTACTGAGGACAACTGACAGATAAGTGTCCTTGTCATCTGCCAAGTTGAAGAATTCTGTGGGCGGGCCCTGTTAGTGTGAAAAGACTGAGTTCAGTTAAGCCTGCTGATCCATCACTTAAACACACAAGTGGTAAGACTGAACAGGAGGAGTTTTGCTAAAGGGATCTGGAGTTTGGGAGAAAAGGCTTCGCTGGAAATACAAACCTTCGAACTGCCCTGGTTTATATACTCAAAAAACTATTTTAGTAAAGAGTTCCCCAGAGCATGGAGTGGAGACAGTGAAGATGACCCAGTGTAGCCACAGGGAAGAGATGCAACGAGCTAGGCTGGAGAAGCCAGAGGGCACAGAATTCCATAACCACGTGGGAAAATATGTCAAAGATGGTTTTGTCAAATCCACACACACACACACAAAACCCTCTGACTTCTGTGATCTAAATGTGAACTGTCCCCTGTGGGCTCATGTGTGTGGACATGTGATTGGCAGCAGGTGGTTTTGCTTTAGAACACCATGGAAGCTTCAGGAACCTACAGGACACAAATCTTCACTGGAGGAAGTGTATCAGTACTGTATGTCTTGGCAACTTATATTCCTGAGGCTTTGTTTTCCTACCACAATGGATTGGCTGTACCCTTCAAACTGTAAACCAAAGCAAACCCCTCCTTCCAACCTGTGTCTTGTTAGACATTGCAGGAAATTAGGCCACACGCTGACCACTTGGTTTAACAGCATGGCCATCATTCAGTTTTTATCTTCTCTGTATTTAAGCAAATGCAAACTTACATCATTTTTTTTATTTCTAGTTTTTCTCTTTGCATTTATTTTCATTAATTAATTAATTTTATTTTTTAAATATATTTTATTAATTTATTCATATTACATCTCAATTGTTATCCCATCTCTTGTATCCTCCCATTCCTCCCTCCCTCCCATTTCCCCCTTACTCCCCTCCTCTATGACTGTGACTTACATCATTTTTAATGATTGCAGAGTTTCCAAGTATGTACAGCTTATGTAACCAATTATCTTATGATGGACATTTGTGTGGTTTCCAATTTCTTATTATTATGAGCAATGTCATAGTGAATGCAATTTAGACATAATATGTAACATTTGGTGATTTTGGTTTTTTAAGGTCATTAGGAGGGATTTCAGAATGCAACTCCTGGGTTAAAGAATATTTAGAATTCTTCTGAGAGAGGCTGTACATCACCTTCACACACAACTTGTGATAGTTCAGTCTATTTTACAGGTACTAAAGGCAGCTCATCACCACCTCACTCTTTCTTTTTTTTTTTTTTTTTTTTTTTTTTTTTTTTTTTTTTTCTGCTACATAACATTTCTTTAAAGCAAGTGTAACCGGCACCAGTGGTTCACTAGGATTCTTGAGTTTTACAACCTCAAAGATTCCATTTCTTCTTCAGATAATGTTTGCTTTAGATTCCAGGAGAATAACTTTTAAAAGAGGACCCCAGCAAGGATGCTTGCACAAGCCTGGCAGGCTGCTCGGAATTCAAGCAAAATGTTACTGCACCAAATCTTGAAGGACAGAGGGGCTATGGCAATGAATTAATTAGAATGGTACTGGTAACTTGGTGCAGGCCTACGGAGCTGAAAACAAAGCATAGGGTATTCCACGAGTTCATTCTTAAAATAAGAGGTGAGATAATGTGTTCACCAATTTATCAGTTAGGGATTTGCTTGTAGAAGAACTACTTAAATAAGTCTAAATCAGCAATACTTAGTTATAGAATATTTTCCCATCAACATTTTACGGTGAAGAAGTTTTGGCGAGCTTTTGAGGACAAGGTTAAAGAGAAAATGACTTAGATTTTATGCCTATGTGTATATAATATCTAACCACAAAATGTAGGAGGGCAACAGAAACACACAAATAAATGTTATTTTTCTATTCCATGTGTGTATCATCTTAAATGGTTCTGAGCTCCCCTGTGTGGCCAGTGGCTTTTGGTGAGCGATGGTTGGGATACTCTTTCAGGACTTGATGGACTGTTTGGCTCACAGTTGTGGCATTCAGTGCAGAACCCTAATGGTTGATTCTGTCTCTGTTTAGAATTGATTTCATATTGAAATATGTCTCTCAATTTCTATTCAAAAATAGCCCAGATGGAAAATGGATTGAAGCTGCATGTTAAAGTGAGATAATTCTGTATTCTATGCTGCAATATTTATCTCTGGGACACTTCTAATAAAGGGAAGGAAAACTGACATGAATTTTTTTGTGATGCCTTTTAATACATCATCTATATTTGCTATTAGGGTAAAGTTAAAAATCGCTATTCAAGAACAACTGCCTTGATCCAAAGCTGCAGGATCTCCATGACACAGGCAACAACAGGGCATCTGAGAGGAGTCCCGGTGAGGATTCAGTATTGATAGCGTTTAGCAAAAGCCAGAGGCCTTGACCCAGACCAATGACTCATTGCAATGAACATTTGGAAGTAAAGAAGTTTGTTTGTTTGTTTGTTTTTGTTTTAACTTTATTTTCTGTTGAGAGAGGAGGTTGCAAGGGTGGAGGGTATATGTAAAACTCAAATAAATACTAGGAAAACAACAACAACAACAACAAAAAAAAAACAAAGCCAAAAGTAACTGTTGATCTTGGACTGGGATTACAGTCCTAGCAAATAGTTAAAGGAGAAAAACCAATAAATTTGCTTAGTAATACCTGAATAGTTTCCCACAAATAATAAATTTTCTCATGAATAGGAGTAAGAAGAAGTTGCCCAACCACGTTTAACAAAATAAGTAGTAATTATAGGTCATTAAGAGAAAGTTAAACATCCCAGAAAAGGAGGCAAAGGCCATGGGAAGGACAGGCAAACTCACAAAAGAACAAGAACTCGTGACTAATAAACACATTGTAAAACCTTAAAAATCACAAAATAACAAGAAATCAGCAAAAAGCTACGTCAAGTATAAAGGTATGACTTTAAGGAATTATAGCATACACATGTGATGAAGCATGACGCAACTATTAAAATATTACAGAAAAATAGTTACTGACATGGAAAAGCATGTGTGTACCTTTTAAGTACTAAAGACTACTCTGGGCTGGCCTGGTGGCTCAGCAGAGAAAGATGACTGACTCTGAGTCTGAAGTACCCCAAGGAGAAAGGCCAGAACTGACAGATTACCCTCAGGCTTCATAGGTACACATGTATGCAGGAACATACATACACCCAAATAAAGAAATAGACCTTTAAAAATTAAGATATTCAGGACCTGCAGGATTCAAAGTTTTGTTTTTTAAAAATAGATGCAAATATATTACCACATGTGCAGGAAAAAGGAGGATGCCAGATGCCAAATGTTAAAATCATTAGTATACTTGTGAGATGTGTTCAGAAAACCTTTCCTGTATTGGTAAGGAATGAGTGACCATCCAGAGGTTCATCAAATAATTAAAAGTAGAACTGTGTGACCCCACCCACAATCCCAATATTGGCTTATATCCAAAGATGTGATATCAGCAGATCACAGACAATTGCATTCCCATGCTTATTACACCATTATTCAGAGGAAGCAGAAAATGGAAACTAAGTGTCCATCAACTGATAAAAAAAAAAAATGGGTGAATAAAGAAAATGTGCCTCGTCTATACAAGTTAATGCTATTCAACCACATAAAAGGATGAAATCCTGTCATTTATGACAACATGAATGGAACTAGTGATTACCCAACCAGGCACCAAAAGACAGGGGTCGGGGGTGGCACAGGGCCGGGGTGTGGGGGTTGGGGATTAGAAGAGTGGAGGGTTGGGATGTGATGCATGACAGAAGATTAAAAAGGAAGGAAGGAAGGAAGGAAGGAAGGAAGGAAGGAAGACAGGCATGGTTTGACCTCATAGATGGAACATGGAAAAGATCTCACAGATCTCTGAGAACCGAATGATGGTTACCAGTGCTGGGCAGCAAAGAAGGAGGCATGGAGTGGGGCTGGTCAATGGGACCTGAGCTACTGGAGACACGAGTAAGAAGCTTTGGTGGGCTTCGCAAGAGACACTGGATGATGAAGGACTATGTATTTTATAGAATCTAGAAGAAAGAATCCTGAATGTTAGGTTTGGATGTTGGCTGAAAGGTTAAGGGCTTGAGTAGTCTGTATTTGGCTGGAGAGACGGTTCATCAGAAAAGCGCTTGCCACGCCCTCCTGGGAACCTAAATTGGACTTCAGAAACCCAGGTAAAAAGCTGCATGCAGTGGTGCTCATCTTTAATCTCAGCATTCCTGAGCAGAGAGTAGAAAGCAGGCAACTGCCCAGAAGTTCACAGCCAGCTCATCTGGAGTACTTGGCAAGACAGCGATTACAGCCTCAACAGGGTGGACGGAGAGAACCAACTCCCCAAAGTTGTTCTCTGACCTCCACTTGTGCACCATGGCACTGCCCAAACATACATTATTTTTTTTTTAAAATCCATTCTGACATTAATCTAGGCATTACTCAGTAAACACATACACTAAAATGTCACATAGCACTACGTAAATATTTGCAAGTATGCATCAATTTAAAAACAAAGTGTAAGAATCATTGGCACTGGGTGGTAGAATTACAAGTGTTTTCCTTGGTTTTGTATACTTGACCAGTTTCTACAAGAGAAATGAGGTTTAAGGCTGAGTCGTGTCGCTCTGTATTTAGCATATGCCTAATGATGTATAGAGAAGCCCATCACTTTAAGGAGAATACGTAAGCTCACCCACAACTGAAAGCACATGACGTATTTTCAGCTTACAGAGTAAAATGAAATATGAAAGTGAGACATGTTCTTGTATATGCTGTAGTAGGCAGCCAGGGGGTTGATTAGCAGAGTACTAATTTTAACTTCTCCCCTGCTAAATGAAACAAATTAACAGGGCTTTTCTGAAATATCAGTGGGTTGAAAGAATCCTCACCACACCAAACAATTAGTAACAAAGGTGGCAGACATCGCAATAAAAGCTGTTGGAAGGCCTTGGCGTGTTTTGAAGCCATGGTGCCACTGAGTCCTTTGGGCTAGAAGCAAAGAATGAATGTGTCTGGGATGAAGCTAGGTCTGGGAAGCCGAGTCTTCCAGAGCTGAGGGAGAAGGAAGATGGCCGTCATGTTGGCACAGAGTGCAGAACCTAGCACATGAGTGCTCTGTGTGGGAGCCAGTGTCCAGATGGACCGTTAACACACGAAGGAGCATAGCAATGGCCTCACAGGGCTCCTCCCGCAAGCAGGATAAAGCACGACCCTTAACTACAGCAGGGGCACTTGGCATGTGTCACTGTAGAGGCCATGGCTGGGAGCATAGAGGTCTTTGCCCACACAGATACACACTAAACAAACTAGGGATGTTAAGCAGGAGATGTTTCCGCAGGCGAAGTGGACAGCCTGTTTTTCTACCTAGAAGGCTGAGAATGAAGGTGGTTAGTAACCTGATGATTTACTCTATCTGTTAGAGCCAGGCCACATCAAGGCCCCACAAGCAGGACCAGAAGCAGCTAAGAGTCTAGGTGACCTCTGTGATATCTATGGGGCTCCACCAAGTCCCTACAACCAGGACCAGAGGTGGCTAATACCTTACATGACCTCTACTCTATCTGTATGACCCGGACCATACCAGATCCGATGTCTATACACATAGCCTATATCTAGAACCCATGTACTTTGAGAAGATGAAGTGACATGTACTTTGAGAAGAATTTTCCCTGTAATTATGCTTCCTTGTACACGGGACACATTTTCCCAAATTGCACTGTGTTTAAATATGCTGACAATAAACTGCTAGGGGTCAGACTCTAGAAGTTGGCACCAACACTGGCTAACAATCACGTTGAACCGGATTTCCTTTTTGCCTCACTTGGACTGACACATTGCTGGCCCGTATGGTCTGGAGACCCCCCACCCCACCCCCACAGGTCAATGACATCACAGCAAGGGCAGTTCTAAAGTCACAAACTATAGACCTACTGATAAGGTCTACAGCTGGGAGAGAGGTCAAGGTATTGAGAGGCCACGTGGGCTTACTGCAGCTGGGAAGGTTCTATCTGCCCCTGGTTTAGTTCTGAGGTAAGGCACTAGATGGTAGTGAGCAAAGGAGAAGGTTTAGGAGGGATCATTGTTGGTAACGTACTAAAGGAGGTGGGGTCAGTTAAAACTTAGCCAGGGCCAACAACACAACTTAGTGCCTTAGGGGCACACACTCTTTGCTTCATAGCCCTAAACATTCTCTCTGTTTATCGTGTGGAAGACCAGGGGTCTCTTGTGTCTGAAGTCCTTTGAAACATGGGAAATACAGTACTCCCACCGAAATTGGATACCAGCAGCCACTAGAACACACTTAGTAATAGTTATCATATCCTTGTAATTCACGTGTGTCTGCAGATGCTCACGTCATAGTGCATGTGGGGGTCAGAGGACAACTTGTGGAAGTTGGTTCTCTCCTTCCGCCCAGTGGTCCCTATGTGTGAATGACAACTTGAAAACTCTTTCCTTTTGCCTTGGGAACTGAGGAGGATTGAACTCAGGTCATCTGGCTCCCTGGGGGTGTGCCTTTACATACTGGGATGTGTCTTTACATGCTGGGATGTTTCTTTACATGCTGGGATGTGCCTTTACATGTTGAGGCATGGCTTCACATGCTGGGTGTACCTTTACATGCTGGGATGTGTCTTTACAGCTGGGTGTGCCTTTACATGCTGGGACACCTTGTCTATTCTGATTTTTTAAAGTGAAATTACTTCTAAAAACATGAACAAGCCAAGCATGGTGGCACATGCGTTTAATCCCAGAACTCGGGAGACAGAGGCAGACGGATTGCTGTGAGTTCGAGGCCAGCTTGGTCTTCAAAGCGAAGTCCAGGACAGCCAAGGCTAACACAGAGAGACCCTGTCTTGAAAGAAAAAACAAAAACAAAAACACAAAACAAAACATGAACAAGTCCTATCTATATGGTTTGACCTGGCCTGACCTTTAAACCAGTTAAATTTAAAATGGTAGTTTGTTCTATTATATGTAAAGATGACAGACTATTAAAATATGTGGTTGTACATTTAACGTCATTTTTTATGCTAGTGTATATATCCTTCACTCTGAGAGGCATTGTTCTAGATAAAAAGAATCTAGCACAGCAGGAGTGCCAAGAGTGAAGGTCATCCTGAGCCCCAGCACCACGGCGCATATAATAAAATCATGGCTCAGCAAGGCTGACCTGAAGCACTGCAGCCGAAGGCCTTGGGCAAAGCGGCCAGCTTGATACGCTTTTCCATCCATCACTGACGGGACCGTCTCTGTGTCCTGCACAATGACAGCCATTTCACTGTCTCGCTTCCCCAGCAGGCTCCGGTCATTGATGTTGGCAGAACCTAAAAGGAGAAACAACAGAAATAAACAACGTTCTTCTCGTGACAAGCACTGCCAATACCCGACCCCACTCCATGCTTCCTGGCTTACAAAAAAACCCTCAATTTCATCAAAGTTATCTAAGGAAGATGTGGTTTAGGCAGGTAGGGGCCTCTTAGGATTAGGTCAAGTATGCACCTTAACCATTCTAGGCCAGCCATCGTAACCTTTTCCATCCTTTGGATATTGACTTCACAAGATTTACTCCACCGCCCTTTTGCAATGACAAGGGCTAGCTCTACAAGCTGAGGCTGAAGGGCAGGACATAGATGCCTGCTGGAGAGGTGGCTCAGCAGCTAAGTGAGTTTCCTGTCCTTGGGGGGGGGGGCCACATTTGTTCTCAGCACTAGACCCAGAGAGGTTCTGATGCCGTCTTCTGGTCCCCGTGAATAACTACACGTGTGTCGCATATGCTCACAGAATTATACATACACATAAGTGAAAATATTCCTAAGACTAAAACAACAACAGCAAAACCTACAAAATCCAGAAGACTGTAAACTAGCTAGCATCACAGCTTCCTTACACTGATTATGAAATGATACATTTTCCTTATTGTTTCGCACACTTCAGTTTTCTACCTATATCTCAAAGGATGCTGGCCAACTGAATCAAGAAGGAGTTCAAAGAAAATGGCACCCCTACCAGCTCAGTACAGAAGTTGGCAGGTTTGTTGCTGTTGATGATGTTTTTTAATTAAAAAAAAAAAATCAGCCTGGTGGTGGCACCTTTAATCCCCACACTTGGGAGACAGAGACAGTCAGATCTCTGTGGTCTACAGACTGAGTTTCAGGACAGCCTACACAGAGAAATCCTGTCTCCAAACCAACCAACCAACCAACCAACCAACCAACCAACCAACCAACCAACCATCAAGAACAAGCTTTCCAGCCTTCAGTTAAATGTCAAGAGTCTGTTCACAGTTACAGGTTAGTCTGAAATACATCATCCGTCAATGGCGGCAGCTCTCTACCTCCTCTTGTGTGGCAGGCAAGAAGCTTTGATATCAGCTTCCCTCTATTTTTAAATCTCAATTCACCAAGGATGTGAATTGAAGATTTATCTTTTTATTTTTTCCAGATGTGTACTGTGTACTCATTTATTCCCTGGTTCCTCACAGTTAAAAAACAAAAACAAAAACAAAAACAAAAAAACAATACTGTGCTTAGTCATAGGAAGATTTCATAGCATTTTTTCAATGAAAATATAATTATGTGATTTCCCCTCTTTCCTTTTTTCCCTCCAACCCTTCCACTGCCCCTGCCATTGCCTTTTCTCAGTTATTGTTTGGTGTTAGACACCCCTGGGACTCTAGCTGCTGCAAGGTGTGGCTGGAATACCCTGCCCTCCACCCTGAATTCCCCATTCCATCTCTCTCTCTCTCTCTCTCTCTCTCTCTCTCTCTCTCTCTCTCTCTCTCTCTCTCTCTCTCTCTCTGCAGCTGAGAGCTGCTTCCAATAAACCTGCATTTATATATAACTTTGTCTTGCAATTAGCTCATTCCGCATTTCAGTCAGCAACAGCCTCTTTATAATTGCTACATATGCATAAATACAACCTGCTGAGTCCGCCTAGTATGACGTGTGTGTATATAATTTCCGGGCTGATCATTTGGGACTAGATAATCTCTTCGGGGTTCATCCCTTGGGAGGACTATATCTCCCACCCTCTGCCTTCCTCGGTTGTTCAGATGGGGAACCCTGTGGGACTTCCCCCTCCCAGGTTAGCTGCTGTACTTGCTCAGGTCTTATTTAGGCAGCAGTGTCGGTGAACCAGGGCCCCGCAGGTTATGTCTCCTGGAAAGCAGCCTTTGTATCCGAGCCCCCTCTGGCCTAAGCATTCCTTTCTAGGTGTGTGAATAGAGCTCCTGATACTCAGGGCCTGGGACCAAGATCAGAACACTATGAGATGGGAGCCAGTCAGGAAACCCCCACTTATACAACCACTAGGCCCAGACTCCACTCAAGAGGCAGTAGCCCCGACTCCTGAGGGCAGGAGTAGTCTCCTGGCATTGTGAGCTGAAATCTTAGAGCAAAGCGCAGTCTGCAGGAGCCAGTGAAACAGGCTCATCAGGAATGGAAGATCTTCCAAAGAGATCTCAATTTGACTACCAGACTGTTGAAACAATGGGCCCCACTGAAGTGGGAAATTTTCCCCAGAAATTATATGCTGGGAGAAAGAAAAGGCTGCCTCCTGACAGGAAGTTGGCTCCTGGAAAGAGACTGAAGCAGTGGGGAGGGGGGGCCCACACCCGAAGGGCACTGCTTAGATGTTCATAACAATATTGGCTCTCTATTTAAATGTCACAGTCTTACTGCAGGACCCCGAAGATGGACTTGGGGGCTTCACTGGATCTCTGTTCCTTCTTTTCCCATGATGACCACACTGAATAAATCTCTCTTTTTTTTCTTCCATTATTAAGCTAGCTTTTACAGGCTGTGATCCTCAAGTCTGATAACATGAAGACCAGAGTTCGGGTCCCCAGAACTCAGGTAAATGCTGGCCAGAGATGAGATTCCTGGAGCAGGTTGGCTAGCTAGGCTCCAGGGAAGTGAAAAACCCTGCCTCAAGATACAAGGTGGTGACAATGGAAGACGCCCAATCAAGACACCACGTCAGCCTCTGGCTTTTTCATGCATGTACACACGCATATGTGATCATGCATGCACATGTCACACACATGAGCTTATTAAATGTAATACTGATAAGGAAATGCTGAGGGGTGTAAAGGCTACCTCTAGTCTTCCTGTTAAACATTGCTTTGTTCAGAAAAATCAAATTCAGAAAAGGAACTGCAGGACTGGAGCATACCTCGTTTCTACATTAAAAAAAAAAAACAAGGAAGAGGAGAAGGGAGGAAGCTGGGGTACACGGGATGGCTACAGGTTCTGGGTGCCCTTTGAAGAGCACAGAGTACAATGACACAGAACTGCTGAGCTCCACACGTGACCTCAGAGTTTGCACTGTTACTAGCAAAGGCGCTCTGTGCTCACGTGCTGACTCTCACGGAACTGACTCCCTCATGTTCTGTTACGTTATTGCCTTGGTCATTGAAAGACCATTTCTGCGTCTGCTGTGCAAAAGTCTTGTTTTTAAAATACAGCAAAATACAAATGACCGTAGGAAAGCAAGCACCACGACAATAATAAAATCACCATGGAACCCATCCCCCAGGCTGCGAATCTGTTCCCCAAAGCTCTTGGAAGCCCTTCTCCTTGAGCCCTCCCCTCCCGCATAGGGAGGCTGGGTGGCTTGACGCTGATCTTCCTAGACAAGCCCACTTTTCCTCTCACGTGTGGCTCGCTCGCTTGATATCAGCGGACTCTTCGGCAGATAATCGCGAGCCGTCTTCCTTCATCCCAGGTTGTACTTTTGAGATTTTTCTGTGCATAATTAATGTACTCATTTGCCTCCCAGAGTCGTTTCATAAGTTAGCTTTCCATTCTACTCTAGATGGACACACACACACACACACACACACACACACACACACACACACACGTGTTCTAGTTAGCAGGACTGGAATTCTGAGTGAGAGAGTGTGTGACAACAGGATATTCTCTTAAATGGCTGCTAGTCTACGCTCCCTTCAGAGGTAGATGACACTTCTATGGTCTGGCTGATGCTTAGATTGCCCAGTACTTTGATTTTTGCCAAATAGAAATTAAAAAAAAAAAACTGTTACTCATGCCATTTCTATATGAAAAAGCATGATTATCTTTCTTTTATTTATGGATCTTGGATGTGGTTCCTTGGTGGCATTGTCACAAAATATCCTTGCCAGTTTGGATATTTTTTATTGTTAATTTGAGTGCATTTTCTTTATATGTCTTAATTTTTTATTTTTGTTAAGCATGTGTTTTTGTGGGGATTGTTGGGGGTGTCCACTGAAGCCAGAAGCATCAGTTTCCCTGGTGGTGGAGGTATAAGCAGCTGAGAGCCATTCTGCCTGGGTACTCAAAACTGAACCAGCTCCTGTTCAAGAACAGCACTCACTGTTAACCGCAGAGCCATTTCTCCAGGCCTTCCTATCCTATGTGTTTTGAATACTAAATGTTTTGCAAATATGGTCCTTAAGTTTGTGGCTTATCTTTTCATACCCTTTACGTTTTGATTATTATGATTTCTAAACAAATTCATTTCCATTGTCTCACCGGCAGAAAATGTCTCAGGAACCAAAAGAAATGAAGAAATGTGATAGAAAAGAATCTTGGGTGAAGAGGAGGGAGGAGGATGTGAAGGGGCAAGCTGACTGGTGTCACGCACAACTGAGGGAACCCCTCAGACATGGCGTGAGGGAGCAAATGGCCGCACAGCGCACATGGCTGAGGAAATGCCTCAGAAACAGCCTACTGAAATACTGATGGAGCAGGAGGCTCTGATGCAAGGGCAGCTGAAGGAGATGCTGCAGGAGCACAGGGCTTCGGAAGGGACTTAAAGGAGACAATTGATGTCCTTTGCCATATAGAAGTTTTTCAGTTCCATGAGGCCTTACGTATTAATTGTTCTTAGTGCCTTTGCGAATGGTGTTCTGTTCAGAAAGTCTTTCTCTGTGCCAGTGAGTTCAAGCTCTTCCCTACTTTCTCTTCTATCAGGTTCAGTGTATCTGGTTTTACCCTGAGGTCTTTGATTTGTTTGCAGCTGAGTTTTGTTCATGGTGATCAGTCCCCATAGAGCTGTGGCTCTCAACATTCCTAATGCTGCAACTCTTCAGTACAGTTCCTGTGCTGCGGTGACTCCCAACCATAAAATTGTTTTTGTTGCTAATTCGTAACTATAACTTTGCCACTGTTATGAATCATAATGTAAATATTGATGTCTTCTGATGGTCTTAAGTGGCCTCATGGGAAAGAGTCATTTGGTCCCAAACAGGTCACAACCCACAGGCTGAGAACTGCTGCGATAAAGTAAGTGATGTTGGGATACGATGCTTTTTTAAAACTGCTCTTCCCAAATATTAAAAGAATCTATTTTTCTACTCTTTCTTCATATATATATATATATATATATATATATATATATATATATATATATATATATATATGCGCCATGTTTTCAAACATATGCATACATGTATGCACCTATGTACATACACTGAGACATGTACATTTTCTTGATTCAGAATTACATTTTTTCCCAAATTATATTACAGATAAGACATCTTATTACTGTTACATGTAAGTTTCTTTTTCTTTTCTCAGTGGAGGCTAGAGGTGAAAAAGGCACATAACTGCCAAAAAGTGTCAAAATGCTTCATGACATTTAGCTTCTTAAAGGTGAGGGGGTTATCTTAATACAGCTGAGGAGCTACAACCTATTTTAAACGGATGAACAGAATTCCCAGCAGTGCCACGCATCGTCTCTCCATAACACACATTCAGGGTGGCAATATGCTGGCTAGTTTTATGGAAACTTGACACAAGCTAGAGTCATCTGTAAGAAAGGAACCTTGATTGATGAAATGCCTTGATCAGATCTTGGTGTAAGGCATTTTCTTAATTAGTGATTGATGGGGGAGGGCCCAGCCCATTGTGGGTGGGGCCGTCCCTGGGCTGGTGGTCCTGGGTTCTATAAGAAAGCAGGCTGAGAAAGTCACGAGGAGCAAGCCAGTGAGCAGCACCCCTCCACGGCCTCTGTATCAGCTCCTGTCTCCAGGATCCAGCTGCTTAGGTTCCTGTCCTGGCTTCCTTAGATAATGGACTACAATGTGGAAGTATAAACCAAACTTGCTTTTGGTTATGGTGTTTCATCACAGCAACTGAAACACTAACTGGGACAGGTTATTAATTTTCTGCACGTCATGCACCTTCCCAGTGTTCATTCATGTAATGTAATATTAAATGCAAAATAATCCAATTATGGTAACACAGGATGTTGAGTGAGTATAAACCTGGAAGGAAGCTGAATATCCGGCCCTCCGGCTCAGAAGATCCAGTCCACAGTGTGCATGCCTGGCTCCCGAGCCAGTGAGAGGAAGAATGCTCCCTAGAAGTATGTCTTGTGTACTAGTCAGAGGATATTGATCTTAAAATAGGGCTCTGTCATTTCACTGAAACGCACTCCTCTCTCCACCACCACACGTCGGCAAGGCTCACAGTTCCACATGTTGCTTGAGGATATCCAAAACATAGACATTAGAAAGCTTTGGTAAGTCTGACTTTGACTGGTACCCAACTCTGGAGCTGATGTGGGATCAACACAAACCACCCACAAGGGCC
Source organism: Acomys russatus (assembly GCF_903995435.1). NCBI lineage: Eukaryota > Metazoa > Chordata > Mammalia > Rodentia > Muridae > Acomys > Acomys russatus. Next base: position 7,798,013 of record NC_067151.1, on the reverse strand, counting down.
TCTTGCTTGAAACACTTTCCTTGCTGATTTCCTCTCCTTCATATCCCAGAAATATAGTCACTTGGTTTCAAAATAAAAATAAAGGAATAATAAAAAAATTAATAAAATAAGGCCTAGTGCCATGGCTCAGCAGGTAAAGACACTTGCTGCCAAGCCAAGTCTGATGATTACAATGCAGTTCTCATTGGTGGAAGCTCATTCAAGCTGGCCTCTGACTTCCACACAAAACCAATAAATCAAACTAACAAGTAAACACTTTTAAAAGAACCAAAGAGATTATGCAGATGAACAGATGGGTGGTTTAAGCCCCGGCTTCTAAATGCTGTAATATGTACAAGGCCCCTTTCATTGCTCTGGGTCTCTAATTCTTATAGATTTAAAACAAAAACAAACAGGTAAGGGAGAATGCAAAAGGAAGTGACTGTCCCTGGGACAGTTTAGGTATTCTATTCCAGTGTCTCGACTGCCACGGAAGTGTGACAAAGCAAGGACAACTCAGCCATAGGGCTGTCAGTGGCAAGCATGGCCACAGACCATATACTTACCAATAATAACTGTGTTATCATCAGCAATTAGCAGCTTGCTGTGGACATAGATGAGCTCAGTGACCAGGTTTCCTTCCAGCTCTGCATGTGTTCTCAGACCACAGAATGATATGTAATTTATCCACTGATTACCAACTGTGAATCAAACAGAAAACGCTAAAATCAACATCACCATGCCAAACCAAGGTTCATCAATTTTGTTGTTTTCCAAGACATATATGCCACTTAGAATACATGCATACAATATTGATAACATATAGATTATATATATTATAGTATATTTGTATAATATGTGTATAATAATTTATAACATAATGTAGAATGTGCATAATAATATGCAAAGTGTATGTAATAAATATTAATTTATTTTACAAAATTTAACCAAGAAATTTTATGATTGGGGAATTGATATTAATAACTTGGATGAATGCCCTAGTTTCATCCTGTTGCTGTGACAAAACACTCTGACCAAAAGCAACTTAGGAAAGGAAAGGGTTTGTTGGACTTGTTCTTCCGGGTCACGGTCCATCCTGGCAGGAAGTCAGAGCAGGAGCTCAAGGCAAGAGCTTAAAGCAGGGACCAGAGGGACAGCACTTGCTAATTCACTCACTCTTGGGCTTGTACTCATTTCCTGTATCTCCCAGGACCACCTTCCCAGGGCTGGTGCAGGCCCACAGTGCACTGGCTCTCTGTATCTGTCACTGTGAGGAGCATCCCTCATCGATGCTTCCACCAGCCAATCCACGGTGAGTAGTCCCTTGGGTGAGACTCCCTTCCTAGATGGCTCTAGTCTGTGTCATCAAAGCTAACTAGGACAACTACATTTTTAAAAAATCATACTGAAATGTGTTCTGCCTTCAGCCGAAGCAATCTAGAAATGTGTACTCTAATCTGAGTCATTTAGTGAATTGGCGTGTTAACTACCGAGAAGTGGAGGCGGAAAACACCGCACAGGATTTCAGTGTCTCAGCTGCTTCTGTCTTGGTTGGCTCCTGCTGCAGGACCGGAGGACAAGTACATCTCAACACCATAAGATGTAGGTAGTGCATTCAGCACTAAATAGCAGTTAAGTCGGCTCGCTATGGCTATGTAGGAATGTTGCCAGTTAAATGGTCTTCCCCAGGCTAAAGAAGAGCGCTGGGAACTGCTGTCTTCATGGCATGGCCACCGTATTCAGGGACTCTCAGCAGCTGTGCTCATCTGTACATCCCAGTACGGGCAAGGGAGGGGGTGTGTGAGGCTCTGCCCTCCCTGAAGAGCTATTGGCACTAAATGGTGACTGGCGAAACAGGAGCCATTTTCTTCAGTGGTGTAGCCACCGATAAGTTGTCCTTGCTCCTGCGAGCAGCACGACTTAATCTCAGTGAGTCCCTGGAAAACTAAACTACAGAATACGGAAGCAGGAATGTGATTGGCTGGGAGGAAGGACTGGAGAGAGGGCAGTAAGAGGTGAAAATGAAAACACACTGTATACATGACTGCAACTGTCAAAGAATTGTAAAGAATTGTCCTTTCTAGATCATTAGTGTTAGGAGAGAAAAGGCACTTGACTATGTTTGACACTAGGAGATTTTGTTTAGCAAACAGTACCAGGCTTGTGCTGCAAACAGTTCCCCACTGATCTCACCATGTGACAAGACCCACACTCCACACCAGAGTATAATCACTGCCATGGGCTGAGTGTCGGTCTCAAGGGTTTATGGTCCCCTCTATGGCAGCTTGTTCCGGTAAGACGCAGAACAAATGGAGAGGAGCCAAGCTGCCACGAATCCTACTAGGCAGGCAGTGGATACCATGTGTTTTTCTCCAGGAGAGTGTGAAGTACAGCAGGAGACCCAGAGGAAGCACACACTCCTCCTCCAAGCTTCCCAGTCACACACAACATAGGTGTGCTACATTGCCATGAACACGCAATTAAGTTCATGTATCTTGGAAAGAAATTCGTTCCCAGGTTCACAGAGGGAGGCCTGCACTGTCAGGTCAACTTTCTCACATGAGTGTGAACCAACTCAGAGCACTGATTGGCCAAGAGGGCTGTGCTGGTGTAATGGTGCTTTACATTACACCATTACACATACGTGAAATATTCACAACCCTTCCTTGTGTCACATTAAAACGATGTTTAAGTTCCAGGTGTGTTTCACATGCAACTGGCAGGTTACGTGAGCTCCAGGAAAGCTATGAATGAGGCCCATCACAAAATCACAGGCTTAACTTAAAAGGGGCATACTTTTTGTAACTTGATTACATAATTATCAAGCATGAATTTTCTAGATGACATAAGCAAAATATTGGATGTGCCTGGACCATTATTCCCTTTTTAAAAAAAAAAAAAAAAAAAAAACTCCTCTGATTAAGGTGCATCCTCTTTGAAGTCCTTAGTATCCAAAAAATTTCTGGAAAATATTTCCCAAAATGCCTAATTTTGATGACATTGTAGACGCCACTTCTCCCATGTCAGTGCCATGCCCCACAGCTTCCACCATCTTGGTTGCATCAGGACCACAGGACCTGAGCTTTTTGATTCCTCTGTATCATCTGGAGCTGCCTTGTGATCCAGAATACAATGTTTTAAGACATAAAACAGCTTCTCAGTGTAATCATGGAGAAAAAAAAACCTTTGATAAAGTAAATACTTTTTTAGTCGGGATTTTTCTATTAACAGTTCACAAGCTACATTAAACAGAGGTTCTCAGTGTGCGTAAGGCCCAGCCCATCTTTGTAAAGACTTACTAAAGGCAGATTACTGAGCTGCGCTGTGATTCAGTGGAATATGGCTTGTGCGAGGCCCCAGGAAAGCTCAAGGGAGTAAGGCAAGGAGAGAGAAAAGAGGAGAAGCGAGAGGAGGGGAAGAGAGGTCAAGGGATAGAAGGGGAGGAGAGGGGAATAGTATACAGAAACACAGGGTGAAGGGGCAGATAGAGCCCCAGAAATTGTCCTACAGACTGAAGTCAGCGGTGTCTCAGTGGGTAAAAGCTACTGCCTCACAGACCTGACTACCAGAGCTTGTTCCCTGGGGCCCACGTAAAGGCTGAAGAAGAGAACAGACTCCTGAAAGCTGTCCTCTGGCTTCCACACGTGAGATGTGGCATGGGTCTTACACCAGGAATAAAACAATGAATCGGTCATATTTACAGTCTGAAAGTATTTAAAAACTATTTTTATGAGATCAGTGATACTGACTAGCTTCCAGCAGCTTGAATTTTCAGATGGGCCATAGTGCATAGTGACTGACCCTTGGGTTTCTGCCATGCCACAGTAGGCCTAGGGCATAGCAGTAAGCACCTGTCTGTCAGGGATGCCCTGAGACCTGACACAGTCCAGCCCAGCTTCTACTCTGCCTCACCCCAACAGGAAGGCTCATGAAGTAAAAAATGGCCTGAAGGAGAAAACTACCAGTACAGATTCTAGAGGAGGAGGAGAGAGAGGAAGAGGAAGAAGAAAGAGGAGAAAAGGGAGAAAGAAAGAAAGAAAAAAGAAAGGAAGAAAGAAAGAAAGGAAGGAAGAAAGAAAAAAGTGTCTTTGTTAGAAAGGGGCCGCTGTGGATAACCCTGGTGTGGCCTGTGAGATATAACCGGGGTGCACCTGTGATGACAGTGAACCCCACATTCCACCCTCATGTGCTCCTAGGGAAGGAAGACAAGAAAAACTGAGAACTCGCATTTTTGTTCTGTGAAGAAACCTGACTTCACGCGAACAGTACAAAGTCAGTGGTGTTAACGTGCGCTACCAAACTACAATGAGGAACATGGGTGATTTTTAAGGAAAAATACTATTGGGGAAAAAAAGGGAAGATAAGTCCTGGGGCGGTTCCCAGACAGTGTGCGACGGGATACGAGGCTGTGCAGATGCGGAGCCTGGGACTAACTGGTCGGCACTGCTGTCTGGGTACCAGAAGGAAGATGGACTCCACACAAGTGCTGGAGGTTTACAAGGCAATCTTGAGAGAAAACACCCAGAGTTATCACAGGCTTATTACTTAAAATTGGAGCTTTGGGTATTTGCGATTTACAATCCTGCTTGAACACCCCTGGCCACTAATTTACACTACCTTGCCCCTAAAGTCTAAAATGCTATAATTCACACACATGAAAAAAAGACCCTAAAAAAATAATGATAATGCAATGTTTTAAACTGAACATGAAGTCTCTGGAGATTATCAGATCAGAGAATGGCTGGGGCTGGGATTCTTTTCAGGAATTTTAATTTCGTCACAGCTGCAGCTTTGTTCAAAATAACTGAAGCAGCAACCTCTTAGAGCTGCAGTCCGCCACCCAATTAGAGATGAGGAAGCCAGGTCTGTAAAACCCATGGCCCACTAACAAAAACAAAGCCAGCAGCTGACCTTTTCCTTCAGAAAAGGGCACTGTGTAATTAATCTTTTCTCCCCATGTTTAGAATATGAACATTCCCCCACAGAGAGGCCTTATTTTGACTTGTTCCCAGGGTGCTTAGAAATTTTCCCCTAAGCAGGCTTACTATTGAAATTGTTCCTTGTGTTAAAATCCAATTTATTTCCCACTGGATGGCAAAAGGCAAGAAAAAGGTCTGGAGCCAAAGAAAATGCTTTATTCAAGCACAGGATGTTTTCACAGTTGAGAAACAAGCAAATAAGCTTGCCTTGACTCCTTGCTTTCCTATGGCCTCGCCTTCACCTGACAAGCCCCCATCAGCCAGCATGGGATGTCTTCTCTACTCTGTTTTATCAATATGTTTTTAATATAGATTGACTCATCAACCCGTAGAGATCAAGATGACACACTGGCACATCTGCTCTCTCCTGGGCACAATTAGGTGTCGTGCATAACTATGTCTGAACAGACCATCAGTAAAAATTTGCTAAATATACAACCCTGATAGACATGTGTGTACATACATAATATACCTGTAGGGGAAATTCAAGCCTATTTTATTTACCTGTCTGTCTGCCTGACTGTGTGTCTACTTACTTCCTTATGGGGACAGAGTCTCACTATGTAGCCCTTGCTGTCCTGGGACTCACTATGTAGACTGAGCTGGCCTTGAACTCACAGAGACCTGCGTCTACCTCCTGATTGCTGGGATTAACGGCATGCACTATCATACCGATCTAAGCTCACAGTTTCTTTGTGCTATTTAAATAAAATCCTTCTATTTATTTATTTATTTATTATTTATATAGTATACAATCTTTTGCCTATATGTGTGCCTGCACTCCAGAAGAGAGCACCAGATCACATTATAGATGGCTGTGAGCCACCATGTGGTTGCTGGGAATTGAACTCAGGACCTTTGGAAGAGCAGGCAGTGCTCTGAACCTCTGAGTCATCTGTCCCGATCCTTAAGTCCATAGTTTAGAAAGCTAACATACGCCCTAAAAATTAACAAAAATGTATAAGTATTTCTAGAAATTCTATGGCATGAAATTTCCCCCTTTCAATTGTACAGTTTAGAACTGGGAATAAGGTTCAGTTACAGGGTGCTTGCTTAGCATGTGCAGGGCTCTCTGTTCAATCCTAAAAGTGCAAATAAATAAAAGACAATTCCCCTGTCTCAAAAAACCAAAACAAACAAACAAACAAACAGAAAAGACAATTCAATATGTGTTATTTGTGATTTTATTTGTTTGAGACAAAGTCTCACTATGTAGACCAGGCTAGCTTCCACTTCACAGAAATCCGTCTGCCTCTGCCTCCTAGGTGCTGGGATCAAAGGCATGTACTGCCACACTTCACAAATGTTTTGTTTGAGGCAGATTTTTCTGAGATTTAGTTTTCATGTATCCCAAGTTGGTCCATGAACATACTTGTATATCTAAGGATGACCTTGTGCATGGGTGACCTGTATATCTAAGGATGACCTTGAACATGGATGACCTGTATATCTAAGGATGACCTTAAGTGTGGGTGACCTGTATATCTAAGGATGACCTTGAACATGGATGACCTGTATATCTAAGGATGACCTTAAGTGTGGGTGACCTGTATATCCAAGGATGACCTTGAACATGGATGACCTGTATATCAAAGGATGACCTTAAATGTGGATGACCTGTATATCTAAGGATGACCTTGAACATGGATGACCTGTATATCTAAGGATGACCTTGAACATGGATGACCTGTATATCTAAGGATGACCTTGAACATGGATGACCTGTATATCTAAGGATGACCTTAAGTGTGGGTGACCTGTATATCCAAGGATGACCTTAAACATGGATGACCTGTATATCCAAGGATGACCTTAAATGTGGATGACCTGTATATCTAAGGATGACCTTAAGTGTGGGTGACCTGTATATCCAAGGATGACCTTAAATGTGGATGACCTGTATATCTAAGGATGACCTTGAACATGGATGACCTGTATATCTAAGGATGACCTTGAACATGGATGACCTGTATATCTAAGGATGAGAGGTAAGATGGCCTTCGTCCCTCTATTTTGTGAATATTTGGATTACAGATGTGTACCATTGTCCTTGGTTTATATGGTTCTGTGATTAAGCCAAGGGACCTATACATGCCAGGCAAGCACTGTGCCAACTCAGCTACAGCCCCAGACCCAATTCAGAAAATCTTTTAAAAGTATGTTCACAAAACATATAATCACCACTACCTAATTTTAAGACATTTTATACCCTACTGCTCATCTAATTAGCATCTGGCCCTACCTACTCTCTCCAGATCTTAGCAATCACTATAGAACTATCTGTTGCTATGAATACGTCTATTAAAGACACTTCATAAAAACGTAACCTTTTAACATATGGCCTCTTGTGCCTGGCTTCTTTCAGATAGCCCAGTGCTTACATGATTCATCTATATTTTAGCAATAGTCCTTTATTCCTTTTTATACTTTGTCAATACTACCATGTCATTATCATGGACAGAGAATGACAGACCAAGATATTCTGTCCAGGACTTCTCTGGCCTCCATGTGTGCAAATACAATATATACATTGACAGCTACTGAACATTTTATGTTTTCCCCTTTTAGCTATTTTGACTATGAGCACTCATGTGCAAATTTTGTATAAAAATTTTTCTGGCTTATGACAGAACCTCTGAGGTTCTGTCTAACCTCTGAGGAACTATCAAACTATTTTCAAATGACACTGTACCGATGTAGTAGAATTTTAATCCAGCAACATGATTTCTCTGATCACATCCGAAGACCTTCTAGGTTTGTGTGATCTGGCTAGAATGCAGACAAGCCCTTAGCACACACCTTTGATCCTAAACAGTGAAGGTAAAGTTAGTTTGTAGAAGGAAGCACCCATGCTCGAATGTGATATCTAACGGAGAGGCAGACAAAGTGACTAATCAGGGAAAGAGTGAACACAACAGAATGTGCCCAACTCTCATGAAAACAGGGAGGAAAAAGAGGTGACTTAAGAGATTAGCACGGAGAGACAGGGAGAGGGATGGAGAGGAGGCAGTTTTAGTTTTCTAGGAGAGTTTTACAGAGAGGTCAAAGAGAAAAGAAAGTAGACACAGATGAAGAACAAGCCAGAGAATGAGAGCCAGAACATAGGAACAGATTGGCAGAGTTAGTATGAGGCCAAAAAGAACAAAAAATCAAAAGCTGAGAGAAGCCAGATTGAATCAGTCAGCTTGGAGAGGAGTTTGAGCCAGAACAGCTGAGTTGAACCAGCCAGCCAGACTTCAAAAAGAAGACAAAAGGGTGAGCTTATTCAGCAGCAAGTTTCAGAGTCTCAAAACATTCTAGGCCTAGATTAGAGTGTACAGAGGCTATAATCTTTCAGGATTAGGCCCAGGTTAACAGACAGAGCCAGTAAGTTTCCAAGATGACAATTAGACAGGCAAAAAAAAAAAAGATACTTTTACATACTGATTTGCATTCCCAAAGCAATACATGAGCATTCCACTATTTAATTAGTTAGTTATCTTCTTTTGTTTTGTGTGCCTGTCTTATACTTGCTTTGTAGAGTAGGCTGACCTTGAACTCAGAGATACCCGCCTGCTTCTGCCTCCCTGGGTGCTGATATTAGAGACAATGCGCCACTGCACCTGGCTGGGCTCCACCCTTTATACATCCTTGCCAATACCTGACTATTATTTCAGCCATACAAGACAGAGTGAAGTGTCTTATTGTGGTTTTCATTTGATTTTCTCCAATGACAAGTGATATTGAGCATATTTCATGTATTATTAGTCATCTCTGTATCTTCTTTAAAATCAAATGTCTCGATATTTTATTTCTTTTTAAAAATGAGCTATTCTCTTTTATTACTTGAGGTTTTTTTTTTTTACATAGTCTAGGTACTAGCCCCTTATATATATTAAGAGCAAACATTTTCTCTCGTTCATTTCTTCTGTCTTAAGAATGTACTTCTAGAAAGAACTGCAGGAATGAGAGGTGATACCTTGTTCTGTTTCCTTCCTCATCTCTAATTGTCTCAAAGGTTAGAAGAAATGGGTACATTATAGACTGTTTTCATGAAATACCAGAAAGTTCTATGAGAATCCATGGATTCTGCATAAATAGATGCAACAAATACCCGCTGGCCTCAAAGCTCCTGTTTTCCTCATTTTTAAGAGAGGGATGAGCTGCACAGGGTTGTGAGATAAACTGAGAATACATATGCACAATCCTTGCGAGACTCCCCAGTCGTTATTGAGATTATAGAAAAAATCAATAAAAATTGCAGAGTTGTATTCATTTAAACATTGGTTCAGTCAATTCTATGAGAAAAGGTGATTTCCCTCAGCTGAGCATTTTGTGGAGAAAGTATGTGTGCACACACTACGTAAATGTTCACAGAGACATGACAGTCAAGTCTGACTCTCAATTTGAGATGTGTGTATGAGGGGTTTTCTAGGTTAAGTTAGTTAAGGTGGAAGATCTCCTCTGGGTGTCAACAGCACCTTTCGTGGGCGGGGCTCTGGGATAAAAGAAGGGAGTACCAGCATCCTGGCTGTGGGTGCAATGTGACCCACCATGACAGTATCACTGCCAAGGCATCACAGACATGGTGGGCAGTGCCTCAAGCTGTGAGCCAGGATAGGGCCTCTCTCCCTTAAGCCACTTTGTCAGATATTTGTCACAGCCACAAGGAAAGTAACTAGTGGGCGCTGACACCTCATCTTCACATCTAATCCTGTTAGCTTCTGATGTTTCTAGAAACAATCCCAGAAGAAAAGAAAAACCCTACTTACGCTCCGGCTTTAGTTGTCCAAGGATGGAGTTCTCCCCTCGGCACATGGTCCTGAAAACATGTAAAAGCTGAGTTACGGGTGTTCCCAACAGCCAAGTCTGGTAACAATACCCATTTCGGGGGGACCTTCACCCAAGCAAAACGGGACATGGACTTTCACGAGAAAACGCTACACCCATTTTCAGAATCTAAAAACGTAATAGGAATTTTTTTTTTTTTTTTTTTGGAAATGTTACTAGAAAGACAATGTAGTCGTTTTGAGGTGAGTCAACGGAAGAGTTATAAAATTGATACCCAGATTCAGAAAGAGAGATGGGCTATGAATGAACTTTCCCTTAGAAAAATCTTGTGACAGGGAAGATAAATTTAGAAGTCTTCACAGATAAGAACATGTATAAAGTCGGCCTGCTTTCTGGGGTGAAAAGGGCAAACTCTTGGCAGAGCATCAAGAATAAAGCAAGCTCTATTATACTGGGCTATTCCCATCACGTCAGCAAAAACCTGTAAATGTGAAAAGTCAAGCTTTAAATAACTGGCTCTGTTGACGGTTTTTGTTCCTCGAGACTGTTAAATATTGATGACTCTAACTAATGGAAAAGCAAGGGGCCCTGAGGCAGTCCCTCCCTGTGGCTCCAGCACATTGGCAGGGCAGGGAGAGGTGTACCACCAGGATGCTCACACTTCTGCGAGTCACCTCTCATGTATGCGCCTTTGAGCAACATGAATGGAATTCACTGATTCTCAAAAGAAAGAAGCAAGAAAAACGGAAAGCAGGAGAGACTGGTTGGGAGGGAGGAGGGGATGGCCTGAGTGAGAGAAGACAAAATAGGGTGGGGCGGTAGATATAATCACATTATTATATGCATGTAAGAATATGTAAGAAATGCATTATTATTTATAATTAGTATGTGCTAATAAAAACTTTAAAAATTAAAACAGAAAATATTTGAGCTGGATAATAAGTGTATATTAAAAAGGAAAAACCCAAAAATTTGATGTTCCATCTGTCCGTTGTATAAAAGTAATTAACAATACATCTATGACTGGAAAGGCTGATAGCCTTCAAAAAGAGATATTTTTCATAATGAAAGCTTATAATTTGGGTTTCTAAACAACAGTCAAACATGGACCATTCAGTTGGTTCAAAAAAAAAAAAAATCAAGAAAACAGTCGTAGGAAATAATCACAACTGACAATATTCCAAAAGCAATATTTGAATTGCCAAGAGGGCAATTCACAACATGTGAGTGGCATGTGCTCTCAGATAACATTGTATATGAACTCATCTTCAGCCCAAACACCTAGAGCAAAGGCAGGCACTGTAACCACGTGGGTTTACCCCGAAACAGAATCAGCAGCACCAATGTTTACTTAAAATCCTGGTGGATATACAAACGTGTTGAAGAGGCAACCGCTGGGCATGGTGGCACATCCCTTTTATCCCATGCATAAAGACGTGGGCTCATCCCCAGCACTGCAAACCAGGCATGGTGGTACCCACGTGTAATCACAGCACTTAGGAGGTAGACGTAAGAAGATCAGAAGTTTAGAGTCATCCTCAGCTACATAGGGAGTTCAAAGCCAGCCTGGGCCATATGAGGCTTAGCATCAGGTGCCACCACGACCCCCACAATGGTGCCCTGGACCTGCATCATCAGAGTCAGCTGGGGTCCTCTGAAGCCAAACAAAGGGTGTGTAACCCTCTAGCCAAGTGTGACCAAGGCCCTGTGCCCTTTTCTGCTTGATCCCCTATAAAGTCTCATTCTCCCCTGAACCCCCCAAAAGGATGATTAGGAAAGTATGAAACTTCTAAAGAGAATGTTCAGGTTGGCTTCTCTGCTCGGCCTAGTTGACCGCACTCAAACTGCATCATGTTAGCACATAGATTCCTTGTTTTATTTTCTATTTCCTGAAAAGAATAAAGGGATTCGTGGTATAAAGATATTTTACATTAATACTCTATATTCAAATGAATATAAAAGAGTCATTAGTTCAGGAGGCAGAGGCAAGGGTATTTCTGAAGTTTTAAAGCCAGCCTTGTCTACATAGGAAGTTCTAGGCCATCAGGGCTACATAGTGAGATGGACAGGGAGAGGAGGGGAGGGAAGAGATAGAGAGAAAGAGACAAACAGACAGACAGACAGACGGAGAGACAGAGGGGGAGCTAATATTTTAGTGCTGTTATATTTGATAGGGCCACCATGTATAACTGTGACATTTGAATTTTATCACCTAGTAAAGACTAAAGCTTGCAGGTAAAATAATAAATGTGCAGATGTGCAGCTCCCTTCCCAGGTTCCATATGTGAAGCAGAGTATGACTACCTGTAGTTGAAGTGCATTATCGCCTGCAGAGCGTTTCCTCCTCCTGTGGAAATGTCTCCTTCGAATCCCGGCAGCAGTGGTATCACAACGTACACCCGATATCTCTGGCCTTCCCTGCAAAAGCCACATGCATAGAAATTCACCAAAAACAAACAAACAAAACCCCAGGTACCAGTGACATCACCAGCCAAGCAGGGCACACGGGCTTTCAGAGGCAAAGAGAATGCTTCCACACAACCTCCTACGCTCAGCTCAGATATGCTCAGGTCGAGGCTAATCACTATGGAGCACTATGCTGACCGATAAACTTACTTTGGCAGTTAAGTGAGAACTGTGTCTGCTTTCCCTTATACACTCACAATCCTTTGCAGGACAGACGGAGGAGGTTTAAAATAAGTCTTGCCGATCTCATGGAAGAGGGTGTAGGAAGTAGCTTATAACAAAGTTTAGAAAAAGGTGTCATCACAACAAGGCTCTATAGATGTTATTTTAAATCAGATTTAATTTTATTTAAATATATGTATCCATATGTGCAGATAGAGATAGGCAGACATGTATAAATCAAGTTTCAGCCATAGGGATGCAGTCCACAGCTTGGCACGTTGTAAGCATTGCATTCATAACTGTGGGGTCCCCGGTGCCCATGTCTTAGAAGCAAACATTCACACAGGATTCAGTATATTTTCTAAAACAGAGTCATCATTGTTTAGTAATGCTGAGGTTCCCGCCACACAACGTTACTAAGGATTCACCAAGAATTCTGAGTGACTAATGTTAATTTTCTTTTTTTAAGCATTTATGCACATGCACACCCATGTGTGTCTGTGCATGCACGCGTGGGTGCGTGCGTGCGTGTGTGTGTGTGTGTGTGTGTGTGTGTGTGTGTGTGTGTGTGTGTGTGTGCGTGCCACAGAACAACTTGTAAGAGTCATGGGACTGTAGCTCAGAATATCATCAGTCTTGGCAGCAAGCGCCTTTATTGACTGGGTCACTTCAGTGGCCTTTATTTTATTTAAAAAATTATTATTGTGTGCACGGGGCATAGGCACACATACACTATATCCTATGCATGGAGGTTGGAGAACAACTTTGTGGAGTTGGGTCTCTCCTTCCGTACGTGGGTTCCTGGAATCGAATGCAGATTGCTAGGCTTGTGTGGCAAGCACCTTTGCCTACTGAGCCAGCTCCAACTAGAGCTTATTTAAAATCCCCAACATATGTAATGCAGGATCTTCAGGCCACCTTTTAAAGGAAAATGAAGTTACTTAATGACAGATATTAAAATAGAAGAATTGTAGCTCTCTTATTTGATGTGTACTCAGAAACCCAGAATATTATGCTTTGACGGGCATGTCTAACCTTTGGGCACTTAGGCAGGACATTGGCACCTACTAAGGTCATGCTGGAGAATGGCTCAAGGGAGTTAGCAGAAACCCTCACATAATGCTCTGTGTATGTTTAGTATTTGCATCGGGCTGTGTCTGTAGCCCTTCTTGGCCACAAGTTGGATAACCCAGTAGGCAGCACTTATTGTGAGTGTTGCAAACTCTTAAAGCCCCTGGCTTTGGTTGTGGATCATGGGACAATCCAAGAGAACACTTGGAAATGACCATGGATACCTCACTGTGCACAAATCCAATTTGATTGAGCGCATTCTTGATGCTGTCAAGTTCTCAAGTGTCACCGTGCTTAAACCTTTCTCAACACTTAGTTGTCACAGCTCATCTCCTTATGAACAGCAGGAGCGTCCCTTCTTGTAAGAATTCTCACTGCTCTGATGGCTCAGATCTGACTACTGTGCCCGAATGGTCAGTGTGACAGAAATGAGTGGCAAGGCACCAGATGTGTGGAGAGCCCGGCCTGGCTGGGAACGAGGCATCTGAAGGAGTCTGCTGTAATGTCAGGGGTTACTCACTAGATGGCAAACGCAGTTTGAGTTGGGAGGAAAATGTGAGCAGCCCTAGCTATCTGCTTGATGAGGATAGAAGGCACCCTCTTTCCATGGTAAACTGGACAAGGAAAAGAGCCGGAAGCCTGGCGCTGTTTTTCTCACAGCCAGCATTTAAAAGTCTGGATAAACGCAAATGGACATTTAAGGACACACACTGCTTCTCTAGCCAAAACCATACTCCAATGAGATCCCCCACAATCACTCCAGCGATGCCCACTGTCCCCCACCTGTTAATAAAGCTTGGCAGCTCAGCTCCTAGCCCAGTATGAACGTGTCACCCTCCTCAGTGACTAAGCCTGCCTCTGTAGTCAGAACCGCTCACACTTGCCTCTTCTTTCCCACAGACTGTGGCCGGGAACGTGACCCATAGGTTCTGTGCCTTGTTCGTTAGTGACAAGCTCCTGGCCTGGGCTGACAGCTGACCTGCTCCAACACACAGGCTGGGTGTTCACCTATCTTTCTATTTTAGGCAGCATTCAGTAGAGCACCCACGTTCTCAGTGTGCACTGTTTGGGGGTGCTGTGGGGGTGGGATCTGGGTAGTGCTGTACTTGTTTTTCATTAATTACAGCTTAGAATTTTCATTATGGTAAATATATAAAATGTAAAATTGGCTGTTTTTCTCCTTGTAAGCATGAGTCTTCATCATTAATTGTGATCATAACTGTACATGGTTACCTTCCCTATTCAAAGCCTTTCATCATCACAGGTAGAAATTTCCCTCCCCCAGAGTCCCTGCTGATCCCTAGTTTACTTTGTTTTTATGAACTGCTGGTCTGAGCTTTGCATATATGTGGGATCACATGTCACTTGTCCCTTTTGCTCTAACTTGTTTTACCCTCGAGGTGCATGTGTCAGAGCCCCCTCTGCTTCGTGGCTAAATACTATTCTGTGTTAGGTTTCCATTTCCATCTGCTAGCGGGATGTTGGGTTGTGTTTGCCCTGTGACGCTGGGAATGAACCTGCTAACAGTACTGCATTATTAGCCAGGGCGTGGTGGTGCCCACCTTTAACCCCAGCATTCAGAGACAGACTGTCCTATTCTACACAGTGAGTTCTAGGCAAGCTAGGGAAACATAGTAAAACCCACTTCAAAAAACTCATAAACGCCCAAACAAGAACAAAGTTCAGTAGGCCATACTGGCAAACTGTACCCGTTAGACTCATTTTCAGCTCTTTTTGGGTATGTATCCAAGAGTGGAAACATTGGGTCATATGGTTATTCTATGTTTAGTACTCTGAGGAACCAACAAATAAATCATACTTTCCATTGAATAATACAGTGCAAAATCTAAGAGACTGTAGAGAGAAAGCAAGACTTTCCTCTCCTTTTGCCCCCTTCTAAGTCTTTCATTCGTGACTTCTGTAGTCCTGTAGACACAGCCCATCACATGCACACACACACACACACACACACACACACACACACACACCATAAACCACACCTTAGCACTGCTACACTCGAAGGCCCAGTCTTGGTGATGTTGCTTGTAGGAAATGGCTCCCTGTGGTCCTTGAGTTTTTAAAATGCAAAAAATGACTTTAAAGTGGAGAACCCATGGAGAATGGAGACATGGCCTATGAAAGCCTGTGCAGCATCCTCGTAGTCTGTGCTCTGTGAGACTCGACAGCTGCACTGCCTTGCCTCCTGGACTCGTTTATACAGAGGCCTTGGCTGCTTTTGATGTGGTGATTCCTAACTTCCTGGATGATGAAAATGTTAAACACGTTCCACAAACTATACCAGAAATGACTTACATTTCCCTGCTGTTGGAAGGGAGGGGGAATCTGAAATTTCACCCGTAAACTTATAGTTGAATGGAAGCCAACAAAGAGAAAACTCTATGCGTCAGTATGTCTCTAGTCCATGGATTTCCAGTTGGTAAGGTTCCGATCTCTCTGGAAGCATGACACTCGGAGAGCATCAGCAGCCCCCAGGGGAAGAAGTCCCTAACATGCAAAACAACATGTTTAAAAGCAATGTGAGAGCTGGTAGGCAGCAAGCCATGAGTAACAACCTGTCAAATAGGTGGTTGCTTTTGCCACCTGAGTTAAAATATAATCTTGTAAAATTACACCTCAAAGATTCTTGTTAAATTGAGTTTTTCTTTTGAAATCCGTAGACTCTTATGGCAATATAAGAGCCAAACAACGTAAATAAGTGTTCAGCAATAGAAAGACAACTACATTGTTCTATAGTCACTGAAACCACTCAAGAGCAAATTATCTCAGGTGCCATGTTTAAAATGGTACCAAGCAAAGCAATGTAATAACACAAACATGATGGCTAATCCCAAGATGCTCATTCAGCTCCTTTTCCCTACCACTGACTTTCTTGTTTGGGGCCTGGAACTGTGGAGCCAGCATTGCTCCTATGGTAGCTATACAGAATGGAACCAGGCACAAAGATGTGTACTTTCAGAATAATGGAGCCAAAGACCCCGATAGCTGAGGCAGGGGTATAAACTAGTAAGAGCGAGGGCTAGAGTGATGGCCCAACAGCTAAGAGTCTGTATGACTCTGTTAGAGGAGTCTGGGTTCTAGCACCTAAGTCAGAGGAGGCTCACAGCAGCCTGTAACTCCAGCTCCAGAGGATGCTGTGCCCTCTGCTGGACTTTTCAGGAACTACCCTCACATATAAATACACACAGAGACACACATGCATAAATAAAAATATTAGGTCTTACTGGGTGGTTGTAGCGCACACCTTTAATCCCAGCACTTAAGAGGCAGAGGCAGGAAGATCTCTGAGTTTGAGGTCAGCCTGGTCTACAGAGTGAGTTTCAGGACAGTCAAGGCTACACAGAGAAACACTGTCTCAGAAAAAAAAAAAAAATAGTAAGTATTAAAAAAAAAAAAAAAAAAAAAAAGAAGTAAGACCGAGCTAGCATAAATTGTTCTTTCACCTGAGCAGAATTCCAGAGGAGATAAAACAGCTCCACTTTTTATTTATTTTATATGTTTCTTTATACTTATTTGTGTGTACCTAAGTTTTCCATGTCTGTGTGTGAATGCACATGCATGTGTCTACATATGTACATGGAAGGCAGAGGTCAATCTCAGGCACCCCATTCAGCATCTGTCCACTTGTTCTTTGAGGCAGCATCTCTCATTAGCTACGAACTTGCCAGAGGGGCGGGGCCAGCCAGTCATGCCGGGATTCAGCTGTCTGAGGCTCCCGCACTGTGATCACAAATTTTACAGCCATGCCCAGTCTCTTGTAGGTGTGTTATGGGGATTAAACTTGGTCTTCAATGCTCGCCTGGCTCCTGCTTTACTGAATGAGATCGCCCCATTCCATGGGTGTGGGCTTTTGAAAAAGACTATTTCAAGGCTTTTGTTTGCCACAAAGCTGCTTGCACCCCAAAAGCAGAGTAGCAGTTCCCTCCAGGTGGGTAACAGCCTCTCTATCCCCTCCTGTTCTTTCTTATGAAACCTTTTCCTTCTTAACTCCTCCTCCCTTGTGCCCGAGTCCCTGGCAGCATGGAAGGCAGTCAAGAGAAGCAAGGCCAGCTCACAGCTGGGTCTAGGGACCTGTAGGGAAAACCCAGAGAAGCTCAGTGTGCTTCCGGCTTGATGAGCAGCGGGGATGGAAGGCTCAACACTATGAACAGGGAGACACAGGGGACATAGAGGGTGCAGCAATGACAAATGCTGCCAGAAATGAGCGAAATCCAGGGTGGGTGGGGCTCCTGGGCACTTTTTAGAGAGGTTAAATTTAAACTGTGGTGGGATCCCTTATGCTGGACGCAGATCTGAAGCCTCTTGGCATATAACCTTTTTCAGTTCGTGTTTAGGAAGTCTGTTAAGATGAACATTATGATGGGTGGATCCGAGCCCAGGGGTTCTGCTTGATCTAAGGCACCAACCAAGGACAATATGTGCAGTCATCATCAAACCCCAGATCTAACCAAGGGACAGAACATTCTCCACAGTTAAGTGGAGACTGGGGACTGACTTTCACACGATCTCTGGTGCCCCATATTTAGCCATGTCCCTTTGTTGGGGAGGCACAATGGCACTCAGAGGAAGGATAGCAGACTACCAAGAAGAGACTTGATACCCTAGCACCATATTCATGGGGAGGAGGTTCCCCTTGGTCACAGTCATAGGGGAAGGGGGATTGGGGTGAAAGTGGGAGAGAAGGAGGAATGGGAGGATGCATGGGATGGGATAGAAAATGAGATGTAATATGAATTATTTTATTTTTCAATAAAAATGTGTTAAAAAAAGATGCAATATACATTTCTGCCCTTGCTTCTTTCTCACTTGTAGATGAGGGAATTGGCTAAAACCTACCAGCATGCTAGAGATGCCCGCCTGACCTATCAGTGGCCTTTAGCAACTGGACAAGCGGCCCGTAAGCCGTGACAAATGGTGTTACACCAAAACACGCAGGAGTGTTTTTACTGCTCAGCTTGTGAAAATGGCAAGTTTTGATGTGTAAGAAGGTTGGGTTAGCCCAGCACATCTGACTTCAACCTTACTTGGAGCCTGATAACTTCCGGCAAGACGGATCCCCAAGCGAGACCTCACAAAATCACTTCTTAGGGCCACCACTGTACACCCAATCCCGGCAGGACACAAGCTCAGGCTCAACGATTGCCGACCCCAGCCTTGTGCTCCTTTTTACATCTGGAGGCAGAGATGCCTGTTTATAAGATGGCTTTGGAATGATATAAAAACAATGAAATGATCTCAAGCAAAACTTCTCTTGCCAGAGCCTGTTGTCATCTGTGCCCCGGCGTAACCTCTGAAGCTGATGATGGCCCCAGGAGGGAAAAGCAGAGCTGTCACTTGTCATGCTGAAAATGTTTCCCCTTCTTTTTTTGATAAGTGCAGCTCCAGTCCTCCACACCCTGCTCCTACTCCAAGCCAGGCATGCCTCTCCACAGTACAAAATTATAGGATATAAAAATTATAGGATAGAGATATCCTCTGACCAAAAGAAACTTTATCCACCAAATAATTACCCTAAGAAACACAATATTTGTATGGTTTTAAATGAAGTAGCTCTCCTAGCTTATTTTTGAGAGCTTATAAAAAAATCTGTGCCTCCTTAGACACAAAGGAAGCTCAGAAACTTGGTGACGAGGAGCAGAAGCCGAAGTCATGTGATTTAGTTAGGTTTCTTCTTGCTGGACCAAATACCCAACAAAAGGCTACTTAAGGAATCACTTCCTTTTTTCTTATAGTATGGAAGCGCACAGTCCATCATGGTGGGCACCATGGTAGGGACGTAAGGCTGAGGGTGGCACAGTCTCCTTGGTCAGAAGGCAGAGTGGACAGGAGGAAGGGCCAGGCTATATAACTTCACGGCCTGAGTTGGGGGATATAGCTCACAGGGCAGAGTGCTTACCTAGCATGTCTAAAGCCATGGGTTCGATTCCCATCACTGCATAAATCAGGCCTGGTGTCACATGACTGTAGCCCCAAGACTTGGGGGGTGGAGAGAAGAGGATCAGAAATTCAAGGCCATGCTTGGCTAGACAGTGCCATCAAGGTTAACCTGTCCTCTGATCTCCACACGTGTACTATGGCATGGGTGTGACTTCTTCATACAAACACATATATACACATACATAAATGCAATAAAACTTAAAAAAAAAAAAGAGAGAGAGAGAGAATATAAAAAAATCAGTTGGAAAGGGGAATCTGCTACAGCCCTGACAAGTCACCAGGAAACAGAGCCTTCAGTTATGAGCCGGTGGGTGGAAACTAAAGTAAGGATTTGTTTTTAAGCTAAAAGCAAATTAATTTTTTGAAGCAAGTTTTATTCTACAGTATGAACCTAACAGTTTAAAATAGAGGTGGTTAAACATTTTTTAGTGGGAGCACAAATAAGAGCTTGATTTAGTGGTTATGACTATACTCTTGATGTCGAGTGTGTAGTGTGTTTCCAGATGATGGATAGCCCAGGAGTGCTACCATAATTTCACATTAACTAGTGCTTTATCAAGCTAACTGCTATCATAAGCACATACATAATGGTGTCATTGTTCTTTTTGTTGGAGAAGAAACAGCTTTAGAAAAACAAACTGGCCGACTGGAAAGGCCTCCTATCTGTGGAAAACACAGGGGCAAAGTGTCCTAGGTTCTCACGGGAGGTTCTCACGGGTGCTAGGACGCACCCCTGTCCGACCATAAGCCCCGAGCTGTAAGAACCATTGGGAAAAGGCAAGCGATGTTTTCAAACTGCACGTCTTAAAAGTGGCTTAGCACCGGGCGTGGTGCTGCGCACCTTTAATCCCAACACTTGGGAGGCGGAGGCAGGCGGATCACTGTGAGTTCGAGGCCAGCCTGGTCTACAAAGCAAGTCCAGGATATAGCCAAGGCTACACAGAGAAACCCTGTCTCAAAAAATAAATAAATAAATATTTAAAAAGTGGCTTAGCAGTGAAGTTTCCACTGCTGCTCAGCATTAACAGACACATGAAATCAACTGCCCATTTTCACTATATCTCAAGTTGGGGTGATAATCCTGTGGGTTCTCTCTCTCTCTCTCTCTCTCTCTCTCTCTCTCTCTCTCTCTCTCTCTCTCTCTCTCTCTCTCTCTCTCTCTCTCTCTCTCTCTCTCTCTCTCATCTAGCTTTCTACCAAAGCGGGGCAATTCTGCATGTCAAACTAGGCAAAGACCTGAGCTGGTCCCCAGATGCCATTAATTAATGACACACAGAACTTTAAAATGTTTCTGTCTAGATCAGTTGGTATTATTTTATCCCTTGGGTTACTCAGTCATGGTCTGAAAGAGAGAATTTGAGATGGGGGGCGGGGGTCATGATTTACTTGGTCTACGCATTTGTTTCCAGTGGGCTGGGAGCTGGTTTCAACTGTGAAACAGGTTCGCGTATTGCAAGCAAACACGCTGTTTTCGGCAGCAGTTCCCCAGGCTTCCCCCTGTTCTCATTGGAATGGGCATACACTTGAGACTCTAGCATCCCATCACAGCGACCTCACTGCATCCCGTTTCTGTGAAGAATCATGGTCGTGGACACGGAAGCAAGCGCTGAGGAGCTGAGGCTTCATGCCAATGCTGGTAGAGAAATAAGACAGCCTAGAGGAGGGAGCTGGCAACGTGGACACGCAGATCTCCCGGAAGCAGGAGGAACCTGGCTGAGGGCCCGTGGGCCCGTGCTACTTTGTCGGCTCTGGCTGTCTGCTGACGTCACTTCCCTGCATCTGCTTTGTGCTCTAGTCTGGTCTTTCTCCAGCCACTAAACAAGCGCTATTGCTAAGACCTGTGTCTTTGGCGAAGGCCCGGCCCCCAACTCAGTGGATCTTGCCTACGGACACCAGCCCACAGACGTCAAGCTGTCCAGTCAAAACTGAAAGGCAGAGTCGGAGACAGACATTGCCCTTCCACACTCATATGACTCTTTACCTTCAGAATCAGCTCCCAGGACTACTGGGAAATGTGTAATCAGAAAGTACCAAAGTTCTCCCCTGGTGCTAAAATACTAGAATTTTAGGGATATTCCACTGTTTACATGCAAATTGAAATGGTAGAGAGAAATGTTGCTGGGCTGGAGTGACAGCTCAGTCAGCAAGGCGCATGTGCTGAGGGCATGGTGGCCTGGCCTGAGTCCACTTCCCAGAGTCCACGTGTGTTCAGAGCGAGGTGTGATAGTACAGTTTTCATCCTGGGGCTGAGAGGCGGACACAGAAGCCTCTGTGGGGCTGGCTGGCTGCACACCCTCGTCTACTTTGTGAACTCTGGGCTAAGAGAGAGACTGTCGCCAAAAAAGAGATAGGTGATAAGTACACAGAAGAAAAGACTTTTTTTATTTTTTTGAGACTATGTAAACCAGGCTGGCCTTGAATTTGGCTTGCCTGGTGGGACTAAAGGCATGCGACCTGAATGCCTGGCTTTACCTAAATATTTTATTTAAGTGGCAGTCTTGATTTTTTTAAGTATAATCTTTCTCTTGGACATATTTTTTTCAATTGAGGAAGCTTTTACCTTCCCTACTCAGTTTGAAGTACTGACAACAATGGTTGGCATTCTATTCTAACTTGGATAATTTTGTACATTTTAACCAATTATCCATTCTTTTTGTCTAATGAAAAGTCTATAGCATATGAAGAATGGCAGCTGAGTCTGTTCTCTCTCTCTCTCTCTCTCTCTCTCTCTCTCTCTCTCTCTCTCTCTCTCTCTCTCTCTCTCTCTCTCTCTCTCTCTCTCTCTCTCTCACACACACACACACACACACAAACACCCTCACATGTATACACATACATGCTCACATGTGTACACATACCCTCACATGTATACACACACACCCTTACATGTGTAGACACACATACACACACACACACATACACACACACTCACTCACATATGTACACATACTCTCAGGCTTCCAAACTATGCAAACCAATCTGGCAGGTACCTATGTACTATAGGGAGCTATAAGAGAGATAAGTTAACCTCAAGTCTATACCGTTGTATTTATTAGTTAATCACAGTTCCAAAATTCACAACCCACGATTCACTGCAGTGAAGTCATTTGCTGACTTAATATTTTTCCTGTGGCTTACTTTAATTTCATAAGGCCATGGCTATTTTTTCCAAATGTGCTTTTTGTTTGTTTGTTTGTTTATTCTAGACAGGGTTTCTCTGTGTAGCCTTGGATATCCTGAACTCACTTTGTAGACTAAGCCGGCCTCAAACTCACAGTGATCTGCCTGCCTCTGCCTCCCGAGTGCTGGGATTAAAAGCGTGCACCACCATGTCTGGCTATCCAAATGTGCTTTCTAAATAAGCAGGTACCTCTGTATCAATTAATGTCAAAGCTGACAGAAGAAAATATTATATTTTTCAAGTTACATCAATTGCTCCAGAGACTAGGGAGACTGGGAATGTGAGAAATCCATGTACATATGTATGTCCCACTGAAAACAAGGCTGTTAATAAAGCTTTTCAGCAACAGATGCTCTGGGGGCTTTAAAAGGGAGTAAAGAGTGAATGCTGAATGTAATGGCAGAATACAGATACCGTCCCTAGCTGTCTATGCTGTTTCAGATGAGTGCTGCACAGTCTTGGGGCCATCTTAGTAACACTACACAGCCCTATGGCCTCACTCTAGGGAGCTGCAATCCAGGGCATGTAAAGCTGAGGCGGACCATGCAGCTTTGTAGAACTGATGGTGATTGTAATGACCGTGGAGAGTGAGGTCTGCCGTGCTGCCCATGAGGACATACAGAACGCAGGGCTACTCACATTCCCTCTGCATGGGACTGAGACAGCCATCCTCACTGCCGAGAGGGTTGACTGCTCCCGTCACTCACAGTGACAACCTTCTCCAGATATAGGCTTTCCTTCATAGGCCAAAGGAACCCACTTCATTCATCCCCACAACCTGGGATAATGTGCATCTAATGACTGGTGGAAGGGGAAAAAGAGCCATAAAGGTCTAGCCCACTTATCTCCATATGAGGAAACCCTACATGATGAATGAGTCGTCCTCCGAGCCATTTATGGACTGTATTTACATGTTAACAGGAAGCATTTGGCCCAGCAATATTCCAAGGACTAGGGGTTCAAAGCCATTGTTGCTAAAATGTAACCTAGACATCATTGTGTGATGGTTGATACTGACTTGACACCTAAAAGACAGATTTCTGGGCGTGTCTGGGAAAGCAGTTCCCAAACTGAATGAAGTGGGTATTCCAAGGGCTGGGGCCCTGGACCGAGCTAACACAAGGGAGTGAGCGAGTATCAGCGCTCCTCTTTGCTTCCTGATGACAGATACAATTCAACCATCTACTGCACACCCTGCCATGCATTCCCCACTGTGATAGACTGTATTCTTGAACTATGACGTAAAGCAAACCCTTCCCCCTTTTTGAGTTGCTTTCATCAGGTATTTTGCCATGGCAAGAAGAAAAGTTATTAATAATACAAGTCATAAGATGCATTGAACATCCACAACTATAAGACCCACTTTCACAAGTAATTGTGAACAACAGATAAAATGTTGATAGTTGCCATGTCAGTCAGTCTAAAATCCCTACATATAAGATGAAGAAAAGGAAAAATGGTTTCATCGGCAAATGGGTATAAATGTGGTATTTTTCACTGCATGCCATCAAAGACTTTAAATAATGAGGTGTAATGGCTCTGTTTGCTTTCCTACTTTTACATAGAGCTCAAATTAGCCACAGTCAGACAGACAAACACACACACACACACACACACACACACACACTCAAAATAACAACAACAAAATACATTAGTTACAGAGGCCAAATAACGTTGCTAGGGAAGGAAAGAATTTTAGACACATTGGGTCCATTCAGAGTGGTATGGCCATAGAAAAGTCTGTTCAACCCACACTGCTAGGGTAATTCTATGTTCACAACCACATGGTGAAGGTGGACCACCAACTCACAGGAAACACAAACATGTTCCAAGTGAGTCAAAGACATAAATACTTGTGCCAAGCCTGATGACCTGAGTTCAATCCCATGGTGGAAGGAGAGAAATGACTCCCAGATGCTTTCCTCTGAGCTCCACACATGTATTGTGGCATGTGTATGTGGGTGTACACATGTGCACACACATACACACAATAGTGTTCTAAGTAAACTAAACAGAACAAAATTGGTCAGGTGACAGTTACTTTGTGAATACGCTATGCGGTTGGACTGTTTGGTTTATTGAGTAGATTACATAGTACATGGATGTAATAAGAGAGAAACTGTTGAGCTAAAGATGTGACATATGGAAACAAGAATTTAAATATAGCTCTGTGGCAGAATGTTCTGCCTGCTGTGTGTTGATAGTGTGATCATAGTCCACTATTCAGAGCGCAAACCTCATATGTGGGGAAGAGCCAGACCAGGAAGCTGACTATATCTAGGAAAATTCAGATTCCCACCATGAGAGACTGAAACTGTCCCAGCAGCTGACTCACAGGACAACTGTTCACCCTGAACACAAGCTGTTGGTCGCCAACCTCCACAGAGAAGCAAGAGCAGCCAAAGCACTTTATTCAAAGCCAACCTCACCTGTGGGCCTTCAGGATTCTCTGGGCGATGGCGTCCCCCACCTTGTTGAACACGACCTTATCGTCAGCACAGCTGATGAAGAATTGGTTCTGTGAGAAAATAGCAAACTTGTGAAAGGCCCTGCTTTCCCTGTAGGATGTCCTACAGCATATGCAGAAGGAGGGGACGGATGCTATACTTATTACTGAGGAGAAATGGTTCCCATGGCAACGTTCAGGCCACCGAATCTTTCAAAGAAAGTGGCTCAGAGTACGGGAAATGTCCTCAGACTCCAGGTCTCATGTGCATGACGTCAGTCAGTGGTAATCATACTGTTCTCAAGGGGAGGGCTTTGTGGCTGTCGTAACACAAATGCTGAGACTGCATTCGTAGAATGCTAAGGCTATCTCCCAGTTAGGTTTCCTTCTGATCCCCATGCTGTACAGATGTTTAGGATTAACCCTTCACATTGCCAAGCGTCCTGTGTTGTCTGAGTTCACTTTTCAGCAGGGCACCCGGCCTGTTCCCTCCAGTGTTTCCTGGCAGCTCCTTTCACCTTGTCCTTTTTCTTTGGGTCTCTCCTGTCTCTGGACTTTTATTTCAAGCAGTTTCCTATCTCTTTCAAAGACTTTTTTTCCCTCTGTAGTATGTTTCTATGCATGGTTGTGTGTTGGCACACATGTTTATACTGCAGAGAGTGCCCGTGTGCACTTGTGGAGGTCCCAAGCTGACCTGAGGAGTGTCCCTTGATGTCTCTCTGTCTTATTAACAAGGGCAAGGGCTCCCAGATGAATCTAGAACTTGCAGACAGGACTAGTCTAGTAGCCAGTCTGCAGCCATTCCTGTTCCCACTTGCCAAGGCAGGGCAGGCATCTGTGTTCACCCAGCATAACGTAGCTGCTGAGGGTCTGAACTCTTATCCTTCAAGCTTTTATGGAAAGGATTTTTTCCCAGGGAGCCATCTCCCCAGGTCTCAAGTGCCTTTTGTGTATATAGAAATAAACTCATAAAATAGAAAGAAAAATGTTTTCATTTTAAGTATTTGCTATTCATAGATCTAGAAAACATTCTTTGAAACCATTGTTAGAAAATGGCTACCCTATTATCCTAATGATGCAAAACGGTTTGCTGCTGCATAAAGGAGTGTCAGAAATAACAAATACTATGAGCACTGCCTATTGAAATCGAATCCAGATTGTTAGGACTAACTTCTATCAAAATGCATCTTCAAGCAATATTTTCTAATCTTCTCAAGGACTAGCTTGCGTCCTTTGCTGGCAATAGCATGTATATGAGTGTGCAAGCTTTCATGCGGCAGGGCACAACTGGGCACAACGCCTCCGGAAGGCAGCTTACAGAAAGGCAAGTGCAGACCCTCACTGGAGAATGTGAGTCAAACAACTCACACGACAAAGAGGGTTAGCATGTGTCAACAGCTGTAACAATAGACTGACAAACTGCCACATGCCATGTCTGTATGTTTTTCTTTCCTTTTTTAGAGATTAGGGTAAATGTTGACTGTTTGCCCTGACGACTGTCACCCAGGGAAATGCCCGCAGCCATATGCGCCTATATGGCACTGCTGACTTTAATGCTGTGTTAGCATGAGGAAGGAAAAGTAGCTTG
The DNA here is from genome assembly GCF_903995435.1 of Acomys russatus. NCBI lineage: Eukaryota > Metazoa > Chordata > Mammalia > Rodentia > Muridae > Acomys > Acomys russatus. The sequence goes on along the minus strand of NC_067151.1, from coordinate 7,771,416 downwards.
TGATAGTCATGATGGGAAACTTGATGCAATTTAGAGTCACCATGGAAACAAATCCATGGACCTGTTGCTGACAGTATATCTCGATTAGGTTAATTGAGGTGGGAGGAGGACCCACTGTAGATGTGGACAGCACCATTCCTTACACTGGGGTGAGGGTGGGGCTCCCCAGACTGTTTAAAGTGGAGAAGGGGAGCTGAGCACCCATATCTATCACTCTGCTGCTTCCTGGCTGTGTGTGTGTTGGGACCAGACACCTCCTGCTCTTGCTGCCATGGTGAACCCTATTCTTTAGAACTGTGAGACAAAGTAAACAAGTTTCTGCCTTAATTGCTTTTGTCAGCTATGTTACCACAGCAACAAGAAGAGCAACTAGTATTCCAGTGCTGAGGATTCTTTTTAAAAAGATGAAACAAAATGACTCGGTACTGGATGAGGTAGCTTTCATAGCTTTTGCAACGACAGCGTCATTCTCACAGTTAACAGTTAGGAGTCTTCCTAAACTCCAGAGAGGACTTCCGTGATGTTTCCACTAATGCTTTTTATTTGCTACATGACCCATGTGAGGCTAACGTTTTTAATGAGCTTTTTCTTTCTCCGAGTCTGAGAAATAAGTAAAATTACAGTCTCTTGCTGGTGATCCTTAATCAGCTGTTGCTGTATGGACGGGAGGAGAAGCAGGGCTCTGGGGCGGGAGGAAACAGGGCTCAAATGGTTTTCCCAACAATTCACTTTTGGCTAAACATTCTATTTTTATTCAATGAGAAAAATAAAACCAGGATAAAGGAGGAAGATGTGTTTTGGTTTGTGTGCACCCCTCGTTATTTGGGTTTTTTTTTTTTTTTTTTAATCCAGGAGTCCCAAGGGATCTTTACTATTTCTGCATCTTCTTTGAAGTTCAATTAAAGTTCCCACAGTAAACTCATGTTCTCAGATTTTCCCATGGACTTTGGACACTGGGGTCTGAAAAGGCTTTATCATGAATAGCTGCTCCCAGCCTTAGCATTCTCACATCTCCCTTTCCCATGTGCTCTTCCCTGCCTCTCACTACTCCAGGATCCCCATAGCAGGGGGTGTCTGGTCCTCTGCATGAGCAACTTACCGTGTATGTGTGTGTGTGTGTGTGTGTGTGTGTGCTGTCCTGAAAAAGCACATGCCTCGTGCTAGACAAGACACTCTAACCATAGACGAGTGAAAACTGCTGCATCTGTGCTAGGGTCATTTCAGGACAAAGATGTATTCATAAGTGGATACATGTTAGTACAGGGTTTGTGGAGTCTTGATGGGAAGGCGGTGCAGAGTGAACTCAGGCATGCTGGGAGATGATAACACAAATGACCCCAATTAACACTTCTCTGGAATCCTCCCTAACTCAATTCATGCTTATTAATACTGAATTGGAAACAGGGGTCCCTACAGTGTTGCATGACACTTGGTGTTCTGGTTAGTGTTTTGACAACTTTACACAAACTAAAGTTATCTGGAAAGAGGAACCCTAAATTGAGAAATGTCTCCATCTGATTGGTTGTAAGCAAGGAAATCTGTGGAGCAGTTTCCTGATTGATGGTTAATACGGGAGGGAGGGTCCAGCCCACTGGGGGCCTGTCCACCCCTGGGTGGGTGGTCCTGGATAGTGTAAGAAAGCAGGCTGAGCCAGCCATGGGAAATAAACCCATAAATAGTGTTCCTCCATGGCCTCTGCTGAAGCTCCTGCCCTGCCCTGATGTGCCCCAGTGACAAAATATGACATGGAAACCTAAGCCAAATAAACCCTTCCCTTGCCCCAAAACAAGTTTGGGTCATGGTATTTATCACAGCAATAGGAAGTAAGACTATTGGGAAGGCAGGCTCCTTTTGTGATTGACTTGCGGACATACGTACTTCAATATAGATGTAATGCTTGCTGTTCTCTATGACATAGGTGTAGGCAGAGTGGATCGACTCTTCGTGGTGCTTGATGCCAGCAGACCAGTCAGCAGCAGACCGGAGCAACTACAAGACAGCAATCAGGAACGAGCATCCATCAGAAAACAGAGAAGGGACCTTTTGTACTAAAGCAATGGAGTCACTCCTTCTAAACCAATGATGGCAGCGGTTTGACCCCGCCCCCGAATGGTCCACGGGAGAGAGAGAGCCGGAGCTCGTCCAGAACATGCGACTGTGATGGCCAATCTTGGCTGTGAGCTTGTCACACTTGGGAAGAATGAGCCTCAGCTAAGAGCTGCCTCCATCAGATTGGCCTGTGGGCATGTCTGTGGGGCGTGTTCTTGATTTCTGAGTGACGTAGGAGGACCCTGCTTACTGTGAGCAGTGCCATACCTAGTTAGGTCGACCAGGACTCTGTTAAAAAGGCATGAGTGTGAGGCAGGGAGCAAGCCAGTAAGCAGTGTTTCCCATGGTTCTTGCTTCAGTTCTCATGTTGGCTTCCCTGAATGACAGACAGAAACCTTTTTCTCTGCAAGAGTTGTCTTTGGTCATTGCATTTATCACAGCAACAGAAAAGCAAGCGAAAGCAGCACTCTTCCATCCAGCGTTCTTTCCATTCAAAGCTTGGAGACTTAAGTTGTGGTTCCTACAAGGGACGTCTCGAAGAGTGATTTAGGTCACTACAACTAATCTAACGCTGTCTGCTTTCACTGTGACAGCCCTTCAGCTGCACCTACACACAGGCCAAGGACCCTGATGTGGGGCAGAGATTATTGACAGTGACGTGTGTGTCAGCCAGCCTCAGACCTGGTAAACAGTATGTAACTGGTGGTTCACAGTGGCTGCATTAGAAGGTACATTTGTGCTCTGGCAGATCACATCAGAGATGATGCGAAGCAGACTGTGGCTGTGCGTGGTGGGGTGGGCATAGGGACCCTGGAGGCATCTTATGGCCTTCCCAAGACTAAATGACCATCTTGACATTCCTTCTAGTATTTTAATTGTTGCAGTATGACTTCTACAAATAGATAGATAGATAGATAGATAGATAGATAGATAGATAGATAGATACAGAGATATAAGAGATACACATATTAAGTACTTAGTACATATATCTCAGGTTTTTGTAAATGACTGTTCATCGTCCCAGAAGAATCCCTAGAGGCCCACGAATCTGGTCCAGCTGTACAGTGTTTGCCTAACATACACAAAGCCCTAGCTTCCATCCCTAGCACTGCTTAAACCAGGTGTAATTGGCACACACCTGTAACCCCAGCATGTGGAGAATGGAGGCAGGAGGATCAGAAATTCAAGCCATCCCTGGCTACATAGCAAGATTAAGGCTAGTCTGGACTACATGACACCCTGCCTCAAAAAAGTAAAAGTGAGAAATAAAGGAAGGGGGGTGGGAGAGTGAAAAGGGAAAGAGGAGGAGAAATATAAATATATATTTTTTTTTTCTGTTCCTAATTTTAAATGAATGCTGAAACTGTCCCTCAGAGAGTCAACTAAAATGTAAAATAAGTGAAAAGGATGATTGAGCAGTTATTAGGACTGTAAATGTAACACAGGAGATAACAGTCTTGCATCTACTACCTATAAAAAAGGTCTGGTAAAGTGCTTAATAATTTTAAAATAATATCTACTAGCCTAAGGCAATGTAACACTAGTGCTTGCTAAAATCATCAACCGCGTTGCCCTCTAAGCTACCTGGTGATCTGATATGAGGTATTTATTAGACAGTTCCACCAGCACACAGTTTTATTTCAGTTTATCAGGTAAAACATGGAAATATGTGAAGTGGAAAATGTACATGAACACAAATCAAGTTAAAATTATCCAGGGAATGACAGGATCTCCTAGGAACTGTGCTATTAGTCACCAGGTAGAAATAAAGATTAAACAAAAGTTTCAACTCTTGGACTGTGTGAATCCATGGTAGATGGTATTGTGAAGTAATGTGACCCTGAGCATGCAGTCTGTGTTGAAAAGGTTCTTAGAGCACACATCCTCTGGGACTGCAGACAAGCAGGCACCTGGCTGCACACAGTGGGAAGACAGGCAGGCACTTGGCTGCACACAATGGGAAGACAGGCAGACACCTGGCTGCACACAGTGGGAAGACAGGCAGGCGCCTGGCTGCACACAGTGGGAAGACAGGCAGGCGCCTGGCTGCACACAGTGGGGAGACAGCCAGGCACCTGGCTGCACACAGTGGGAAGACAGCCAGGCACCTGGCTGCACACAGTGGGAAGACAGCCAGGCACCTGGCCGCACACAGTGGGAAGACAGGCAGACCCCATGCTCCCCATTCTAGCATTAGCACTTTCACCTTGGCCACTCCAACGCCACGGCGGCTCCATTCCCTTTACTGAACAACTGAGCTCTGGGCTTCTCTCTCTTCCATTCCCACCCTCTCTTTCTCCTCTCTCCCTCCCCCCCCCCTCTTCCTTCCACCCTTTCTTTCTATCCTTGAACTGCTAAGACAAAATGACAGAACAAACAAGTACATTTGTCATAATGAGATCCCTTTGAATCATAACCTAAAAGCTTAATTATAAATCCCAATGTGCAAAGAAGGATGTGTGATAGTTATACATGGCTTGCCATGTTCCAGGCTTGCATTTATAAACAACCCCAATGGGAACATCCTAGCCTTCCCCTGAGATCCAGAAACCTACTCTTTTTTTTTCTTTCTGATCCTTACACTTGCTCTGATTTGAAGACTCAATAAATCCACGCATAAAAGATAAAAAAAAAAAAAAAAATGAGCATCAGTCAGATGTCAGAGCAGGTGTCAACTCGCATGTCCTATCCAATCAATTTGAAGTGCCTTCCAAGCTATGATGGAAAGACATTATTGGGGCAGGGTACACTAATCGGCAGCTCTGAGGTTGATTAACCATGCCTGCCAGGAAGGAAAGGAGGAGGAAGGAAGTCAAATCGCTGTCATTTCCCAGGAAGAACAGGTCATCAGAGGCATTTGCTTACAGAACCCAAGTTTAGGAAGTTGCCCAACTGCTAAGGGTTCATTATTAAGAATCCACTGTCCAAGTCCAACAGCACAGCTTTTGCTCACAATGAAAAGTCAATTAAAAACAGTCATTACCTGGGACAAACTTGAAAGTTAAGTTTTAAGCAAGATAGGAAGGAAAAATGCTTGGGATTATTAGCCATTTACTCTTCTAATTATTGCAATCTGCCCATCACCACGGAGCAACTGAAGCAGTTGATTCCCTTCGGCTCTGCCTGCACTCTTGCCTTGGGAACCCTGAAGCAGAAAACCACCCTAACTGCTTTTCATCTCTGGTCATCCAGACAGTTGTCGGCAGTCAGGAGCACCAAGCACCTGTGCCTGATCACCATTCATCCTCAGTTTAGCAATCACTCCCCTCTTTGTTTCAGTACCAGCTTGTCTAGTGTTTCTAGTTTTGAAACAATGCACCAGAGACAAGCCTCAGGGCCATCCCATCGTGTGCAAAAAAAAAAAAACAAAAAACAAAAAATGTTCCCGTAATGAAAACCTAACCCACACTTTTCAGACCTGAGATTTGAATACACAACATGAAAATATACAAAAATGGCATAGATCTGATTTGATGGTTTAGGGTCAACATCACAACAAGGACTAGAAATGTCCTTTGTATAGTAACCTTTTAAAAAAACCTAAAAATAGACTTTAGATTAACCACAACCCTTCCTTTCCCATAAAATGGTCCTGAGATGAATGTATAAAGAACAGAAAGGACGGAAAACCTTCAGGACATTCCTAGCATCTGCCCCAAGGTTCTTGCTTTTCACAGAATGCTTCTAGCCCTGTAAAATCTCTCTCTCTCTCTCTCTCTCTCTCTCTCTCTCTCTCTCTCTCTCTCTCTCTCTCTCTCTCTCTCTCTCTCTCTCTCTCTCTCTCTCTCTCTCCCTCTGTGTGTGTGTGTGTCCATCCTTCAGGCTGAGGCTGGAATCCATTTGTGTGGATACTCTCAGGTGGCAGAGTCTGAAGAGAAAAGGGAAGTGCTCCCACAACCGAGCCTCACTCTTCCAGTCTGGGCTAAAAGCAACCACAGTCAAGGATGTGAAGACATGAACCTAATTGGCTGTCTCCTCCTCAAGCTCCCTCCTTTCACAGGTCCTGTGATTGTGTGCCTGCTGCTTAGCTGACCAGGCAATTTCATAAGAACAGCCTTTTTACTGGAACCAAAGGAAGAAGTTGGTCTTGGGGCTGAAGGAGAGAAAGAAAAGAAAGCGCTTAAAGACTGAGATCTGGGGAAAGACATTGGTTGGGGGCAAATATGTAGAGTTAGGCACTTTGGGGAAACAAAAAGATATGAAAGGAAGATGGCAATGGGAGATGGGGCTAAAGGCTGTGACAGAAAAAGCACTGCCACCTGTCACCCTGGGACTCACTGGGAACATGGCGGCCAGCACCTAGTCTGTTCTTACAGACAGAACAAGGTCTTTTCCATCCTGTGAGCAGTGCTCTGTTACAGCACGAGGCGTGTACTTCCTCCCGTGTGTGTGTGTGCCTTTCTCTGCTGTGCCTACTCTGGGTGTCCTGGGAAGGCTTGTAGGATTCTCAGGATTAGAGAGAACCACACAAATCTGTCTGTGGAAGCTTCTGGAGTCAGTTCTCGTGTCTCAGTGACTTTCTCTAAATGACTGTGCATATGGGTGAGGCTTCCATTCTACAAGGCACGGCTCCTTTCTCCTTACTGCCCCTCTGTATCAGGGTGTGCAAGTGTTTTCTAGGGTGAAGGATTTTTTATTTACCTTTATTTTATGTGCATTGGTGTTTTGCCAGCATGTACATCTATGTGAGAGTGTCAGATCTTGGAGTCACATACAGTTGTGAGCGGCCCATGTGGGCGCTGGGATTTGAACCCTGGTCCTCTGGAAGAACAGTCAGTGCCCTGAAATGCTGAGCCATCTCTTCAGCAAGTGTTTTCATATTAACAAATATTTGACTTCCTTTCTCTACATGAAGAGTAGCGTGACTTTCCCCGTTTGCTTTACCATGTCAAATATTATTTTTCTCCACTTCAATAAATACACAATATAAAGATTTTGACCTGGAACCCTTCTCGTGACCTATCCAGAAAAATGGCATCTTCTTTCTTGCAAACTTTGGAAATGCTAGAACAGCAGTTCTTAACCTGCAGGTCAAGACCCTTGTGGGGTCAATTGACCCTTTCACGGGGGTCACATATCCTGCATATCATGTACTTATAATCACGATTCATACCAGTAGCAAAATATGAAGTTATGAGGGAGCAGTGAAGATAGTGTTATGGTTGGGGGGTTACTGCAAGACGAGGAACTGTGTTGAAGGATTGCAGGCTTAGGGAGGTTGAGAACTGCTCACTGCCCTAGAGAAAGCATCAGAGATCTGGGCCTGACAGAATGGAGGAGGCCTTTCCAGTGGTTGCCTTCGTTTGCTGGTTTGCTTGCTTTGCTTTCTGTTTTGAGACAGGGTTTCATGTGCCACAGGCTGGATTCGAACTCATTCTGTGGAAAAAGATGACCTTGAACCTCAGCTGCTCCTGCTTCTACTTCCGTAATCTTAGGACAGCAGATGTGAACCATCACGCTTTGTTTAACTGTTGGAGAATTTCACATGTGCAGATAATGTGTTTTAATCAAATCCCCTCCTTGTAGCCCCTCCCTTAGCCACACTCCCCTCCCAATTTCATGTGAGTTTTTTTTTTTTTTTTCTTCTGAAACCCATTGAGTTCCACTTAGTGCTGCCAGTATACACATCGGTGAGGGGCGTATACCAGAGTGCGGAGTGCTCAGTCCTAAACGGAATATATTTCACAGTGTCTTCTGTACTCAAAAGAGCAGTTGCATATCTGAGCTCCCAGTGGCTGTGACTACAACCACAGACCAAGGCCAGACAATGTCCTACATGGAGAGGGGGAGACGGGCATAAAACTGAGGTGATGTTGGCAGTTGATACTGCCTGGAGAGAAAGTCAGTTTTCTTTAGGAAGGTATGTAGTGCTCTGGATAAAACCCCAGGACCTAATGAGCATCAGGCAAGGACTACACCACAGCTACACATAGCCCCACGGAGCCTCTCCAGCACTTCACATGTGTTAGCTTTCCTGCTCCTCACTGCCCCACCACTGACTGTATGAACTGGGCGGACTGTATTATTAGCCCTGAGGAAAATGTGAACAGAGAAGTGAAGCAATTTCTCCAAGTTGACAGCCTTGACTCTAGAATCCCCCTCATCATAATCAAAATCATGATTCTTTTTTACGACTAAGAATAGGCCTCTATGTTGTTAAATAAACTGTGCTCAGTACAGGGTGCTGAGGCTGCATCTCAGTTGGTAACGCCTGCCTGCTATGTGGTGCCCTGGGCTCTGTCCCCAGAACCACACAAACTGGGAGAAATGGTGCACACTTGAAATGCCAGCATTCTGGAGGTAGAGGAGGGAGGATCAGAAATTCGAAGTTATCCTCAAATACACAGCGAGTTTGAAGCCAGTCCAGTCGATACGAGACCCTGGCTGTTAACAACAGCAATCCAGCAAACACAGACGTAAACTGTGCTGTATTTCCCCGGGTACTCTGCCTGCAAGAGTCATGTAGCTGCTTGTTATAGCAGATGAGAGGGTGGAAGTTTTGAAAACATAACAGTGAATTCTTTTAAGATGAAATAATGAACACAAAGGCCAAGCTCCTGCTTCCTTGTCTCCCTCTGGGTTCTCTGGAAAATTAGAGGCGGTAGAGCTCTTCTCTCCCAATGTCCAAGGACCTGGGTTCAATCCCCAGTGTTTCATGGAAATAGCCAAACAGAAAAAAAAAAAAAATCAAAACTGCCTAGATGTCTGCTGTCAGGCTTCAGGTACTGTACAGCCATAGCTCTGGAAAAGCAATCAAAAGATGAGTGTTTACAGTGAATAAACAAGAGACGAAGGGTGAAGTACAGAGAAATGAATCAAGGTGAGCTCTCTTAAGTGTGCTTATCCACACTGTCTTGTCTCCGAACTACAATTACTTCAGCTGAAAAACAGAGCTCCAGATTTCTCTAGGTCTTGGGGTTTTTAAGTTGGGAGAAGGGTCTTATAATAAAAATGACACAAAATTAAATACAAGCCCTTTTTGAGATAGAGTTTTATATATCCCAGGCTAGCCTTGGAGTTTGCTATATAGCCAGGGATAACCTTGCATTTTTCTTCTTGCCTCTTCCACTTGGCTTCTGGGATTACAGTCTGTGCTGACACACTGGTTTTAAGAGATGCTGACAACCAAACCCAGGCCTTCAGACACACTGAGCATCTACAGCAGAGCTATAGCCCTCCCCCCCCAGGCCTGGGTACAACTTTTGAGACAGGCTGAGCAGTGAGTTGCCATAACCCTAAGGCAGAGCCCAGAGCTGACAATGCATGGGGGCTCCTCAAAGGAATCAACTCATTCCTCTCACCTCATGACCTTACTGTCAGTTAACCAGGGAGCAGCAGCACTCAGTTTACAGCCTGAGAGGATGAAAAGTTAACTGTAAAAATGCTAGGTTGTCGTGGATGTAAACACGTTTTTTTTGTCTTGATCCCAAGTGTAGAATGCAAAATAGACTTGTGTGAGGGTGTGCGGTGTTTTTCTGCTGGAAACAGATTTATAAGAGACCGTGTGATGTTTGTCCATTGGAAGGGGAACCACCTCTTGAAAGGGCATGGTTTGTGCCAACTGATAAACACCCTAATATATATATATATGCCCAAAACAAGAGCCAACCAAGGCTCTTTGGGGCTCTTTGGTCTTGGCATCATTTCCTATCGTTTGGCTATTTGTTGTTCCTAGAGAGAAAAGCTCCAGAGAACATTTCAAGGTTCTGGGTTCCGGCTGCTGCTCCAGATTCCCACTACAGCAGTTGAGGTCGCCTCTGCTGAATTGCTGCTTGGCTATCTACTTGTCCTATTCCCATTAACTTCTTTCTCTCCTATCTTGGGTAGGTGGGTTGGAAGGGAGGTATAAACATTAAAGAACCCCAAATAAAGTAGCTTTTAAAAAGTTCCAAGCCTACACTAGGTTTTGAGGATTAGAAGGATAAAAGAAACTATTAATCTTGGCATTAAGGAGCTCAGGAGTAATACATTTTTTACTGAGGTGTCCTTCTGATTTTAGTAGACATGATCTGACCATGTGGCCAACTATGGAGGGATTGTAGACATTATCCCAGGTGAAGGCAGTTTGGCGGGGGGGGGGGGGGGGGGTCTTGCCTCCAGCTACGCTACTTGGAAACACCACCAATACCCCACTGAGATGGACATTGTTGAAGGCTGGGAGGAACCATCCTGGGTCCAGAATTCAGGAAACGGACCAGAGACTCTGGCCAGGCTATTGTGTGTCTCATCAAACATCGATGGGAGGAGGGATCCGGAGCAAGACAGGGCAGATTGTGCAGGTGAAGAGGAGAGGAGAAGGCTGCAGGTTCAGAGCAGGAACGCAAGTGAATGGGGAGACAACCAGCAGACAGCCTGGACCAGCACGCAGGCCAGAGACACCTAGGGACCCATCCAATGGAGCAGACACCGGAAGGTTTATTCTTGTTTCCCTTTAACCTTTTTTCCCTCTTGTATAGGATAGTTGGATTGTACAATAAAGTCTAACCTATAAAGTTGCAATTCATTTTCATACTTTCATCTTCTGAGATCCATCTAAATGGATTTAATTATTTAGTCACAAATTCTAGCAATAGCTTCTAGTTGGTAATAAACATAAGTACTTTAAAAGTAGAAGTATGTAGGCATCTGAGCGTTATGAGGGTGCTGAGCTACATCAGGTGGAGTCAGTAAAAGGAAACTAGTACAACGCAGCACCCTCCATTTATAAAAGATGTTGACCTGAAGGGAGGCAAGGTCTAGTCCACACCTATCCTGAGGCTTTCCCAGAGTGGCTGGGATATTATGTTAAGGCCTCAGGGCTTGGTGGCAGCTCCATCAGGGTACGGCGGTTTCCTGACTTGGTAGTTTTCTAATGCACTGGCTGCACTTGGCTGACGACTGCCCTGTGTTGCTAAAGTGCTGCCTAACAAACCGTTCCACATCTTTATCACAGCCGCTCTCAGATACACTTTGTGTCATACAGAACAGGCATACCATGGAGCTGTGGGAGAATTCCTCCTTGGTGACCGTGGCTCGCACACAGGCCCACCATGCAGGACACAGTCACAACCCTCTCTAGAGATGACAACTGACATTTAACCCTGCCTCTCGTTTTCAGTGAGTCCATGTCTTTCCTACCCGTCCCTGCCTTGCACTGCTAGCTCAGCCCCATGCTGGCATTACTATGTTCAGAGACCTTCATTGCTCTCACTAGAGAGCTCTTCATAGGTATGAGCCCCAAGCTCAAAAGTATCTATTCAGACAGAAACAGATGAGAAGGAATAAAATGAGAAATCTTCTGTAGGATAACCGCTAGAAATACCCCCATGGCAGGCGAGCCCTTCAGTGGCTCCCTGGCACATTAACATAACAAAGGCACACAGTCCATGCTAAAGAAGCCTTGGAAACCCCTTTTTGTGAAATCCTTATCAGCACTTCACAGGCTAAAGCCAATTTATGACCACTGTGCTGCTGTAGGTTAATCTTTGTAAGAAGGGTCTATGCAGTATGTGTCTTCACAGGTGATGGGCAAAGTCAAGGTCACTGGGCTTTCCAGAGCCATCTTCAGACCCCTCTCTCAGCCTTACACTAGCTACTGCACTAGTGTGCAGTGGTTACAGCAGATAATCTCATTCCCCTGGGAAGAGACTCCACTCTGCTCACCCAGCTAGTGAGCTCTTAGTGCATCCCAGTGAGTTGCCAAGAAAAATTTCCAATCTTACCGCTTTCTCTTTCCCAGTAAACTATGCTTCCAGAGGTATCAAAAGTTATTGGTTTTGGTCCTTTTTCTAGGATGCAAATGATGGCTTGCAGTGTAAACAGACGGTCCTTGAACATATGCTTATGTAAGCATATGGTACTTAAACATGTTGGCTGAGTCAGTGAATAAATGAGTGAATGCGTCTTGATACAATCATCAGTAGGCTAAAATATCTTAGCATCATATATATTTTTAAAATTATTATGTATATATATATTATTTATGTGTGTGTGTGCGCGCGTGTGCAAGCGTGCGTGTGTGCGTGCACACTTGCCACAGGGAGGGTGTGAAGGTCAGGGGCCAGCCTGCAGGAGTCTTTTTTATCATGTGAGTACAGTCTGTCAAACTCAAGTCTCAGGTTTAGCAGCAAGCAGTCCCCACACCATGCTCTCTCACTAACCTATCAACAATACGTTTCTGACCAATAAGTAACAGACACTAGCTGTGGTAGGATAACTGCCACACCAATTTTAATGCAAGTTCAAATCTTAAATCCTGCTTTTTCCCCTTAACACCAATATCGTTGTTATATCTTACAGAATAATTAAGTTCTCCTTATCCATTTAGAATAAATTAAATAGGTTCATAAAATATTCATCAACTTATATGCAAATAAGTTTTAAGTATTTATATCGTCTTAAACTGGGATGACTACATATCTATGATAGGTACTTTTCTCAAATGGTTTGTCCTTGTTTTCTTTGCGTGTTTGCATGCATGTGGGTGTTTAGGTGAATTGCCCCTGAGGGGGTGGGTACACAGGCACGTGTGCTTAATTTAGGTGGTGGCCACAGGACAAGCCTGGGTATTGTTGCTCTGGAGTCATCCAAGTGAGCCCTAAGGATCTTTATGTCTCCCCAGTGCAAGGATTATGTGCACGTACCACCATGCCTTGATTCCTCACATGGGTTCCGAGGCTCAATCTTGGATCCCTCCTGATCCAACTTTACCAACTGCGTGATCTCCTCAGCCCTGGTTTGTTCTTTTGGCGGGAGGGAGGGGGCTCTCTGTGTAGCCCTGGCTGTCAAGGAACTCTCTTTATTGACCTGCATGGCCTGGAATGCACAGAGATCCTCCTGCCTCTGCCTCCCTCGTGCTGGGATTAAAGGCATGTGCCACCAGCTCCCAGGTGGCTTGTTCTTTTTATTGTATTATTTTGTCTCTATTGTAATGTATTTTTATTTTTGCTAGGCACACACATGTGCTTGCACATAGTGCAAAGTAACAGACCTGGACACTTCATTTTAAAAGCAGACTCACTAGAGTCTCTGTGTGAGTTAGGTCGGCCCACACTGGTGACATGAAGCGCAAGGCAGGGTGCTGGGTATCTGCCTACAATGCTTTTGGTGTTACAAAGGCAACGCAAAAGTGGCCCTTCCTCATCCATCCATGCGTAACTTCCAGACCTGTGAGAGGTAAAGAGAGCCAACTGAGGACCCCCAGCCAGAGCTCGGTTCGGTGCATCAGTACTGGGCGGCCCTGGCTAAGCCTCAGAGTCCCACTGGCCATGCGGTGTCTTGTTTGTAATTTGAGAAGGCTAGAATGGAATCTATTAAAGGTCATGACTCTATTAAACAACTTCCCATTCTTTTAAAGGAGCCTCTAAAAGTACTTGGTTAATTAAACACTAATAGCCTATTGAATGAGAACTCCCTTCCCAGAGCTCCCTAAGTGCTCTAGCATCATGGCCCAGGTTTACTATGTAAGGGTTGTAGGGTCACCCCTCAAAGAATCATGGGAACAGCTCCACCAGCTCCAGTTCCGTGGCCTGTCTGAGGACATACATTTATGAGAGATATGCATGAGTCTTTTAAAGAGGGCAAACTGGATCCACTAAGAGTAAATACAACACTGAATTTTCAAAGATCCACTTAGGTGGCTACAGAAAAATGCTTATTGAAAAAAAGACACTTAATCCAGTCTCACCGACATTACCCAGCAGCTCTTGGCTCACCTGCACTTTGGCCTGGACTGCCCCCGGCACCTGGTACCTCAGCTCATGCGCCGTGGCCTGAGACTTTGGGAGCAGGAAAGGGTAAGAAAGAGAACGATATTTTGGCTTCATAATCTGAAACAGAAAAGGCAAATTCAGAAAAGATTCAAATGAGAAAAGAGGTCCGTTTTCTTTGAGGAAAAGAAGTGCAGGTTCTTTGGAGCCAGAAAATTATAAATAGCTATTTCTAAGTTAAGAGCTGAAAGTTGTCTTTGTTTTCTGCTTCCAAGTTTGGTGGTCACAGATTCTTTTACAATGTAAAAGAGAATTAGATGTAATCCACAGTTAGGAAGATATATAATTGCAAAAATGAAATTGTTATTTTGTGGGCTAATGTTCTACTGTGTTGTACATGTCTAGCCACTATAATTAGGCACAATTTCATTTTAAACAACTCCACAGTAAAATAGGACTAAGACTCAGAATTTGATTTATACTACTCAGAAATTTATGAGATCATCTGTCACTCTAGAACTCTGGGAATTCAGGCAGGGGGATTATTATGAGTTCCAGGCCTGTCTCAAAAAGAAATTTTTTAGTACTATTAATTAGTATTAACTAATTCTTGCTGTATTTGAACCATTTGAAGTTATGCAGAAATACTTTTTTCTGGGAGAAGATTTTATATCTAAAAACATTTTTGAGTGTTGTGTTAACTTACCCTCTCTGTAAATATTAGCAAATTTTTTGACAATACAGTAGATTAAAACAATTTTTTCTTTGCTTGCTCACTTCTCCCCTTCAAATTTGTATTTAAACTATTTTTGTAACTTTCCCACGAATGATAAGTAAATTGATACTCTACATTGTTCACGGAAGTAACTCAATCAGCTCGCTTCTCCAGATTATCAGGAGACAGGCATCATTACTGCGACTAATTGCAGAGGCCCCATCATAGCACAATGACTTGACTGTATTTCTGCATGTTAGGGTCTTGCTGTTACAAGCAAGGGTAGCTTGTAAGTGGGTTCCATCTGGAGAAAAGAAATGGCTCTGCCTCCTCCTGCTCTCCCTGTCAGAGCCTACTCCATGGTCCTATACCCATACAAGGCCAGGACAGCCCAGGACTGGAGGGGACTTTACAGCTGGCACCCCTCAACTAGACAAGCCCTCCAGACTCTACAATAGCTGTCTGCATGCCTACTGGGCCTGCCTGTGCAAATGCTTAATTAACACACATGCCCACAAGGTTCAAAGGCTTAAACTCACAAGCTGTGGTGACCATATCTACCCTTCTGCATCCAAAGTTGCTCATAATAATACTCCAAAAAGCCATTTTTCCCTTACTGTAGTGCTCTAAAGCCCAACACTATGACAACAATTTCCCCAACAATAGATGATGTCACAGACATGGCCACAGAAGCCCTCTCCTGCCAACACCCCGAGCTTCTCCTCAGCCAGGGATCACTCTTCCTCGTGTGAGCCAAGGCATATAAAATTGGTACCTTCGTGAAGTTCCAGCGCTGGATGAAGTGACGAGCCACATCACGAGCTGCCTTCCCATGGACCACAGAACCAATATCATGCCAAGGCATCCGGGGCGTGGAGTACCTGTCAATGAAATCTGCCCGGGGTCACCAGGCAAGGACCCATCACTAAGTTTGGTGCCAGACCAGGGACAGAAACATTTTGGTCTCAATGTAGTCACGGTCAGGAGAAACATAGACCTTCAGTCACCCTCCCCCATCATCACCATCACTGACCCCTGACCCTAATATATGCTTCCGTTTGCTCAGTATTAATCAGTAGACAGGCAAGATGTAAATTGGTACAAATTATCTAACCCTTCATGCTTGATAAGATTTTCTTTTTGATTTGTAGAAATCACAGCAAGTTATCTATACAATGCTATACTAGCCACCTCGTAGACATAAAAGCACAATCATTATCTGAGGTACAACCCTCTAATGAAGGAAGACACAAAATAATAAGCACAAAAGAATACCATCAAAAGAATACCCTCTTGTGGAGAATTTCAGCTTATTACCCTAAGATATGCCTGTGGAAAGTTTAGAGAGTTAATATTTATGATTTTTTTCTTATCTCTATAACAAAAATCTCATACAGATATGACAAAAATCAGATCTTCAAAATTTAACCAAAGTTTCAAAGACAAAAATGAAACAATAATAAGACCCTGGGGCCCTTAACCAGGCTTTATAGGTAGTTAATGGTAGCTGGGGCGAGAAAGACATGTCTTCAGTGGTGTAGGCATCTGTGCTCCTGTAAGTAGCTCCTTACCCACGCTATTGTAAGCAGACCTAATTACATTCACTGGACCATCAAATGACAAAGTAGAAAGGTTTGCCAAAAGACAAAGGTTTCTCGTTGGGAAGAGGATTGTGCGGATGGGAAGGAAAAGAAGGTACTAGAAGCAGATGGTTATAACCAAAATACTACATATACATGTATCCAAAGTCATAATGAGACATTATTACATATAATTAATAAATGCAAACACAATATTTAAATGAAATAGAAGGCACTTAGAATCATGCCTCCTTGTTGAGAAGTGAAAAGCAGAGTAGAACCTGCCACCATCACTCCCCATACTCACCAGCAAAGGGCTTGTCCAGTTGAACCCAGTCCTTGAAGACAAAGTTGCAGTAATCCTTCCCATGCCAAAACCTGGTCTCTCCGTGTAGCTCCCCCACGCCTGTCTGCACACTTCGGATGGAGCCTGTGTCTGTGAACATGGCAAGGTTGGCTCAGAGACTGAGAGGTGGGTCGGCCCGGAAGAGAGACCTCCTGACCCCTTGCTAAACACTTAACGTGACCTCACTTTTCTTCCTGAATCCTGTCCCTGGGCAGCCCATATCCACTTGACCAGACTCTGGCCTGAGGTGGCATTCCAACCCTCACATGGTTCTCTTTAGGGAGCAATGGAGGCCCCAACCAGAGTCAACATTAGACCATGGAATTTAACATTCTCGGTGGCTGAGCAGCTTATCCTCAAAGCCTACCAGGTCAGGGAGAATGGACCACGGAGTAAACTATAAAGAAGGAATTCCCCATGCTGGACTCCAGGAGAACATGACAGCCAGGTAAGGATGGAGGTGCGCCAGGCTGAGACCACAAGAGCTACGCTACCTCTTCCCTTACCAATACAATGGAAATCTTATGCCTTTCTCATCTCAAAAAGCATGAGCCTCGTATTTACAGGCAGCCCACGGTCCAGCCTCAGAATTAGCCAGGTGTCTGCCAGCAGGCTTCCATGTTGGAGGTCATAAAGCCTTATATGTAAAGAGTGTGATCTGGCCTAGATCTAACACAGCTAAGCTCTTTTAGTCTTTAACATTCTATAGTCCTAAAACCACAAACATCATTAAAAAAACAACAACAACAACAACAAAAAAAAACCACAACAGCAGGCAGAAGCTTACACTCAAGGTACTAACGCAGCAGATTGCAGCAGCATTCCACAAAGAGCCTAACGGGCCACTCCACTTGGCAACTGATGCCTCAAGTCAAACAGTTTGAACGTTTCAGGGATGTGTCAGCCGTAGAGACAAGAAAGCAGGGGAGAAGCAGAACTAAAATCATAAATGCGGTACTTGGCACAAAGGCATTAGACACACAGGCGTGGGGTGCGAGAATGATTGCTAAATTAATAACAGCACCCCTTTAAGTAGGCAGCGAGAGGTCCACTGGCCACCACATATCACCCCAGAACTGCCTTTGCAAAATGCAAAGTTGTTTAACCCTAACCTCCCTAGCATCCTTCCGTCTACAAGTGGTTATGTGCTAAGGAACCAGTGTGTGTAGGAATTGCTTCCCAAACTGACACCGTCTATGTATTTTTTTTCTCTCTCTCTCATTTTGCCTTTGCTTAGAACCAAGGCTTCAAGCATGCCTTATTTTTTCATTGTATTTTGACAGGCTTGCCTCTGTGCAGTTTGCGCATTACCCACTCTCCACAGAATGGTCTTCCCTCTCTTTAGCCTGGTCTCTTAGTCATTTGTCATGGGCCAGAGGAGCCTAGCCTCAAGACAGACAGAGCAGACCTCTGCAGGGAGTCACGTCACGGGCGCAGGCGATGTCCTGTCTGCAAATGCCCACCTGAGGCCTCTGAGACCAGGCCATGCAACTGCATAGAACGCCGAGTGGATATACATCCTCTAGTAGTCTATAAACTCAGAGTAGGCGCCATATCCCTTCACCTCCTGCTGTAGCTCCCAGCAACCAGGAAGTAATTAATAGATGTTTGCAGAACAAATTATTTCTATGCAGTCACCACACAACTAATTCTCTATCACAAAATTAATAATTAACTCCCCAAAGGTTGTTAAAATGTTGTATAAAGTGGCTTAAATTATTAATGTTAACAAAAGCAACTATGTTTGAAACAGATTTCTATTGTCTTCTTCCAGCCATTGGCTTTCCTGCTGTGTATGCCCAAAAGGGAAGAGCCCAGGTGAGCTGTTTGCTGCCCTGTGGCTTCTTCATGGTAAGCATGGTATATTGTTGGGGGGTCAGGGTTGGGAAAGGGAGGGAAGGAAGGAAGGACAGAGAGAGTGAGGGTATGAAATAAATGAGAAGTAATTCTAAGTTTACAAAACATAGACACAGAGAGATAGCTCAGTCAGTAGATAAAGGCACCCAAGGTCCTGAATCAACACTCAGGACTCAGAAGGTGAAAGGAAAGAACTGACTCTTCCAAATTGTTCTCTGAGCTCCCGTCCTGTGTCATGAGCATGTACATCTCTCCCATCCTCCCACACCTCAATAAAAAATTAAGAAATACAAACCTGTAATTATTAAGTTTTGAGATACAATATTAGTTGTGCATGGTAATTGCAAGTATGTACATATATATAATTTATTTTCATCAGTTTGAGAAATGAAGCTAAGGTTTTAATATATACACTTATCAAAATATTATGATAGTTGGTTAGCATTTGGAAAACAAAATAAAAGTGATTTTCTAGTCTCAGAAAATGATCCCTCTAGTAAGTGGATTCAGATGCCCACAGTCAAACATGCTTTTGTTTCTAGGCAAGGCTCAACAATTCCCAGGATGGCAGTCTTCCTCACAACACATGGGGGCAGCCAAGCATGCGTGGACCTCTTTGAGCAGGCCCAGCAGCACCATATCTGCTCTCAAGTGACATCATCACAATTTCATCTCTTCTCCTTGGGTGTCTTATGATAGTTTTCTGCATCTCTGTCTGTCAGCAGCCTAAGTTCGTAGCAAGGACATCTTCCTATTATTGCCTGTAGTCTCCTGGCCTTGCTGTACTCTCTCTCTCTCTCTCTCTCTCTCTCTCTCTCTCTCTCTCTCTCTCTCTCTCTCTCTCTCTCTCTCTCTCTCTCTCTCTCTCTCTCTCTCTCTCTCTCTCTCTCTCTTTGTCACACCTAATACTAAAATTGGCAATATCACAGAGCATCAATCCTTCCCAGGGTGTCTCAGTTCCAACCTCCCAGGCACCTGGGCTGCTCTTCTCTTCTCTGGCCAACTGTCTCCCTCACATCCCTCCCATCACCACTTCCCAAACCATAACATCCTAATAATCCTTCTGAAATGTGCCATCTACTTTAGCCTTTTATAACAAGTATATTCCTCATGAATCTCTCTCTACCTTTAACCACACCCACCATGGTGTCCCCCAGCATATTTTGGATTAGACTAATTCAGCCTGACTCATGAAAGCCTCCATAAATTGATCTAGAAAGACTCTACCAGCCCAGTTTACACCAATTAATTCTTAAGCACAACCCCAAGGGTCTAAAACTCTAAAAACTCAATGGTGTCACCATAGCTTATTTGTTATCAGAAATTGATCGGAACTGACAAGCTTGCCTGGCCCCACTCATGCTGCCCATGTGTGAAGAGTTTGCTTACATTCCCTGGATTGCTGGAGTCTGACAGCAGTGCTGCTACATAACCCAGGCTATAGACATTATATTACCTTTTCTAAACCCAGAACATTCCAGTTTCTGAAGCTTCTTGCAGACTTCTGAGGGTTTGTCCCTTCCACTGCATACTTAGGTCTGAGAAGTGACAATAAATATTCTTGGAATTGAACAACCCTGTGCCCTAAGATGGAACATCACATTGAAACAAGTGCTCTGTTCTTTCTCAGTCTCTACTGTTAATTTTTTTTTTTTTTTTTTTTTTTTTTTTGTAGTATTAGAGCTCAACCGCAGGGCCTTGTGCATGGTAGGCAATCGCTCTCCTGAGCTATACCCCAACACCTACCTTGTGAATCTATAGTCATGTCTAAGGGTGGTTCTAATTTGGGACTTGAATGACTTATACGGTTTTGAAGATGCTCAGTCTTTGAACTTTGTAGACTTCTCGCCATGCATGAGGCCTTGTGGCCTTGTATTAGATCTGTTAAGGTTTCAACTACAAGATTACTGAGCGATGCGGTTGCCACTGACTAAATGGCAACATATTTAAACTATTTTTGCTAGTGGCTAGCAGACAATACACTTTTTTTATTCTTTAGATTTTTGTTTTGGTTTGTTTTGTCTTGCCTTGTTTTAAAGCCCTAGCTGGCTTTAAACTCACTGGATAAGCCAGGCTGGCCGGGAATTTGTTACAGTCCTCTGCCTCTTCCTCTGCCTCTGCCTCTGCCTCTGCCTCCCCAGTGCTGGGATGGCAGATCTGTGCCACCATGTCTGCCAGAGGGAAGCTTCTGAGGATCACGAAGAGTCTGATACTCTGTGCACTGCAACCCAGCAGATGGTCTTGGAAAGCCTTCTCGTGCCACTTGTTACCCCATCAATGCAAAATTCGGCTTGCTTCTCTGTTCAGTATTAATTGCAGAGAAAAGATACTCGCTAAATGTAAGAAGATCAAATTCTGTATTTAAGATATGCCAAGCAAAGCATCATAAACCTGTAATTCCCCTTTTTAGAACATAATTTTGAAAAGGAAGAAAGTCCTTGAGGATGGCTGGGTGACTTTTTAATTAAAATACATGTTACAGAATCTACTATGGCTCCTGACCTCATTAGGAGGAATTGTGTTTAGTCTTGTCTCTCTGTTTAAACCCTGCATTGACCTGGCCTGCAGCCTGCATGTTGGCCTCTGCATGGCAATGTACCCTGGGAGCCCCTTCCATGTGGCTCTCTGAACATTTTTTAACACTATCCACTGACCTCCCCAGAGCTGAGATTCTTACAGTAGTCTATGAAGCTGCTTGCACTCCTCCAGGCCCCGCTGTCTTACTTTTCTCACGTTCCCATCTTCAGGGACACATTTCCAGAACATCCCAACCCTCCCCTTGCTTTGGGTTCTCTGAATTTGCTCTTGCTCCTACTTGAGACACTTTCCCATACAGAGGGTACCACGCTTTACACAAGTTATGTAAGATAATAATTTGTCCACCTGCTCTCACCCCATTGGTCCTCCAAATGACCTGTGTGTGTCACCCCCACCTTCATTGCTCAGCCTGCTTAGTGCTTTTCATCTGTCACAACCATTTCACCCACTGTACTTTGGACAGTGGTTAGCATATTATAGGAGCTCAGCATACATATTTATTCAAGTAAGCACATACAGAGGCTAGAAAGATGGCTCAGTGGTTAGGAGTGCATATTGTTACTGCTTGCAGAGGACCCAGGTCTGGCCCAGCATCTACCAGAAACATAAACATAATTAAAGTTAAAATAAATCCTTATAGAACCATGTGAGTCTCTTTTTTGATGACTGCTCGGTATCACTAAGGATGGCCCACCCTACTTCCTTCTCATTCCCAGAATCTAAAATTGTGCTGTGTGCTTCCTCCTTTTCTCTTAAAGTAAAATCTCTCAAGCCACTGAGTGGAGGAGACTGTGGATACATGTCAAGGGTGCTTCCCATCAGCATCTCGTCTGCAGATCGTCACTGTGGGTCACACGCCCTCAGCCAGGGGTTAACCCAATGTGCCAGATACCTTTCTGCCTCAGTCGCACCTGCTCCGTTGTGCACACCACTAACCGTCAAAGTGCAGATCCTTTCACACGTCAGCAACCTCATTCTTCCATCTTACTTTAAACCTCAATTATGAAGAAACAAATACACACACCAGAATGGCCATTTTCCAGACCTGCTCTAATTCTTCTTAATATTTACATCTGCAGGTACCCTGCCTTTGCTCCCGTGGTTTCCTCAAAGCTTCCAGCCCTCCGAACACTGAGGCTCACACAGACACATACATAAGCAAAAGTTGTCCCTAAACTCACATGCCAATCAAAAACTAATCTTATGGTAAATAACTAAGACATAGCCCATATAATGTTTTCTATTTTAAATTCTGTATTGATATTGTTAGAATCTGCAAGATAAACCAGGCGGTGGTGGCGCACGCCTTTAATCCCAGCACGCGGGAGGCAGAGGCAGGTGGATTGCTGTGAGTTCCAGGCCAGCCTGGTCTACAAAGCGAGTCCAGGACAGCCAAGGCTACACAGAGAAACCCTGTCTCAAAAAAAAAAAAAAAAAAAAAAAAAAAAATCCGCAAGATAACCAGTTACACAGAGCATTGGTTCATTAAACATAGTTAATGCGCTTTAAAACCTGCTGTGGCAGGGTCCATGTGATTGCTCAGCAGATAAAGGTGCTTGGCCATCAAGCCATGAGACCTGAGTTCACCTCCTTGGCCTCACATAATGGAAAGAGAAGACCAATTCCTACAAGTCGTTCTCTGACCTCCACACAGGCACCATGGCCTATGCGTACGCCAAAGTGATCACTTAAAACCTGGGCGGTTCCTGAGGCACGCTGGAGCCATTCTTGAAGTTCTAGCCTCGCTTGTCTGGTTCCCTGGAGACCCATGCAGGCTTGCTGGCTGATCTTCAACTTCCTAAGCTAGCAGGACAGAATCTTAGCCTCGGGATCAAGCCAAAGGCAAGATGTGCGCTAAATTAGATGTGTAACTATTGAGCAGGAGGATGCCAATGAACTGCAACTCCACCGGGAAGTCTCCTGCCATCCCGGGTAAGTGTTCTCATCTGTGAAAATGAGATAATAGTCCTGCCAAGCATTACAAGCATTCAAGGCAGTGTGGGGACATCTGCACACTTGGCTGCTGATTTACAGTATTTATTTCTTACCCTTATATCAGTTGCCAAAACCTTCATTCTCACCTCCGTAATTTAGGCCCTGATTAGTTCATTCTTCAAGAATCTGATTCTTCCCATAAAAGGTATTGGATAACATTTTCTAACCATCCCCATGCAAAACATGCTAGTTCTAGTTTAAAATCCTTAAGTTTTTTTTTTTTTCAACAAATGAAGTTGCACTTTCCCCACTTTGTCTGGGACTCTGCCTTGGTGCATCCTTTTAACACCAATTCCATGCCTTAGCCACAAGCACAAACTGCATTTCCAGTTACAGGCAAGAAGTTGGCCTTTTCTATCCCAGCGCTGGGCTCTTTTCCTTCACCCGGAACACCTCCCATCCTCACCTCCCCTCTCCAGGCACTGTTAGATCCAGGGATAGGCTCCCTCCTCAAAAGATTTCCCTAGATCAGCAAGAGGAAGTTTCTGCCTTGCACAAAGGGGTATGTGTGTACAAGTGTGCGTGTAGGCATGCGTGCACATGCATGTGAACGTGTGCGCCTTGTGCTACAGGATTGCTCAGTGTGTTTCTCTTCACAGCTAGAGAGTAGGCTGTCAGACATACAGAGCTTGCACTTGCATGGAGCAGGTCCAACCTAACAGGGGAGATGAAAGCTGAGCAGGAAGCTGATACGAACACACACTCACTGTGGTCACTCAGCAGAGGAAGCAACGAGAGCTGAAGCCCGTGGAGTTCTGACCCCAGCGAGTCACTTACCGGTGCTGTGCCCAGTGAGGCCCTGTTGGGACTCACTGGAGGGGCGAAAGAGTTTCAAGTGGGGCTTTAAACCATGGATTAAATTCTGATGGCTTCTACAGTGGTTAAAATAACCTGGAGAAAGTTGAGAGTTCTTTTTTGTTTCACAAAGCAACATATTTACATATATGTATATCTCTCTATACATATATATATATATATATATATATATATATATATATATATATATATAATTTTAATCATTTTTACAACAAGCAGGTCTATTAAATCAGCCATAAGATCGTGAGTTAGAAAAAGCACAGAGCTTTAAGCAAGATTCGCAAAGAATAGTAAATTCATAAGATACAGAATATCTGATGTTTGCCTGATATATTTCTGGATGGTAAGAGAAATTTATTCTATGAAAGTACACCTAATGGCTCCCTCTCTTTTCCCTTGGATAGCCTGTCATGTTTTAGAATGCTGTAGTCATTATGTGCCCATCCAAAGTTCAATAGTGATTGTTCTATTGACTTTGTATTAATGACAAATGTTGTTAAAGTAAGGCAGAGGAGACTGGGCATGGAGCTCCGTTGGTAGAGTGCTCGCTTACATACACAGAGCCCTGTTTAATCCCCAGAACCATATAGAATAAGCATGGCGGTGCACGCCTGTGACCCCCAACATGGGATAGAGATGAGCTCAAGATCCGTCTCCACCACAGAGTGAGTTGGAGACCAGCCTGGGCAGCATGGGATCACCTCAGTACACAATCAGTGTCATCATCAGTGCCACGGTGTCACCAGGGTGGCATGGCAAAGAACTGGCTAAAATGATCACAGCACAGGCAAGAGAAGTTCTAGCAAAGTCATGACTCACTGGAGGCACTGTCGATGCTGCTGATGCTGTCCGTATTGTACAGATGGCGCCGGTGCAGTTGCCGATAGAGACTAAATTTGGAGAATTTCCTGGCCTTTCCTATTCCCTTCAGCTTGGTGTCTGTATCATCAACACTCTTCAAGATGGGCTCATTTTTATGAGATTCGTGTTTATCCTTGAGGCTTAAGGATTCCATAGACTCTCCTGTTGCTGCCTGGGAAAGTAAAAAAAAAAAAAAAGATCAGGCATAAGGTATACTGCAATGGACTGTCACTCAAGTAGAATAGAGGCAGTTTACAAACAGTGGTGGCCACGGAACAGATCCTCCATAGAATCTCAGGTCAGTCACAGGATGGTGGTGAGTTCTTCAACCAGGTCAGCCCTGCTGTGGCTTTTGTTTGTTTGTTTGTTGTTGTTTGTTTGTTTGTTTGTTTGATACATGGTCTCTTAACATAGACCTGACTGACTGTCCTGGAACTTGCTATGTAGATCAAGGTGGTCTCAAACTCAGAGATCCACCTGTCTGTGCCTCCCACATGCTGGGATTAAAAAAGGTATGTGCCACCGTGCTCAGATAAAACTCCTGACATTTCATTTCCCTGGCCCCTTTGCCACTCACTGACTATGCTATTTAAAGTCACTGTTAAACTGCCCACGTTCTCTGAGTAGCACTGACCTCCTCTGTGGGTCATTTTTTTGTTCCTCACTGTTGTGGTTAGAATGTGAAAAGCCCGCACAGGCTGTGTTTGCACACTTAGTCCCAAGTTGTTTGCACTGCTTTGGAAGGCTTTAGAAGGCGGGACCTTGTTGGGGGACCTTAATGACTGGGGGGTGGGCTCTGAGGTGGCTGGTCTTCTCTGTGCTTCCTAAATGCTGATGGGATGCGACAAGCAAGGGACAAGTCTCTGCTTCCACACCTTGCCCAGCGTGGTGGACTGTACTCTTTCTTAACCTGCGGCCAGAACAAATCCTACCGCCTTTGAGTTGCTTCCTGTCAAGCATTTAGTCACAGCAGTGAGAAGAGTTAACTAATCCATCTAGTTAACTAATCATTGCCCTTTCTTTCAACCCCCAGAAAAGCTGCCGTTATTCCCATCAGTAAATAAGAAGAGCACGTCAACATTTTTTAAATAAATATATTGCATTTTGGGAGTGTAGAGCTGAAACACAAAGCAGATGAATATGTAAATGGAGAGATTTACATCTCTTGATTGGCAGCTCTTGATTGGCAGGTATTTTGAGAAGTTATTAAGTTAACTTCCTGCACCAGTTCCCTCTAAATGACCCCAGAATAATCTACTTATTTTTGTGTCCATAAGTAGGAAGGTGCTAAAAACAGATGAATGCACACCATAGCTGAGCACACACTCCTATGAGTGAGCGAAAGCCAGCCCAGCAGCTACCTTTAACAGGCTTCTTACTCTTATTTAAATCTAAGTATTGGTTACCACACATTTTTGTTTATGAACATCTTTTTTTCTCAAATAGAAATTTAAATCCTTGGTTTGAATGCAAAACCAGGGTGCTGGTTCATATGACTTACTCTCTACCAACCTTGATTTCTCTTCTTACAGGAGAGAAGCTGAAAGAGGTGGGTTACAGGTTGGGTAGGTGGTGTAGGCTAGTACAGGAGAGCAGGTGGTGTAGGCTAGTACAGGAGAGCAGGTGGTGTGGGCTAGTACAGGAGAGCAGGTGGTGCGGGCTAGTACAGGAGAGCGGGTGGTGTGGGCTAGTACAGGAGAGAAGGTGGTGTGGGCTAGTACAGGAGAGCAGGTGGTGTGGGCTAGTACAGGAGAGCAGGTGGTGCGGGCTAGTACAGGAGAGCGGGGTGGTGTGGGCTAGTACAGGAGAGCAGGGTGATGTGGGCTAGTACAGGAGAGCAGGTGGTGTGGGCTAGTACAGGAGAGCAGGTGGTGTGGGCTAGTACAGGAGAGCAGGTGGTGTGGGCTAGTACAGGAGAGCAGGTGGTGTGGGCTAGTACAGGAGAGCAGGTGGTGTGGGCTAGTACAGGAGAGCGGGTGGTGTGGGCTAGTACAGGAGAGCGGGTGGTGTGGGCTAGTACAGGAGAGCAGGTGGTGTGGGGCTAGTACAGGAGAGCAGGTGGTGTGGGCTAGTACAGGAGAGCAGGTGGTGCGGGCTAGTACAGGAGAGCAGGTGGTGTGGGCTAGTACAGGAGAGCAGGTGATGTGGGCTAGTACAGGAGAGCAGGTGGTGTGGGCTAGTACAGGAGAGCAGGTGATGTGGGCTAGTACAGGAGAGCAGGTGGTGTGGGCTAGTACAGGAGAGCAGGTGATGTGGGCTAGTACAGGAGAGCGGGTGGTGTGGGCTAGTACAGGAGAGCGGGTGGTGTGGGCTAGTACAGGAGAGCTGGGTGGTGTGGGCTAGTACAGGAGAGCGGGTGGTGTGGGCTAGTACAGGAGAGCGGGTGGTGTGGGCTAGTACAGGAGAGCGGGTGGTATGAGCTAGTACAGGAGAGCGGGGTGGTGTGGGCTAGTACAGGAGAGCAGGTGGTGTAGGCTAGTACAGGAGAGCAGGTGGTATGAGCTAGTACAGGAGAGCGGGTGGTGTGGGCTAGTACAGGAGAGCAGGTGATGTGGGCTAGTACAGGAGAGCAGGTGGTGTGGGCTAGTACAGGAGAGCAGGTGATGTGGGCTAGTACAGGAGAGCAGGTGGTGTGGGCTAGTACAGGAGAGCGGGTGGTGCGGGCTAGTACAGGAGAGCGGGTGGTGTGGGCTAGTACAGGAGAGCAGGTGGTGTGGGCTAGTACAGGAGAGCAGGTGGTGTGGGCTAGTACAGGAGAGCAGGTGGTGCGGGCTAGTACAGGAGAGCGGGTGGTGTGGGCTAGTACAGGAGAGCAGGTGATGTGGGCTAGTACAGGAGAGCGGGTGGTGTGGGCTAGTACAGGAGAGCAGGTGGTGTGGGCTAGTACAGGAGAGCGGGTGGTGTAGGCTAGTACAGGAGAGCGGGTGGTGTGGGCTAGTACAGGAGAGCAGGTGGTGCGGGCTAGTACAGGAGAGCGGGTGGTGTGGGCTAGTACAGGAGAGCGGGTGGTGTGGGCTAGTACAGGAGAGCAGGTGGTGTGGGCTAGTACAGGAGAGCAGGTGGTGTGGGCTAGTACAGGAGAGCAGGTGATGTGGGCTAGTACAGGAGAGCAGGTGGTGTGGGCTAGTACAGGAGAGCAGGTGATGTGGGCTAGTACAGGAGAGCAGGTGGTGTGGGCTAGTACAGGAGAGCAGGTGGTGCGGGCTAGTACAGGAGAGCGGGTGGTGTGGGCTAGTACAGGAGAGCGGGTGGTGTAGGCTAGTACAGGAGAGCGGGTGGTGTGGGCTAGTACAGGAGAGCAGTGGTGTGGGCTAGTACAGGAGAGCGGGTGGTATGAGCTAGTACAGGAGAGCGGGTGGTGTGGGCTAGTACAGTAGAGCGGGTGGTGTGGGGCTAGTACAGGAGAGCGGGTGGTGTGGGCTAGTACAGGAGAGCGGGTGGTATGAGCTAGTACAGGAGAGCGGGTGGTGTGGGCTAGTACAGGAGAGCGGGTGGTATGAGCTAGTACAGGAGAGCGGGTGGTGTGGGCTAGTACAGGAGAGCGGGTGGTATGAGCTAGTACAGGAGAGCGGGTGGTGTAGGCTAGTACAGGAGAGCGGGTGGTGTGGGCTAGTACAGGAGAGCAGGTGGTGTGGGCTAGTACAGGAGAGCGGGTGGTATGAGCTAGTACAGGAGAGCGGGTGGTGTGGGCTAGTACAGGAGAGCGGGTGGTGTGGGCTAGTACAGGAGAGCGGGTGGTGTGGGCTAGTACAGGAGAGCGGGTGGTATGAGCTAGTACAGGAGAGCGGGTGGTATGAGCTAGTACAGGAGAGCAGGTGGTGTGGGCTAGTACAGGAGAGCAGGTGGTGTGGGCTAGTACAGGAGAGCGGGTGGTGTGGGCTAGTACAGGAGAGCAGGTGGTGTGGGCTAGTACAGGAGAGCGGGTGGTGTGAGCTAGTACAGGAGAGCAGGTGGTGTGGGCTAGTACAGGAGAGCAGGTGGTGTGGGCTAGTACAGGAGAGCGGGTGGTATGAGCTAGTACAGGAGAGCGGGTGGTGTGGGCTAGTACAGGAGAGCGGGTGGTATGAGCTAGTACAGGAGAGCGGGTGGTATGAGCTAGTACAGGAGAGCAGGTGGTGTGGGCTAGTACAGGAGAGCAGGTGGTGTGGGCTAGTACAGGAGAGCAGGTGGTGTGGGCTAGTACAGGAGAGCGGGTGGTATGAGCTAGTACAGGAGAGCGGGTGGTATGAGCTAGTACAGGAGAGCGGGTGGTGTGGGCTAGTACAGGAGAGCGGGTGGTGTGGGCTAGTACAGGAGAGCGGGTGGTATGAGCTAGTACAGGAGAGCGGGTGGTGTGGGCTAGTACAGGAGAGCGGGTGGTGTAGGCTAGTACAGGAGAGCGGGTGGTATGAGCTAGTACAGGAGAGCAGGTGGTGTGGGCTAGTACAGGAGAGCAGGTGGTGTGGGCTAGTACAGGAGAGCGGGTGGTATGAGCTAGTACAGGAGAGCGGGTGGTATGAGCTAGTACAGGAGAGCGGGTGGTGTGGGCTAGTACAGGAGAGCGGGTGGTGTGGGCTAGTACAGGAGAGCGGGTGGTGTAGGCTAGTACAGGAGAGCAGGTGGTGTAGGCTAGTACAGGAGAGCGGGTGGTGTAGGCTAGTACAGGAGAGCAGGTGGTGTGGGCTAGTACAGGAGAGCGGGTGGTGTGGGCTAGTACAGGAGAGCGGGTGGTGTAGGCTAGTACAGGAGAGCGGGTGGTGTAGGCTAGTACAGGAGAGCAGGTGGTGTAGGCTGGTACAGGAGAGCAGGTATGTCCACCACACCTCTCAGGAGATGCCACCTCTGAATTGCGGGCTCAACCATGCTGCATGTAAGGGTTGAGACAAAGCTGTCAGTTGTGTGCTGTCCCACAAAGGTGACGAGTACTTACTGTGAGAGAGCCCATAGACAGTCCTGAGGTGACCCTCTTCACACTGCCCACATCCGTGAGCCTGTGCTCGCTGTCATCCCACCTTCCGTAGGCCAGGTCAATCCCACCCACAAAAGCCACCGATTGGTCGATAATGACCAGCTTCTCATGGTGAGCCCACAGATAGACACTGGATGACACATGGTCTGGGTGCCTCATGACCTGTAGACAGGAAAAATCCACAGAGAATGCAATTTATACAAGGCCTTCCACATCACAATAAAGTGAGTCTGCTTTCCCTCTGAAAAACATTGTCTTTAAATAATTCAGGTACAAAAATGTGTTCTATTCATGCCAAAGAAGGTCTCTCAAAGTTCAAGTTTTATTCTCAGTATTAGCACTTCCATCTGTATTTTTAAAGGATTACCCCAGCTGGTCTTCAACTTGAGAGGCTCTTGCCTTAGCTTCCTAAATGCTGGAATTCCAGGGGCGGGCCCCCACATGTGCCCTCTCATGGTTTAAGTCCTCAGCCAGATGAGATATTTTGAGAAAACTGTCATTTGACTTGAATGGCAACCACTGAAGCTATGTCGTTGTAATAGCTGTAGGTTCCTTTTCCACCCTCTTCATGGTAAGCCTCAGTATGAGTCAGTTAATAAATAAAACACTTAGTGAGCACGCACTTGTGGAAAGATGTTTACTAAGTTATGTTTTCACCCTGACAATACGAACATGCAGCTTCCAGGACAGCTCCTTATGCAAAGGTTTCTGGAGAGGCCGATATGTGTTTTCAGCATGATTCCCTACAGGATCTATTGGACTTCTGTTTTGTTCATATGTTTGCAAGTAGGATGACACTAAAATGTTGGCTACTGCTTTTATTTATTGTGGTAAAATACACAAAACATGAGATTTACCACATTACCAATTTTGATGTGCATCGTTTGGTTTACCAAGGCAATGAGCTGCCTTGAGCTGGTCTTTCTTCCTCTTCATTTAAAAAAAATGTGAGAAGAATTGGTAGTAGGTCTTCTTAATTGATGGATAGAATTCACCAATGAAGCTTTTTAACTCTTGACCTAACTCGCTGTCTATGTGGATCCCATAGCTCTTCTGGAGTGACCCTTGGCAGGTTTTGTCCCTTTCACCTGGTTCTCTGGTGTGCGTGCGTTCACAGAATCTCTCTTTTTAAAATTTTTTTATTAATTTATTCTTGTTACATCTCAGTGGTTATCCCATCCCTTGTATCCTCCCATTCTTCCCTCCCTCCCATTTTCCCATTATTCCCCTCCCCTATGACTGTGACTGAGGAGGATTTCCTCCCCCTGTATATGCTCATAGGGTATCAAGTCTCACAGAGTCTCTTAAATCTCTTCCATCCCTATGAACTCTTTGCTGGTGGCCCCACTTTCACTTCTTATCTTCAGAAACTAGTGTCTCTTCCTTCCTTTCTTTTGACTTAGGGTTTCATGAACTGGTCAATCCTTCCAACACCCAACTTTTGGTTCATCTGACTTTTTCTCTGTTCTGCCTGTGGCAAGTCTATGCTCTCATCTCAGTTTCTGCCTGTGGAAGTCTATGCTCTCATCCCAGTTTCCTTCCTTCTGCCACCTTTAGGTTTGTTTTGCTCTCTTGTCTAGAGCCTTAAGTTTTATGTTTAAACTGACATTTTGAGACCTCATCTCTTTTGTAATGAAGGACTTTTGAGCTGTAAGCAGCTCCTCTTTGTACCGCTTTTGTTAATTCCCATGTGCTTTTATTTTCATTTGACTCTAAAGACAAATGATATGTCTCCTCCTCTCCCTCCTCCCTCCCCCTCCTCTTCCTCCAACAGGGGCTCACTATGTAGCCCTGGCTGGTCTAGAGATCACTGTATAGACCAGTCTATCCTCAAATACAAAGATCCTCCTGCCTTTGCCTCCTTAGTGGTGGGGATTAAAGGAGTAAGCCACCATGTCACCCTGAATTCTTCCTTTAAAAACTTTTTAGTTTTATTTATAAGTTAGCATACAGAATGATAGGTTTCATTATGCATAATGCCATCATCTTTGTTTTTACTCATTCTCTTTCCTTGCCTACCATCTTCCTGACCACAAACAGAACCCTCCTACTTAACTTTAAAAAAAAAATATATATATATATATATATGATATATATTACATATGTACACCTGCAGGGTAGAAGAGGGCATCAGATCCCAGTATAGATGGTTGTGAGTCACCATGTAGTTGCTGAGAATCGAACTCAGAACCTCTGGAAGAACAGAGAGTGCTCTTAACCACTGAGCCATCTCTTCCAGAGAGTGCTCTTAACCACTGAGCCATCTCTCCAGCCCCACTTCTACCTTCACAAAACATGTACTGCCTCTTCTCACGCACACAGAGGGTTATACCATGTATCTTACTATGTTCATTACTGTGGCCGACCTAGAATATGTACATAACCTAGACTAGCCTTAGCTTTTGACAACTCTCTTTCTGCCTCAACCTCCCAAGTGCTGAGATCACAAGTGTGAGCCCCTACACTCAATTCAACAGCTTCCTTAGTGCAATGCTTTGGGCTTCACCCTGTGGTATCATCTCTCAGGATATCACTTATGTCTCTGTTGAACAATAAAGATATTGATTTTGTTCATCCATTTATCATCTGATCAGCATTTAAGTTGTCCCTACCTGCTAGCTATTATAAGCAGTGTCACTAGGCACATTTCTATATTAATTTGTACATATGTTCTCACTTCTCTTGGGTATGGACCTAAAGGAAGAGTTGCTAGATGATATGATAACCACACCCTTAACTTTTGGAGGAACTAGCAAATTGTGGCTATACTATTATTTACCCCATCAACATGAGTGAGGGCGCAGCATTCTCAGCAACATGTACAAAGGTTCTAAATTCTCAGCAATACAAGATATTACCCAACCATTGACTGTAGTTCGCCTAGTGGATGTGAAATAGCATTTCATTGGAGTTTTGATGTGCATTTTCCTGATTATTAATATTTTTTAATGTCTTCTTGTGTAGATTGGCTATTGGAATCTTCCAAAGTGTCCATTCAGAGCCTTGGCTCATGTAGAAATGTCTTCTGATGGTTGAGTTGTACAGGGGCTCTGGATAGGCAGGAAACAGTGACCTTCTCAGGGCTACGATTTGTAAATATGTCCCCTGCTTTTGTGGCTTGCCTTTTCACTCCCTTTGCTGTACTCTCTTCAGTTGCTGGTGTCAAAAATAACATCTGGTGAATGAGCATTGAGGTGCTCCAGCTGGACTTACCCTCTGGGCTGATTTTTAGCCAAGTGGGATACATAACTGTTAACATAGTTTAAGCCTGCTAGAGAGTTAGTAAGCCTTGTGTCCTGTTGGCTGGATGGTATTACATCAGTAGATGTTAGGTCTAATGAGATTTCAAGGAGCTTTTTCCAACTGTTGCTTCATTTACTTTACCCACATTTCTCACTAGATACTGTCGATCTCAAAATCTGCAAGATTTCAAATCCTACAACAAGTCTCTTTCCTGCCATCAGCAGTGAGAGACTTCATAGCGTCTTTACATCCAAGTGGCAATGAGAGAACTCATGGTGTCTTTACATCCAAGTGGCCCCGGGATTATCTTAATGGTAGTGTGGAGAGTAGAGGAACCTTGATTAAAACAATGCAGGATGCGGCTCTTGGTTCAGCTTTCATTTTCACTTATCAAGGTTCAAGTTGAGAAATGTAAGACCCACCCACCCCATCAACAGAGGTGATATAAGAAAATATTTTAGCTGAACAGACAAGTTTCAAAAGAAAAATATTTTTTAAAGCATTTCACATCTTTACTCATCAAGAAAATGCAGATGAAAGCCATCTTAAGATTCCGTCTTGCCTGGGTAGAAGAGCTCTCCTCAGGAAACTATCAACAAATGCTGGAGAGCATGTGGGCAAAGTGGCAACTTAACTGGCACAGTCACTGTGGAATCCAGTGTGGAGGCCTCTCTAGAAAACTAAGCCTGGAGTGGTGGTGCATTCCAGGACCTGGGAGACACAGGAAGGGGAATCGCTGTGTGTCGGAGGCCAGCCTACAGAGGTCTAGAGAGCCAGCTCCAAGGCAACCAGATGAGCATAGTGAGATTATCTTTTTAAGAAAAAATAAAAAAATAAAAAGAAAAGGAA